>NC_041002.1:25986290-26295478 GCF_004193775.1 Glycine soja | reverse complement strand
CTGAACAAGTTTCATGGTCAACATGCCTTGCAGGAGAGGGCGAGAAAATTAGATCAGGGTATCCTGATTATAAGGTAATCAACGGTAGCTACAGTAACCATTAAATCATGTTAACTGTTTATCTCTTTCGAATAAGGGATCCCGATGTTATCATGTTATGTGGCGTTCTGTTGTCTGGAAAATGGAATGATTAATGAATGTGAATGATGAGCCTGTTTTGTAACTGATGTTTATTCTGTATCAAGTACATGGACAAACTACAGACTATCAGGTGTATAAATATCAAAATTGAAAGTATTTTGATAGATGTTATGAATTATGAGTATATTTTAATGATCGCTTATGATTGAACTGAATGTATATAAAATTTTACATGTTTGAACTTGTTCTTGCAAATTTATATTTTCTTGTTTATAATCAGAATAACATATTTATACAACAATTAAGGTTGTAAAAGTTGAGATCCCTCTTAGATCAGAAAGGGGATGGCGAAGACCCATGTAAGCATAAGTTTGTGTGACAGATTCAAGAATGTCTAAGCTGATGTATATGGAAGCTAGGAAAAATTGTCTTGACTCTTGAGATATCTCATTCTTCCAACTGAATTTAAATTTGTTTTTGCCTAGGATACCATGTTGAAATTATTTCTCTTTTAATATTTAGTGTCATATTAGCTACCTAAACTATTATCAGGTTTGAGATGCCCTTTGGTATATGGTGTGGAGGATGCAATTCAATGATTGCAAAGGGTGTTTCAAGAAGGGCTGACTTTGATTTTGAGGTGAAAATGATGATTGTTGGAAAAATG
This sequence comes from Glycine soja, assembly GCF_004193775.1. Taxonomy (NCBI): domain Eukaryota; kingdom Viridiplantae; phylum Streptophyta; class Magnoliopsida; order Fabales; family Fabaceae; genus Glycine; species Glycine soja. Next base: position 26,294,670 of record NC_041002.1, on the reverse strand, counting down.
ATTGAGCTGTGACCACTTAGAGACTGTATAGGCATCCCTTTTGATAGGTTGGTGTCAAAGTCTTGGTTTAATATTAAAGAAGTGTAGTGTTACCAACAATTGTGTTATTGTGTAGGTCTGTAGGACATCTATATATAACAGTGCATAGAAAACAACTTTAGTTTAGCTTTCAAACTTATCTTATTTTGTTTATATAATTGATATTCAAACTAGTTTTTAATTGTCTATAATGAAATTATAGTTATGAATAATGAATGTTAAAAATGAGTTGGATCTGAGTATTTTTTATTTGTGATTTTAAAATGTTTTTTTTATCTTGTTGGAAAGTATACATTTTTTATGTTGTAATTCTAAGTTTTTATTTTTAATATATAATTGGAGAAAAACAAATATATATATATATATATATATATATATATAATAAATTTATAAGTGAAAAAATTAATTATTTTAGTCTGGGTATAAGATTTTATAAATTAAAAAATTTAATTATTTTATTCATATACAGATTTTAGAAATATTTTTATCATTTTATCAAAATAAAAAAAAATGGAAATGAAGAAATTTAATTGTTTTATCCAAACACAAGATTTTGAAAATAAAAGAATATAATTTTTTTATCCAAACAAAAAAATTTAGAAACGAAAGATTATTTGGCGCGAGCAATGGCATAGGGCTGTATTCAAACACGGTTTGGCTTTCGACACTTATTCATCTTTCTATCTACTCTTTCCATTCATTTTCTCATTCTTCTTCTAACATTTAAGTTTTGATTGCAATTTTTTTCCCTAGTAAACTTTCACAAAAAAATTAGGTAATTACCATTAATGTGGAATCGCAGTGGATGTATAACTTTCTATCACATCACATTTTAATTTCTACGAATACATGTCCTGCATTTTTAATTCGGTTTCTAGAAGCTCCTCAAATTAATGATTTTTGCATTCTTTACCAAAAGTTGTGTTGTATTATCTGACAAACTGTAGGTTGTTGAAGGAAACAAGTGAAAACATGATTCTTCTCAAAGACATTGTGCCTGCAGCTCAGAACAATATAGACACCAAATTTATCATTTTGGACAAAGGCAAAACCACAGTAGAAGGGCAAAACAAGATATGCCTGGCTCTTGTGGCAGATGCGACTGCAGCTATTCATTTCCAGTTCTGGGGCGACGAGTGTGATGCTTTTGATTCAGGTGACATAATTTGTCTTACCAATGGCATATTTTCGTACCAGCATGGGAACCTTATACTGAGGGCAGGGAAGAGAGGGAAACTAGTGAAGGTAGGAGGGTTCACTATGGCCTTTGTTGAGACACCAAACATGAGTGAGATTCATTGGATTCCTGACCCAAACAATTCTAAGAATTATATCCAACAATATGTAATATCTCCTGTGTCACGCATCTTTCCTCCTCCTTCTGATATATAAAAGGGATGTGCACTTTTATCAGATCTGCAATATTTTGTGATAAAATAACCTTTGTTTTATCACTTTTTTACTTGTTTTTTCTTCTTTTTTGTCATTGTTGTGATGGAAGTTGAGGTTAAGTTCCTCTGTAGTAAAACTATTTAGTAAATTGCTTATTGGTTCATATAAGTAAATAATTAATGTTCTGATGTCTTTTTGGACGCACTGTTTTGATGTCATTTTGTTTGATACTTATGGACCTAGAGATAATTTATAACTTCTATGCAGGCTACCGTATTCTGTTATCAGTTTGGTATAAAAGAAATTTAGGGGGAGGGGATGGTGTCATAGTACAAGGCATGAAAAGTCTTTGAACTCAATGAGCGCTCGCAGAGGTACTTGTATTTATCTCACTCCTAGGAGATGAATGGGACGTCAAACCTGTGACCTGTTTGATGGGAGATCCTATCTTGCTCCCCTTGACCAACCCCTTGGGTTTTATTCTATTGTCAGTTATTAAGTTATATAGATGAAAATTTGTTGCTTTACTATGGTGTATTTGGAGACAAATGAATGAGAAGTTGTGGGATGGAACTCAGAAGCCGTCAAATATTTCAGTTAATTTGGCACTCCAGCACCTGTATGATTGGAAACAAATTCATTGTAAAGAATCATCTTCATCTGCGCAGACAATACATGGACTCCACCAGCAGCTTCTTTTATGAAGTGTAGTATTGAAGCAGTCTTATTCCAAGACACCGGCTCTTTGGTGTTTCAGCTTGCATCAGGCACTCTCGTGGGAATTTTATTGCTGCCAGAACACAATGCTATCAGGGAGATCTTTCACCTCAGGAAGCAGAGGAAATAGCATTGCTTACAGTGGTGAGTTGGTATCATTTCTGCATTTGGATATATAATGTCATTTTTGAAATTGATTGTAAATCAATTGCAGACGGAATGAGCAGAAAGCATTTCATGAACAACGAATTTGGAGACACTCTCAGACGTTGCTTTGATATTCTTTAGAGAAGTTTGAGATAACAATTTTATGATCATGCATGTAACTCAATAGTTCACCACACCATGGAACACAAGTACAGAACACAGAGAGAGAGACTAGGGGAGATCTAGAGAATAATTCAATTGGTAAATTTGAAAACAAACCAAACAATCTTTGTACAAAGTTTGATAAAATCAACATTAAATTTGGAAACAAATCAAACATTCTTTGTAAGGGCATCTTTAGTGGTAGAACTCAATTTGGGTTCTTAACCACTTTTAAATGGCCCTTTAGTGACATAGGTTTTAAGAACTCTTTGATTTTATGTCTCTAGTGGTAAAACTAATTTTCAAGTACTTAGTTAATTTGAGCGGTCCTACAATTTTTTTACTTTCCTTTTCTCTTTCTTCTTTATGCAGTGCCCACTCCACCGACGAGACCCCTTTGCCTCCTTTTCTCTTTATGCCACTGCACATAGGGTTGGAAACACGTCAGGTCAAGCCAAGCTAAGCCTAACTAGGTGTGGTCTTAGCCTGAATTAAAAACATAAAGTTTGATTTGACCTATTTACTTGTCATAATTTTTTTTTAGATTTGTCTTAACCTATTTAAAAGTCTGACTTAATCTAAGAGTCTATTAAAAAACCTATTTTATAATAAATATTATATATGAAAGTAATGTAATGACTATACATTGAAACTTTGAGAATTCGTATTGTATTTTTTTAAAATTTAATATAAAGAAGACACATATTTTTCTTTTAATTTGTGTGTGAAAAAAGAAGTTAAAATTAATTAGAGTACTCTAATATGTGATTAAAATTCATTAATCACAACGACCCAAGTAAGAATTATAACTAGAGCACTTTAAGTATTCAACAAAATATTGTAAACAAAATAAGCAAGCTAAGTAAAATACTATAAGTTTCATTCAATAATCTAGTCTTAATATCAAATACTAAAATAAATAAGAAATAAGAACCAAGACAAGTTAAATACAAAGAAGAAAATTTTTAATTCTCATACCATCTCCCAAACATGAAGCAACAAGCTAGCATATTATCAAATCTTCAATGTAATTTCTTGAAGTTGTTCATCCACCTTCATTTTGAGGGGGGAAAATATTATTAGAATATAAATTAATTTTACGAAACACTTTAAATCAGTTTAGGAAAGTTAAAGAAACATTTTTTAACTAGAAAATGTCTCAACATCTTACTTATATTTCCAAATAAGTCATATAATCATTTTATGATATTTTCAAGGTGATTTCTTCAAGCGGTTGATCATCAACCTTCATAATGAGGAAAAATGTTATTAGAAAAATAAATATATTACAAAAGAGTCAATTAAAAATAAAATTTATGTACCTTTGTTTTTCTCTTCAAATTGTAATTATGGCGAATCCAATCCTCATCGCATATGAGAGCTTCAATAGATTCTTCATTCAATCTAGAACGATACTCATCAATTACTCTACCTCCAGCACTAAATGTAGATTCTGATGCAACGATTGATATTGGAACAGCTAGTATATCTCTTGCCTTCTTTGATAAAATCTTATATTTGAAGTTGTTATTCCTCCACCACTCCAAGGCACTAAAAGAGGAGTTTCCATTATTAGGAATATAAGTATTTTTCTTCTCGAGATAAGCATCTAGTTCTGATTTCATTGGTGGGACTATTTCCTTTTCATGCATAAGGCTCATTAATTGATCAAACCCAATCATTGAAGATGTATAAGGCAAATGGACACTTGAGGAGTTTATGCCACCAACATTCCTTTCATTTGAGGATGACTCTTCATTGTTTAAAGCCACATACTCATCATATAATTGTTGAAGAGCATTTTGCACCTTTTTCACATTTTCCTTAACAATTTCTTCAAGCTTGTACAACAAAGGGAAGCAAACGACAATCATACAAAATTTACACCTAGGATCTAAAACACTAGCAATGGACATCAACAAATTACATTGTCCCCAATATTTGTCAAATTATAGTTTCATTGGGGCTGCTATATCTCATGAAAAATATTCATCCTTTAATGCATGGTCAATTACTTGCTTGGCCCTCCAAACTTCTGCAAGAAACAAATTAGCAATTGGATACTCAGTGCCTGATATTATATGTGTAGCTAAGTTAAATACTTCTAAAAGTTTACAAACTTTCAACACTTTTTCCCAATCTTCATTTGAAGGTGCATAAGTATAAAGAGGATCTTGTTCTCCATAAGCCTAAAAGGCAATTTTGAATTTCAATGCAGTTGACAACATTTGAAATGTAGAATTCCACCTAGTTGGACAATCAAGGATGAGTTTTCTTTCTTTTAAATGCTTTTGTTCAACAACATCACTGAAGGCCTTCAATCTTGCATCATTATGGTTAATATACTTCACACTTTCACGAACATTTTGAATGATATCTTTTATCTTACCAAGCCCATCTCAGACCAACAAGTTCAATATGTGTGCACGACATCTAACATGAAACAAATCTTCATTCATAACTAATTTTGTGCTAAGTGATAAGTTCTCTTTCAAATTCTTCAAACATGAGTCATTGTAAGAAGCATTGGCAACCGACACCAAAAACACCTTTTCTTCAATCTCCCTCATCTTCAAGCACTTAAAAATGGCATTTGCTACATCAATTCCTTGCCTCGGAGCAGGCACCTTCACAAAACTTTAAACCCTCTTTTGAAGTTTTCACTCCACATCAATGAAATGACCGGTGACAACCATATACCCAACCGCTTGGTGACTTGATTTCCACATGTCAGTTGTTAAGCTAATTTTGTTGACAGTTTTCAACAAAGCCTTCAATCGATTCTTTTTTGCATTATATATTGCTAAACAATTGCTTCTCATTGTTTTATGACTTACTTTTTGAAAGTCAGGATTTCCATATTGAAAAGCCCACATCCAAACTTCATCATCAACAATGCCAAAAAGGTATTCATGAACTATCACATCAGTAGCAATTATTTCTCTCATCCTCTCATTAAAGTATTTAACCCCAGGAATTAGGAATGAGTTTGATGGATTAGAAGGCTTAAAAGGAATGACAAATTGGTTCTTTTCTTTAGTCATGTGCAATCTCCTTTCGTTGCATTTTTCTGAATGCCTTCTTAGATGACTTGTGTTATCCCTTGGCCCATCAATAGATAATCTAACTTAGCAATACTTACATATTTCCTTCTTTCCTTCTCCAACTATTTCAACTTCATCAAAATCCTTCCACACACTTGATGTTTTCTTCCTCTTTTTCTTAATAACATTCTCCTCTTCTTCTGATTTGTATTCTTGTCACCATCAAGTTGATTAGTTACTGGAGGTACATGTTCATTGTGTTCATCACCAACCATGGAGTAGACATAATGTACCTATTAGTAACCACACAATAAATGAAAAAGTGAGTTATTCAAGGTAAGTTAATAAAATAAAAAACAATGAATTATATGTCTATCAGTTGTATGGAATAATAATGCATACACTTATTGAATTCAATTAAATTAACAAGAACATAATGTACCTTTTTAATTTAACAATAGTCCTAATTGAAGATGGAAGACCTTCTTAGTTGAAGACCTTCATAGAAATTTTTTAATTTAACAATCCAGTGAGTTCTTGTTAGTCATTGAAGGTAATTAATCCTAATTGAGAACACATTTTTAATTTTCTTTTTATCTCTTTCCCAAATTTAGATATCTCACACAATTGAAGATTGAATAGTTTTTTAGTTGAGAAGATCTTTTTATAAAAAAAACTTAGTTCAAGGACCTTTTTAATTTAACAATACGTAGAGTTGTCATCTCTTTCACAGATTTGGGTATTTCACAATAACCAAAACTTTATATAGAAATTTAAAAATTATCTTTCATGGGACCTTTTGACAAGAATAGCTTGATGCATGACATTTTGCTACTGAATCAATTATTCAATAAACCTAAACCATGCACACTTTGAACACAATCATTTCAAGTTAATATTGAAACCAATTTAACAATAATAGTTAATAGGTATGGTGGGAGATGCAAAACTTTCACTCTGTCTAGAACTTTAAGACTTGTATACCCTGCGTTACTACCTAATCAAACACCATACTTTGGCTCTAACTATTAACATGCTATGAGTCAAGAGGTGTGTTGATACCTCTTCCTACATTACTATAATTCGCAGGTGCAATAGAACACAAAGAATTTTTTATTCTTAATCACATCAATAAGCCACCATGAGGAAGCTTTATGATTAAAACTAAAAAAAATAAACCTAAGGTAAATTAATATATTTTAAACAACTAGAGCCAAATTCAAATTGACTATAGAAAAAATAATAAAAATTATGCTTACTGTTGTTTGGCGTGGAACACGTACAGTACGTACAGAACAAGTGAACAACCACGGTGTATGAAAACTGAGAAGAAGGCCTCGTTGAAAATCAATGACTCAGAATTGAAAGAGAGAGTGTGAGAGGAGGAGGGTTATGTGTTTTCTTTATTTTGCTCTTTTGCAAACTACAAATGTTTCAAATCCCCTATTTTGTTTTCTCTTTTAGGTAGACTAGGCTGTTTAGATTTTGTCTTATTTTATTTTATTTCTTTTTTTAAAAGATTGATTTATGTCTTTTATATATATATATATATATATATATATATATATATATATATATATATATATTAAACAGGCCAGCTTAATAGGCATAACAAGTTTTTTTTAAAGCTTGAGTCTGACCTTTTTATTTAAATAGACTTTTTAAAAAGTCTGAGTCTGACTTTTATAATAAGCAAGTTAGGCTAGGCCAGGTCAGGCCGAAGGCCCCTGATAAGTGACCTGATCAATTTCCATCCCTAACTGCACCCCCTCCAACTCTGTTTCTCCCCCTTCTCATTGCCCCTCGTGCTGGCCACAAAATTCCAATGCACCACTCCAACTCTATTGCCTCTACCAGCTTTTCTGCTACACCAGTGATTGGTTTAGATTTGCGATAGCAAACGACGATGGTTTAAATCTGCTTTCAAATGGTGTGTCCTACTAAAGGAGATAACTGAACGCCACCACAACCAATGTGCCAAAATCAAACATAGTCCATGGTGGTGCCCTCGCATCTCATTGCAGGACCATTGCACCTTTGCCAGCGCGACGGTGGGGCCATCAGGGTTTGTTGCTACCCTCCAAAACTCGTTAAACATTAGACATTAGAAAAATAATTTTTTTAGATCTTCAAAGTTCTTGTGGAAGAATCGATCTCCGCGATGAAGACCTCATATATCTCTCTAGTGACTGGATCTTGGAAGAACAAATCTTAAGCTTAAGATCCCTCTCCAAGATCCAACATTAGAGATGATCTAAAGCATCCTTATTTTTATTTTCTAAACACATTTATCAACCCTTCATGCAAGCATAAGACTATGTCACCAAAACAGCATCAGCTTATTCAACCACAATAATTGACTTTGCCACAAAGATCTGATTCTCCATAGCTGCAGCGTAAATTCTTTCCTTTATAACTACTAAGTAAAAGATACACACAATCCCGATTATTTATTCACATAAATTTTTCACTTTTCTTGATTATTTATTCACTTTTTCATTGTATTCTTACACTGTCAGTGTGCAACACAATCCCGATTTCAGTAGAATTTTTTTGTAAAACATACACCAAAAAACCACACATATTTATTGATTAAAATTTCCATAAAATTTAATTTAATTTTGTATTATAATTATTTTCAACCATTTTTATAATTCACATAATTGAAAAGGTCAGTGTTACACCGGAGATTCATACTATATGTTAAAAAAAAAAAAGAGAAATCAAATATTGTTCAGGACATGGTAGTTGACGCTTGGCGTTCGATGATTGGTGCGATATTTTGTATTTTGTAAAATATTAACCAATACAAATAGTTAATTTTTGTTATATAATTTTTAAGTAAAGCGGTTGAACAGTATTTCATAATTTCATAAATTATTTTTATTATTTACAAAATAAAATTAATATGTTTTTCTCTAATACCGTTAACGTATTGATTTATTTTTATTTTTTCATATTATAAAACATATATTATTTCAAGTATTTAAATTTACTCAATAATTTTTTAAAAATAATTAAATAATATATAATAATTTTACTAAATAATTTAATTATTTATAATAGTAAAATGTTGAATTTATGATATATCAAAACCTTTAATTTCATTAAATAATTTTTTTTATTTGAAGTACAAAAAATGGATAATTATAATTTCATATTCATATTTCAATGGGAGTTTTATGTTTAAGACTTTTGGAAAGTAAAATGTTAACTTAAAACATCTTTCCTCTAAAACTTTTAAAAATTAAGAAAAACAAATTGTGTCATTTTATTTACGAAAAATATATTTATTTATAGATTTATGTGAAAAAAACATTAAATTTTGCATAATTTTTTTTCATATATATATATATATAATATTTAATAATTTTACCAAACTTTTTTATTAATAAAATTAAAGAATTGAATTTAGTTAATATTTTTAGGATTTACACGAATAGGACTCTTATGTTTTATTTGGTATTTTAAAAATATTAAATAATACAAACAGTTAATTTTTTTTATAAATTTTAATTAAAATAATTAAAGAATATTTCATAATTTCTATATATTTTTCATTATTTTCTATACGTGTGAGTGGATGAGAATTTTCAATTTGTATTTTCATACTAATCCAATATTTTAACATTCGTGGATAACGGCTTCTATTTTAAAATTAAATACACAAATAGTTTTATCTATTGCCTAAAACTTGATTGATTAATTAGTTACCAGAATATTACATAACTGATTAATTCAAATATTAACAAATATAATTAATAAATTGTATAGAATATTTTTTTATAATTATAGTAACTATATGCATATTATCACAATTTTAAAATAACTTACCATAATTATTAATTATACTATTATTCAGTTAGCTTATAATAATAATTATTTATTTGTTCTATAAACGATGTTATTAGTATTTAATATGATTAATATATATCAATACTACTCACTTAATTATTATTATTATTATTATTATTATTATTATTATTATTATTATTATTATTTTATTATATACTCAAATTTATTGCAGATTCAATCATGCAAAATTTAATTTGATTTCATAATATTTGATTTTGTGTCCACGATTATTTTATATATTAATTGATTGATTCAAATCCATTGATAGAATAAATTCAAATTTATTACAGATTCAATCGTGTAATATTTAGTTTTATTTCATCAATTATTTATATATTGATTGATTAATTGATAAAAAATATATATTCAAATTATAGCATTTGAAAACAATAAGTCTTGCAATTAAAATAATATATTATTATAATTTTTACCATTTCAACATGCAAGGTTTCCTTTTAAAAAAAACTTTACAAGTAGTATAAACAACATTATCAGTGAATAACAAGTCTTATAACAATTTCTTTCTCTATTACGTCATAACTTTTAATTTTGATTTAGTTGTAAATACTTATATTTTTTTATAGTTCTATTTTTTGTTTTTTTGTCTTCTTTCTTTCATATACTAATGGTGAAGTGAGAAGGATAAAAATGAGAAGTGAAACAAGAATAATGATTTTCATCTATTTGTTTGAAGGCAACTGAGAAGAAATATTGTTACAAATTCCTAACCCCACCCGACATAATTGCTCCTCTTTCTAAGCATGATTCAAAACAAAATTCAACACAACAACCTCTTTGTTTCATCTCTGTCTTGCTTGATTATTATCAAGGCAACAATGTTATTATAAAATTAATTTATCAATAAGATATATTTTCCTCAATGTGCCTTTGTTGATACATTTGACTATAACTCCAACAACACAATTTCCAACAACTTCATTCATTGCGCATGTTTTGATTCTTTTATGCTTCAATGTCAGCTTTAGGAATTATGCTAATATATATTTTTCACTATCACAACATGGCTTTTCTATTTTATTTTCAGTTTTAAGAAATTGTCGTAATATGTTGAAGAGTTGATGTCTGACTCGAGTGTTGATTATGTTTATTGTTAAATATTATGAAGAAAAATATGTAATATATTGTGTTATGGTAGTTTGTTTTTTTTTCCACGGTTACAAGACTTAATCAAGGTAAGATAATATTTTATTTATTTATCTCTTATTTCTTTCTTTTACTTTTTAATATAACTAAACAATAGAAAAAAAACAATTTTTTTATTCCACCAATCCAAATAAATCATATTTTCACTTGGAATTCCTTTTAATTTAATTTCTTTCTCTATATTTGGTTCTTCATTTCTTTTCTTTCAGCAAAGTGTAATCTCTTAACTTTTCATTCTCCTAAAATATATTTTATTTTTTAATAATTAAAATTTGACATTTTAAATTTGAAGTATATATTTTTCTAATATTCTCAATTTAAAAATATTTCTTTTTCTAATGTTAAATATATCCAAATAAAGTGTAAGATAATATTCTAATATTTTAGATTTTAAATACTTTTGTTTTTATTGATGATAAGAAATAATGAATGAAAAAAATAAAATTTGATTAAATTTTTAAAAAAAATTACTTAATAAATACGCACTACTTTAAATAATAAATAAAAATTCAATATGTATTACTTTTAATCATATTTAAATTTTAATTAATTTAAATAATAAAAAAATAACATCAAATTAGAACTGATGTATTCAAATGTTTACTTAATGGTGTATTATAACATATATCACTTTTTTTATTGTGATACTGATTACATTAAATTATAGATGTCGTATACTCATTTAGTTCATACTTTATTAAATCATTTAATAATAATAATAATAATAATATTAATATTAATAATAATAATAATAATAATAACCGTGTTAATATATTTTTGAAATATTTATATAAAATGTACATCAATCATATGATTAGAACAATCATATTTTTAATTATAAAATATAAATTTAATATCATACAAGTCACGGGATACTGAGCTTGTAAGCTTTATAATATGGTACCATGCAAGCTAAGTATTTTAACTACTTTCATATGCAATTACATGCTTGTGTCTCACATGCTCGCATGCCTACGGTGTAGTTAATTATAATTACTATTCAAAACCTTATTCATTAAAAATCTGAGCATAAATTAATGCCTATAGCCTATAGATAGATGTAGTTGATAAAATTCAACATGACAAAATCCTGGAAACCTTTTTTTTGTTTTTAATTATTTTGAAAAGAATTTGATGAAAGAATATAAAGATTCACTATCGTCATATGAAACTATGAATTATTTCAAGCAGAAGATTTTATTTTAATCCATTTAAATTTTTTAAATTAATTTATTTATGAAACTATTTATAAACTTTTCACGTCTCAAAGGCCAAAGGCTAAATGCATAACATCAAAAGAAACATCATATGATATTGTTGGTGTAAAATATCTTAGTCATTGTGACAACTAAGTAGCAAGCGATGATTCCCTTTAGGCGATTGACCTAAGGAAGGGACTTTGTTCCTTGGTTGGGTTCCTAGTATACTCTAAGGAGCTTTCTAGCAAATAGATGTTTGCTAAGGTTTATACTACTCCTAAGGAATTTGCATTAAAGGTTGGGTTTCTAGACTACTCAAGGAGCTTTCTAGCAAATAGATGTTTACTAAGATTTACACTACTAAGGAATTTGCAGCAAAGGAATTGTTGTAAACAGCTAAAAAGCAATAAAAAATTACATAAATAAAAGATAAGAAATTGGCAGAAGAATAATTTGATTGATTTTTATATCTTGGATTTTTTTATCTACAATATGATAGACTCTATTTAAAATTATTTTTCCAATGGTTACATTAGTCATAGTACTAACTAAAAATCCTAAAACCTAGGAGATCATGGCTATTGTTCTGCTAACAGCTTCCTTGGCCTCCAAGCTAATCTCTGTGTTTGCCAACAGAGCCTCACATTTTGCTCCTAATAACTCTCTTCCTAAGTTTTACCAAATTGCCCAGAATCAGTTTCACCAGTTGTCATGGTCAACTAATCTATCTCAACCATATCCAATCAATTGTCTTGTCTCCAATGACTAACTTTTTAGGTGTCAACAAATATATATACAACGTCATAGTTAACTCAAATCTCATCAGTACATGCATATAAACATAAAACCACACTATAAGGATAAACTACATAAACTCTAAGCCGATCAACACTACATAACTTTAAAGAGAAAACAAAACAAATAACACATCTCCACATCCAGATACGCATATCCATGGAGTCTCCAAAATCACGAGACCACCTCCTATCCATTTACTCCTCATGTACGTCAAATATGAGATCATCACAGGAACGAACCATACGTAGAACAACACAAGGGTAAGCTTACCAAAACAAACACAATAAAAAAGGATAAAACTTAACAATTAAAGTATGATCAACTATCGCACTCATGAACCCACATATAGTTCTATATGCATAGCAAGACATTCCAACGCCTTGAATTCTTGCAAACAACTCACCAAAAAATTATATGATTGGGAATTTCACGATCTCAACATAAAGTCAACTCTAATAATAAAACAACATCATCTCAACTACATCTCATATCATCACAAATTCATTAAGAACTCAAAATAATTAATTTACGCAAGGAAAACAAACAGTAATCATATCCACATCAAAACTGGTCATAGGATTCAAAACTTGTCACTTGACTTGAAACTGGTCACTAGACTCAAAACTAATCATTGGGCACTAGACTCAAAAGTAGTCATTGGATGCAAAACTGATCAATGATAAGTGCCATATTTTAGCTATTTTTGGAATTAGAATGTTATCACTTATCTTTTGATTTTTATATTTTTCTTATAAACTTCCCTTAATTCCAGTTGTTTTATATATTGTGCATTTATAAATGTTTTTGTTTAAATATGGAAGATTCATCCATGCATTTCTTATGTTTTGATGGTTGTTTATTGGATCCAAAAACCAAGCCAAGATGAAGAGCAAAAAGGGCATTTTTGAAGAATTTCAAAGTGTCACTCGCCCAGGCTAGCAATCAACTCGCCTAGGCTAGTTAGATTACTTCAGCTTGAAGGAACCAACTTGCCTAGGTGAGTATCACTTGCCTGGGCGAGTTGGTCTAGCACCTCTTGGACCATTTCATTTAAAAGCCATGCAAAATCACAAACCAGTAGTTGGGCAGTGCAGAATCCAGAGGAAGAAACACAAAGTTAGGAGAGAGAAGAGAGAAAAGTGGAGACGGAGCTACAGAGAAGTGATCGTGGATCGCATCCTTCATCATGCTCTATACAATGATTGGCTAGTTTCTCTAAAGGATTGAATGTAATCTTTGTACCCTTATATATTTCTTTTGATATTATATATGTGTGTGTGTGTGTGTGTGTGTGTGTATTATATGTGTGTGTGTGTGTGTGTGTGTGTGTGTGTGTGTGTGTGTGTGTGTGTGAATCTTTTCCACTCATTGCTGGTGATTTCATTATGTTCATAATGCTTGATTCTATTTTATCACTAGTTTCATGAAATTGGATTTTAAGTTTGACTAGAAAGTACTCTTAGAATTTGAACTGAATGAATTTACTTTTTATGTTATGTTGCTAGGAATAGAGCATAATCTTTTGATTGTGAATAACACAATATTATGATTGTAATGTTGAAATATTTATTTCATATGCGAGAAATCAATATTCGGTAAATATTCTTAGGATTCTCGAATGCGAGGGATCGATTCGAAGTGATTTAATGTATGCATTAGTGATTTTAAAAAATGATTCATATGTATTAATATTATTTGGATACTGAGGGTATGAATGATGAAATTCAATCTTATGTTTCTCTTGAATTAATTAAATTCATTTTACTTGTTTTTGTAATTTTATGTAATTTTGACACACTAATTTCGTTATTTTCGCTATTTTTTTATTTTCGTTAAACTCATGAGATTTCGATTAAATTTGGTGTACATAACTATTGAAATGTTTACTTTTATATGAAAAAATTGAGTAACTCAAGTCCCTTTGGAGGCGGTCTCTTATATAAAATCTATAACTTGTAGCGACATTGGTTCACTTGCCAAAATCCAACAATCAGTGGACATGACAGCGGACACAAATTCTACAGAATTTAAAATTTTTGTATAATTATCTCTCATGACTTCCAAATAATCCCAAAACAAACCCAAATCCTTTTCTATCAATTCAAATACATCAATAACATCAAATTTCTTTACAAATATGAATTTTTCATCAATATTCATCAAATAATCAAGAACCCCAATTTCAAACTCAAAACCTCAAATGCTTAGACTTCCATTGTTAAACAACATGGCCATTCTTCAAGCAAGATTTAAACCAATCCAAAGTAACCTAAGCATAAAAAAAGGGTAAAGCTTCCCTTACCTATCAAACATAATGAACTTGTTTTGAGATGAACAAAGGAAGGAAAAAAGGAGACTTTCGGTCCAAGATGCAAGCTTTCCCACTACAACTCAACCATACCCATCAACAAACAGAAACAACATTAAAACCCCCAAAAATGAGTACTTTCATGAACCTCCATGGGTGCTTTACGAAGGAAAATGAAAATGGAGTCAAAGGGAGGAAGAAGAGATGTTTACCCCTCCATGGCTCAACCAAACAACATCAAAGGGAGAGGAAAATGGTCTTCTTTGATTGCTAATACCAAACCATGCTAATTAATTACAATCACTAAATCATGCATTATGAAAATCACATTGTTTCAAAGAAGGTAGAAAAATGTCAAATTTCTCTTCTTCAACTTTCAATTCTATTTAAATATTAAGATTACATTAAGCAGAAAAAACCCAAAGATAAAACAACTAAAATTCAATATTAAGGTCCATCAAATAAAAAAATTGCTATTATTGACAAAAGGATCACATATATTAATAAAAGGTCTAACATATGATTCTTTAATTTTTTTTTAAATCTCTCAAAGTCTCATTAATTGGTGAGTCGATCCTAACGTTAAAGCATGCATGTTTAAAGGGAGGGAAAAAAAGATTTCCATAAAATCATTTTTCATTAGGTATAAAAATGTGTTTGTCTTTACGGTAATACAAGTACTTTTGATATATTGATACATAGTAACCCCCAAAATTGGTTTTTATACACAAATGGATAATTTTTTTTAAAAAAGATTATAGGAATTGGTAGATTTTGAAAATATTATGGGTATAGGTAAGTCGTGTTTTAAAACGAGACTTTAAAAAGTGATTTTTTTAAATAAAAAAACACTAAATACGATTTCAAGTATTATTTTTTATTTTTTTTAAATTATGAAATTCGGATTACAATTACGACTTTAGTCTATTTTTTTTCTTTTTTTAAAAAATATTTTAAATTACAACTTCCTATTTTTTATATAAAATAATAATAATACTTAAAGTTGTATTTCAAAATACGACTTCAATATTTTTTCTTTTAAACCTGACCATCTGTATTTTAAAACATGACTTTTTTTTTTTTTACCTGGAGTCGTATTTTAAAACACGACTTATTCATATCGTTAATATTTTTAAAATATATTCATTTTTATAATTTTTTTTAAAAAATTACCCATTTGTGTAAAAAAAAACCCTAAAATCAGAAGGTCATATTAATGGGCTATGGCAATAACTATGACAACTGGTGCTAAAAGCCTAATATGATCTGAAATAAGATCGATTCATGAACGTGTTCATTTATGATCTGAAATAAGATCGATTCATGAACGTGTTCATTTCTCCCCGTAACACAATTTTGAATGAAGACAAAATAACATGTCTTAGATAATAAAATAGTATTAACCTCGTGTGAGACAGTATCATTAAAAAATAAATAAAACAAAGAAAGAGACAACATTGTCAGTCAATCAAGTTGCTCTACTACACATGAAGCATTTGTGCCAAAAGGAAAGCGAAGATGACAGAAAACCAACATCGTAAGAAGAATAAAAGTAAAAACAGCTGCAAATACGACGTGGGCGATAACTACTGGATCATGCATCGAAAAATGCTCAAAGACCACACAAAATTTACAATTCAATACCCACGGAAAGGCAATTTTTTTTTTCTTAAATGTGTTTTTGGTAGTTTAAATTTAGAATTTCTCTTTTTTAATTCTTTAAATTTAAATTTTTTTAATCTTTTATATTTATGAAATATTGTTTTAGTCTCTCGTAACTAATTTTTGATAGTTTATACCATAATTTTTTAATGATTTTTTACTACATGATAATTTAAAAAATCATAAATTTGATAAATTAAAAATGTAAGTTTGAATTTGGGAGACTAAAAATGATGGACCTTTAAATTTTAGGAATTAAAAAAATATTTAACCCATTTTTTAAGAGCAAACATCCTTCACATAAGGTGATTATGTTTGAACTTTGTCAGATTAACCAACTTAATATGTGTTTGGTTTTTAAATTGCATGTATAAATTTTTTTCGCATCATGCCCATATAGAAGACGTAGAGGAAAGTAATATAAGATTTAATATTTATGTGATAGTTACGATTTATCAAGGATTAATAAACAAATAATTAATAAAAACAAACTAAATTATAAATTGGTCATTAGTTAAGGATGTTAGTTACTCGATATGATTCAATTTTTCATTAAAAGAAATTATTCGAATCAAACATATCAAATATATAGAATTCGGTTTGATTTCATTTAACATAAATCTGAACCAAGTCAAACCAATGTTTTGTGATTGGTTTAGTTTGATTTTTGTTGTTTTTACTAAAATATTATTTTATTAAATTTATATACTTTCTTTTCATCTTTTAAATTAAATTACATTAAAAAAATTACTTATAACAATCTACAAAACTTATTAATATGTTAAACCTTCTACATTAAAAATCTATCAAAATTTTCATCAATTTTAAACCAAACATATCTTTAAAAAGTCATCTAAAAAAAAGAAAGCGATATTAATTGTATAAGTTTTATATACATAACACTATAAAAATACGATGAAACTCAAGTAATATACACATAAGACGCATAATATTAAAGTAGTATAAAGTGTTGTGGTTTGATTCGATTTCAAAAATACAAACCGCAAATTGAATCTAATCGATCAGTTGAAAAAAAAAATCATCCAAACAAATCCAAAAAGAATTAGTTTGATTCAATTTTCAATTTTTTTATAGCAATTTTCAGTTTATATTTTGGATTAATTTATATTTGAGCACCCCTAAAAATAGTGATTCAATGCCCACTAACATGAAACAAATTATCTTCCTAATATTAATGTATTCTTAACCCGATGCATCACAAAATTATATTTAATGGAGTCTTCTTTCATAATTATAATTTTTTTTCATATACAAATTTTAAATTTAAAACCTCATTTACATAACTTGAATCCAACTTTAATATAACTAACTTGATAAAAATTATGCCACTTAATTATATAAAATACATGTTTTTACAAAATAATAAGGTAGTATCATTTATCTTTTCTAGCTCTTTATATATCAAGAATATATACCCTCACTAGGATATCAAACCAAAAAAAATTCATACATAAAGAAAATACAAAAATCTACACAAATATTTTAAAAAAATTATAATAAAATTTATCTCCTATATTCATAATTTTTAGACCAAATGACCTATTTAGTTTTTTTATCTTATTTTTTTGGATTTAATTTAATCTTTTATCTTTTTGAAAGTTCATTTTAATCATTTATTTTTTAAATTGGTTCAAAATAGTCTTTCCCATTATCTACTAAAGTTAACCTTCTTAACAAAATAAAAATATTGATTGTTAGCTAAAAGCTGCCACAAAATGTAAGACTTTTTTTCTTCCTTAACTTCCTCATTCTCTTGCTCCCGTTCTTCCATTTTTTTCTTCTTCTCCACCGACAATGGTGACGGAGGTGTCGATGACGAAAACAACGTTAGGTTTGTAGATTCAGAAATCAAATTTCCTTTTCTCTTTTTTTTTCGTTTCCCAGATTTGCCCCTCCCTCGCTTTCCGTTTCTTCTCCCTGATCACCCTTCATCATTACCCTCCACACCTCCCACAATCACCACTCTTCCCACGTTTAAACATCAACAACAATCAAATCCAAGAGTCTCCCTTGAAGAAATTATAAAGTAGATAAAAGAAATCATAGAAATTAAAATTCATCCACAAAATTTGTTCTTTATTGCTCTAAATGTGCTATTATTGGTCAAATTAATCACATGAGGGGAAAAGAAGCCAGGGGAGTTAAGAAACCTAAAAGGACTCAACTCGGGTAGAACAACGAAGACAAGGGAACAAACAATGACCAAATTCATGGGTTTGCTCTACTTGAACCCCTTTTGGGACCCATCGTCATTCTTGTCGAAGTTGTCAGCAGCAGCAGCAGCGAAGTAGGCAATTGAGGAGTCCATGGCGCTAACGAGAAGGAGCGATAGACACCAGTGGTGTTGGAGCTTAAGACAAGGGAAATGGGGTCAGGGCTGGCGCTAAAGGCAATGAAGAAGATGGCCTTGACAAAGGAACATAGAGGGAGCATGATGGTGGGGGTGCGGAGGCGGCGTTGTGTTGAAATCGACATTGGGAGTGGACATCGGTGGGAAATGATTGAAGGCGGAGTTAGGGAGGTGTGGGGGGTTCAGATTTGGGGCTTGGACTAGCATTGTGAGTGTTTGATTTGCGTGTGTGTGTACGTTGGGGAGTGTTTGATGATTGTTTATTCTTGGGGGGTGTTGGGAGTGTTTGATTTGGAGATGAAGATGACAATGAGGAAGGAGGAAGAGGAAGGGAGAAAAAAAATGAGGAAGTGAAAGGATTTTTTGTTTACATTTTTTGATGATTGTTTATTCTTGGGGGGTGTTTGATGATTGTTTATTCTTGGGGGGTGTTGGGAGTGTTTGTATTAATACTGTTGTACAAAATTAATAATTTAAATAATGATAATTATAAAAATTAATTATTTTTTTTAAAAAATAGTATTATTTGATAAATTATAAGTTAATATTAATAAAAAAAAATTTAATTTATTTATTAAATAAATATGTAGTACATTTTAAGATTTTTATTTAAATTTAAGTATTTTGTGTTATTTTTGTAATTTATAAAAAAATAATTCTTAATAATAAAAAAATATAGAAACTATATTAAATAAAAAATAAAATACATTAATTCTTTAAATAATTAAAATAAATAAATTATTTATAATTTAAAAATAAAAAAAACAAATGAAAGTCATAAATTAATTTAAGACTTCAATATAAGAAAAAAAAATTCTTTACCATTTTAAAGTTTTAAAGTTGTATTAAAACAAAAATAATTTAAAGTTGTAAATCTTTTTTTACAAATTTAATGCAAAAAAATTATTATGATTTTGGATTCAGAAACACAACCTACTTACCCTCAAACAACAAGTATTAATTTAAAATCTATTCAAAATGATTGATTTAAAAAAGATTTACCCCAATTGATATTTGGCCTGCGTAGCATCATCATCAAACCATCTTCTGATCTCCCTTCACTTTGATCACTCTCACTCACTCTCCTTTCTTCCCTCTCCACCCTCTTCAACAATGTCTTCACACCCATCATTCTTTTTCCTCTTCTTCTTCCTGCTTCTCACCCTCCCACATTATTCCTCCGAGTACCTCAAATTACCCTTACTTCCTCCCACCCCCCTCCCCTCTCCCTCCCAGCTCCTTGCCGCCGACCTCCGCCGCCTCTCCGTCAAGTCCCCCCTCACCTCCGGCGCCGCCACTGGCTCAGGCCAGTACTTCGCCGACCTCCGCCTCGGCTCCCCTCCCCAGCGCCTCCTCCTCGTCGCCGACACCGGCAGCGACCTCCTCTGGGTCAAATGCTCCGCCTGCCGCCGCAACTGCTCCTCCTCCATCTCCGCCTTCCTCCCCCGCCACTCCACCTCCTTCTCCCCCCACCACTGCTACGACTCGCCGTGTCAACTCGTCCCCCACCCCCCGAGTCACAAAAATCGTCTCTGCCACAACCGCACCAAACTCCACACCCCATGCCGCTACCAATACTCCTACGCCGACGGGTCCACCTCCACCGGCTTCTTCTCCAAAGAAACAATAACACTCAACACTACTAGCTCTACCCTACTAACAACACTCAAAAAGCTTTCCTTCGGATGTGGGTTTAGAACCTCCGGCCCGAGCGTCACGGGCCACAGCTTTAACGGCGCGCAGGGCGTAATGGGCCTGGGCCGCGGCCCGATCTCCTTCACCTCCCAGCTCAGTAACACAAACACAAAACACACCTTCTCTTACTGTCTCCTCGACTACACCCTCTCCCCTCCCCCCACTAGCTACCTCACCATCGGCCCCACCCCAAATGACGCCGTTTCGCAGAACTCATTCACTTACACACCGTTACTCACTAACCCTTTTTCTCCTTCCTTTTACTACATTTCTATTCAGAGTGTTTCCGTTGACGGCGTTAGGTTACCGATAAGTGAATCTGTTTTTCGGATTGACGCCCACGGTAACGGCGGCACCGTCGTGGATTCTGGCACCACGCTCAGTTTTCTCGCGGAGCCGGCTTACGGAAAGATCCTCGCGGCGTTCCGGCTGCGCGTCAGGCTTCCGGCGGTGGAGAGCGCAGCCACGCTCGGGTTCGACCTTTGTGTGAATGTCTCCGGCGTGGCGAGGCCGAGGCTGCCGCGTCTGAGATTCCGGCTCGCCGGAAAAGCGGTTCTGTCTCCGCCGGCGGGAAATTATTTTATTGAACCGGCGGAGGGAGTGAAGTGTCTCGCGGTTCAACCGGTTCGACCGGGTTCTGGGTTTTCGGTGATTGGGAATCTGATGCAGCAGGGGTACTTGTTTGAGTTTGATTTGGACCGGTCTCGGATCGGGTTCACGCGTCACGGATGCGCGGTTCGCTAAAGAACCCGAACAAAACAAATCAAACCGCCTTTTGTTTTTAAATGACACGGACTTGTTATTATTGCCACATGTAATTTTTGGGGGCACATTTGGATTATTATTGTGGGAAATTTCGGTGGAAGAACGTTGTGATGATATGTACTTCTTTTATTTGGAATTTTTTTTTGGTTTATTCATTATTTATCTTAAAATATTTTGTGCTGTGTAGAGTATTTGAAGGGAAAAAAGAAAAGTGAAATAATGCTCGAGTTTGATGTAAATAATTGAAGGTGTTTCGAGTATGCTTCGCTCTCATAATGATCACATGAACGTTGTACATGAGGAAGAACATGAATTGCTTGTACGTAAGGCACCAAGACCATGAGCTTGTCTGAACTCTGCATTGAATTGATTTTAGAGATTACCACATTTCATTAATGGAAAAAAAAATTGTTAGGATTACTATTTAAATGTGTTGTTTGCCTGTTAGGTGATTTAAATTTATTACTTCAAAAATAATAATAATAGTAATCATAATTATATCATAAATTTATAACCACATGTTGTCACTAGTTTGAAATCTAAATGGGGAGAAAACTTGTTTAATTTAAATATTTATTATGAAAAGTTAGCTCTTATGTTCACTCTAAATGGATTTCATTACTTTAAACTTTAAAGAACTAGTTGTTAACTTTCTAGTTTTATAGAAGAATAACTTAGGTTCACTATTATTTTTTATATTTTTGATAGATAGAATTTTAACAATTATGATTAAAGTTAATAATTAACTATTATATCAATTTTATTGTAAAAAAAATAATTCTTTGGACAATGTAAATGAAATAGATTATCTTAAAATCAATTTTCTTCTGATATATCTAAGCCTAAAATTTATTTTATGCAATTGATTATAATAATATCTTATTATATTGTAATAATCCACTTTTATAACTAATTCAAATGCACAATGTGATTTTTTTTTTTTTTACATTTAAAAATGTAATAGAGATAAAAGATGCTCTGTCTCTGTCTCCACGGCCCCAGTTCTTTCACCCACCAAACAAGTTGAATGTTTTATTTGTAAACTACTATTATCTTCTCTTTTTTACTTTTTTTCTATTTCTATCAAAACAACCATTATTTTAGCCAAGCATGGGCATTCTCTCCCCGTTGGATTAAAGTGATCTGACAGTGTTCCATATTTTGTTTTGTTACAGTTAGCTGATGTTTCTAACGCTCGGCTAAAGGGTGCTTGGGTGTTTTTTTTATAATAAAAAATATTAATTATTAATTTTTTTTAGTGAAAGATAGTTAAATTTACGATCTATTCTTCTCTTTTTATTTTTTAACCGCTAAATTGACTTTATCCCTCCTCTTTAAGTGTCATTTGTTGTTTTGGGACTTTTAACCCCCAGCCTTTACCCATAAAAAAAAGGATTAATGATAATATCATGTTTAAATTTAAAAATTTATTTCCATAACTTACATATGTTAAAGATTGACATAAAAAAGTTGACATATATATATATATATATATATATATATATAGTTTAATTAAGTTTTTAGTTCTTTAACTACGGAGGTTTTAAAATTTTGATCTCTAAACTATTTTTTTTTTTTGAAAAAATTTAATTCCTAAAGAATTTGTCATTATTAAAAATAGTCTCTAATCTATTTCCCCACTACTACACCCACAATGAATATCATCATAGATTATAGATGAAGAAGATGAATTGTTGTTCATGGGTGATTGTTGTATATTAGTGGGTACTTAAAATGGTAGAATTCAACAATGACTCTTCTGTTTTTTTTTTTACATTTTAATAACATAATATTTTAATTATTTATTTAAATATAATAAAACTTATGGATGGTTCTTGTACATTCATAGATACTTAAAATGGTAGATACTTAAAATGGTAGAGACTATTTTTAATATCATCAAATTCTTTACAGATCAAATTTTAAAAAATAATAATTTAAGAACAAAAAATTCATAACCCCTTTTAAAGACTAAAAACTTAATTAATCATATATATATATATATATATATATATATATATATATTAGAAGGGAGGATAAACATATAATTTTAATTTTTCCATTTTTTTAAGGAAAAAGAATAATTTTATATATTCTTTTCATCATAAAGCAAATACTTTCCCGCAAATAATTTTAAGGTTAAAATAATAATTTTAACTTTCTCGTTCTTTTTAATGATAAAAGTGTAACTGTATAAGTATTTTTTTATATTATAATTATTCTAATTTTATATTTAAAAATATTATAGTTTGTATTTAAAATATGATATATAAATTTAAATAAATAATAAATTAAATAAATAAACCTAATATATAAAATTATATATTTTTATATTTTATATTTCCAGTTTATAATTAAATAGATAATAATTTTATATTAAAAACATTTTTAAAATAAAATTTTAAAGCTTAATTGTAAAAAATAAAATAAAATATACAAAAATAAAAATGATCTTATATTTAAAAATGGTAGACCTTTGTTTTATAGTATTTAAAAAATATAGTATAAAAAAGTTTTAAAAAATTAAAGATTTTAATAATAATATAATAAGTAAAATGTAAATATTTTAATATAAATAACGTTGATTTTGTTTATAAATAAAAATCAATTTGAAATCAATTAAATTTAATTTTAATGTCAATATGTAATTCTTTTCAGAAGCATGATTAGTGGAATACATTAACTGGCATTTGAAAATTTTTTAAAGGTGTATTTTCTTCTATTTAAACGTGAATGATCTCGATGTAGATTAGGATATTGCTCTTCGATCAATTAAGAAGGTGAGAAATTTGTGTTGTCCTTCATCAAAATTAGGAATTTTCTCTTTTAATTATAAAAGTTGTCCAGTTGTTTATACTCTAAATTGATTTTTGCAAATGGATCATCTGAAATGTATCTTTTTTTTCAAGACAGAAAAAAGAATTTGAAGAATTTGATTGATCGTGAATCGGTTATCATTTCTTTCATATTATTTTTGTTCTAAATTTCATTCTCATTCTAAACCTCTAACGCGTGTTTTTTCTTTCATTTGCATGTTAGTGTTATATTTTGTGTTACTTATTTGTTTCGTGATCTGATTTTTCATGTATGAATTTGATTTTTCATTTGTAGGTTCCTACAAAGTTTTTGGATAACTTTGTTTCTTTAAATTGAAAGTGTATATATCTGGGTCAAGGATTATTCAATTTGTGAAGGATAAAAAATTGATTAATAGAAATGTCCTGAAGTATGCTCTTTATGTCAGGATCATTAATTAGAAAATATTAAAATTCCTATAGTTTTTAAAATATCTAAAGTAAGAATTGGGAACAGTTTAATTTTGTGTCCAAAATTCTTATCGAATACTATATAATTATTAATTTGGAAACTACCTTAATATTGATGAATTATTCTTAACATGTGAATTAATATTTCAATATTTGTTACTTATATGTACTCTTTCACCATATTTTATATTAATGGAATAATCAACTTTATATGAAAAAACATTTTTCTTTGCATTTATTTTTCAAAATTGTTTAACTCTTTGAGACAATAAGATTTCATTTGTCACTGTTGAACTTTTTTATTTGATATTTGTTTTACAAATTTTTAAAATTAATTATGAGGAAATAAAACGTGAAGATTAAAAGTTTTAAATAGTGTATATTTATTGAAATATATGAAATAAGTCAATAATATAAAATAAATAAATACTAACATAATGCTTTTACAATAAAACACAACATAAAAATACAAGATAATAAATTTATAAATAAGTTTAATTACATTATATATTTAATGAGTGTATTTTTTTAATTAATAAAAAAAATATTAATTCTTAATTCAATAGCAATGTGTATTGATTCTTAACAAATCATAAAAACATTTATGAATAATGGAGACAAATAAATATATATTTTATTACATGAAAAATTTGTAAATAAAAATTAATTGTTCAATCATTTAAGTAATTAATTCAACAATCAAATCAATCAAACAATCTAATTGATTGATTAAAATTAACTAATTGATCGTCATAAAAAATTATAAAGATACCATGTTTATTAAGATATTAAAGTGAAAAAATTATATCTACAAAATATAATATTCATTATTATTCATTTATTTTTACAATAAAATAAGTAAATTACTCAAAGAAAAATTTAGACTTAGAAATTTTGATTTCAATCAATTACTTCATGATCTTATTTTGAAAAATTACTTTATTTATTTATTTTTATCATTGTATACATAAAAATAACTAATAATTCAATCCATTAAATAATGATCTTATTTGACTAATGAAAGTTAACGTGAAAAATTAATATTTAAAGAAGAATTAATATATAAAAATATAGTATTAATGGCTATCAATTAATTTTTAATATAAAATAAGTAAATTTTACCGTGAAGATTTTTCGGTGAAGATTATTATGTAATCCTTGCATATATCTTTTATATATTGAGATATTAAAATGTAATACACTTATTACATTTACACACACATATATATTTTTTGTAATTAAATCCAAAATGATTTTTTATTTCCTGTTTTAGAGCAGTATTCACATATATAAATTAGTGTGTGTGATTAAAGTTGTGTACCCAAAGATTTATTTTAAAAATTTCATTTTTTTTTAGATTATGATGGTGAATAATTTGGAGATTGATGATGATTGGTCTTGGACAGTTATTGTTTCAAAAATAATTCCTGAATGACAAAATTTATTAATGGTTTGAATAGATAAAAATTGTACAACTTTTTTGTGAATGGTGTTTTTATATTTTTTTAATACCAAAACATCATTTGTTTTTAATTTGAAAGTATTAAAAGTTAAATTTTTAAAGTTTTATATATTCTATTTATATTACATTAATCCATATCAGGGTGACCATACTAGGAAAAATCAATTAATTGAGATGAATTATTATTATTTTTTTTACAATCATTGATTTTTTATTTTATTTTATAGAAATGACAAAAAATCTGCACCGGCTGATAAAATCCACAATAGATAATAAACGAGTATCTCTTAGGGGTACTAGAGAGTAACGGGTACACAAATATTTCTTATAATCATTTGTTAATGGGACGGGGACAAGTATCATGGTATCCGTACACAGAGGCCCTGATACCCATTAATATTAGAATATTATAATATTTTTTTTTATATTTTTTATTCGTACTTATGCTGTAGAATATAACTTAATTTGGATTTATATTTTAGTGTAGTTTTATTTAAGTTTATTTTTGAGAGTAATTTCTACCTAATTTTGGTTGGAGATTAGATAATAAATTTGTTATTTATTTATTTATTTATTAAGAATTATCCGTAGATATTTTTAATTTTATACAATATTTGAATAATTTTTTAAAATATGAAAATTAGTTTTTAAAAGAAAACATTAGAATAAATAAAAATTATCATAAAAATATTTTAAAAATATTTTTATTTATTTATTGTTTAAAATATTTAAGATATCCACAAATAACTAAAAATCCGCCGGTATCCTTTTAATGGATACCCGCTCGGTAATGGGACGGGTATTTGTCACATGCGGTGGAGAGTGGGTGACTGCTATTGATATCCATCATGCCTTGTTGTAATTTTTTTTTTATATTAAGAGATTCTTAAATATTTATATTTACATTTAAATATTTATATTTGTATTTATATTTAATGTATATAACTCTTATATGAATGATGTTTAAATTTCTTGTATATCAAAATATCTTTTATTTTTCAATTTTTTATAGGCATTATTTTTTAATTTAGAAGTATAAAAATTATATTATTTTAAACTATTATTTATTCTATTTATGTTGTACTAATCAATACTTATATTCATTTGTTGTATGGATATCTATACTAGGATAATTTCATTTGAATGATTTTAATTTAACCATTGATTTTTTATGTCAAAAGATTCTTAGATATTTACATGTAATTTTAATATATATAACTTTTATGTGAATGATATTTATATTTTTTTTTATATCAAAACATATCCTTCATTTTTTTTCAATTTGAAAGTTATGCTAATCCATTGCATCCACTTATCACAAGGATAACCTTGCCAACAAAATCTATGTTGATATTTTTTTTATAATCATTGATTATTTGATGTTAAGAGACTCTTAGATTTTTATATTTAAATTTAATATATATATATATATATATATATATATATATATCTTTTATATAAATGATGTTTGAATTTCTTTTTATATCAAAATATCCTTTATTTTTTTAATTTGAAAGTACAAAATTTATATTTTTAAAAATTATTATATATTCTATTTTTGTTGTCCTAATTCATATTTATATCCATATGTAGTACATATATTCATAGGACAAATCCATTTGAGTGATTTTTTTTATAATCATTGATTTTCTTATATAAAAAAACTCTTATAATATTTATATTTAAATTTAATGTATACAACTTTTATATCAAAATAATCTCTTTTTTTTTTAATTTGACGGTATAAAAAAATGTATTTTTAAAACTAATATATATTTTATTTATATGACACTAATCCATATTTATATCCTTGCATTGGACGAGTAACCATATTAGGACTAATCGTTTCGACCGGTAATAATTTTTTTTATAATCATAGATTTCTTGAGGTCAAAAGAGTAATATTCCATTATATCAATGGATGAAAAGAAAAGTAGTCTAAAGAATTTATTAACTAAAATTCACAAGCCTAAAAACTACTCCCTAGGTCTCTATTATAAGGAAAAGAAATGATTTCACACTTATTAAGAAATTAGTTAATTTCATTAAATTGTGTTAATTCTAAAACAAAAATAAGTTTTTTTTCCTCTAAATCATTGTTCATATATTGGAACTTAATATCAAACATAAAAAAATATCTTTGGTTTTATTAAATGAATGATATTTTGAAGATAATATCATTAAATAATAAGATGCAGTTAGTTAATTTTTGTTTATATTTGAGAAGTAACAAGTGATTTTTGTTGCTTTTAATAGAGGCAAGAGGGAGTAATATTTTTTTCTTTTATGAAAGTAGTATTTCTAAGAATAATTATAAAACAAGTATATTAAAATATACTCTTTGACCTAAAATTTTAGATATGCTTATAAAAGATGTGACAACTTTATAACATATGTATGAAATAAAACATATGTATGAAGTTTATTTCGTGGAATTTTTCTTTTAAACACATAAATTTGGACATTTAATCATGGCTTAAAAAATGAGAAGTAAAAGTCATACTCTTTACCGGACATCTATTTCTATTTTTATAGGTAAAAAAAAATATTGTAAAATTACCACAAATAACTGTGTTTACTTTTTTTTGTTGTTATTGTTGTAATTATTGTTGTAAAATACTTTCAGAAATTTACATTTATGTTTCAAGGAATTGTTGTATCGTATTCCCATTGATACAATACAATTATCATCGGATTGAAAAGTTTTTATTTTTAAGCTGTTAAACTAATTTGGATGGTAATAAAATGTATCTACTATATTATATAAAATAAGATTTTATACAATAAAAAATATCATATCATGTAACAATCTCATATTCATTTAATATTAATTAAACGTAATTAATTTTATTTTAATTATTTAATTCAAATTCAAAATAATAAAAGAATAAATGCTACAATTTATTTCTTATTACATTAAAATATTTTTTTGTCAAATCAATCAATCTATTAATATATTAAAATGAGAATACTTAAAATTATGTCATATTAATTAATAATTATGATGTCAATTCATTATATTGTATGATTATGTAATTATATTATTTATTTTGATTGGTGACAAATATTCTATTATTTACACTATTTATCTTTCTTCTTCTTCTTATTATTATTATTATTATTATTATTATTATTATTATTCAAAATGTTATATGAACTTGTGGGTAAATCTGTATTATTTGATAATTTTTAAATTCTCTGTTTTTTTTTAAAATGTCATACTATTTTTTTTCATACTTAATTTAGTATTTTATTTCATTGTTTTTTCCTTTCTGAAAGTTTTGATATTTTTTTAATTTATATTTTTTATGAGACATTTATTAACATATATGTACATTTGAAAGATGTACGATGATATTTTTTTATTAGTTTGATTTTTATGTTTTTATTCAATATTTTGGACTGTGAGTTGAGTTATGCAATAAAAAATATTGATTATTAAATATTATCTAACATGAATCTTCTATTCTATTGATGTGTGATAAGGAAGAATATATAATGGAGAACATGATTGAGTCTTGAAATAAAAGTAAAATGTGAAAAATAAATAAAAATTATTATATATCGTCTTTTTCTTTATTAAAAGTATTTCTTTTTTAGAAAAATACTTTACTCTTTTTCATTTTATTTCACTTTTATTTTTCTTTTAAGGTAAGTTTACAAATATTATTATTATTACTTAATGTTTTTTATTTTTTCCAATAAATAACATTTCAAATTTACTTTATAACATTTTTTTTACAATTTATACTGATACGATGTGTTTTAAAAAAAAAACAGGATTTCACAAAAGAAATAGAAAGTTAGAAATGGAATTATACTATAAAAAAAATAACCTTAACTTTTAGATTTTAAATTGAACATTACCTCTATGTTCATTTATTTTTCTCTAAAATATACTTGTTATTAATTAAAAATGAATATTTTATTGCTAGGATAATAGTACGTACAGTCTGCATGAACAAATTCATTCACGTAAAGAATAATTTGTAAAATGTATATCTTTTATTTTTTTTATAACTTTATTTTTTTATCTTCTTCCTCTAATGTAATGTTTCTTTTTTATTTACGTTTTATAATTTGCTTCATGACAAGAAAAAAAAAATATAAAATATAAATTACCTATTTATATGATATTAATATTAGGATTCATAATTTCTAGACTTTTTCAATTATTTTAATGTATGTAGTCAGAATAAAAAGATTAATACCAAATATAAATATACCATTAAATATTAATTTTCATTCTAATTATAGTTTATGGAAAATTGGTTAATATATTGAATATTTGATTATTTTAATTAAACATATTTGACCGTGTTAATAGTATTTGATTTATAATTAATTAATTTATTAAATGTATTTTAGTTTTAAAATTTGATTTATAATACTAATTTTTTTAGTTTAATTAAATCAAACAATATTTTTTTTATCATTTTACTTGTGATTTTTTCTCGTTTTTTGTTTTTTAGTTTTAATTACTTTTCAACAAAAAAAATCATTTATAGAAAATTTGACAAAATTATATAAACATCTAAGAAAATTACCATGAGTATATATTTTATTTAATATCGTTAAATCTTATAAGAAATTTTATTTTATATTACCTTAATTAATTTATTAATTTTTCTGGAATAGTTTTTATAATTACAGTAATCAAAATGATAAATAAAATATTTTATTTAATCAATTGTGATATATTTAAACGTTGAAATTATGCCATTAATTAGAAGAGTAAAATATAAAAAAATAAGTGTAAACCATAAGACACATAATTCTATTATAATTAAACAACTTCACCCAATTTTTGTTATCTCACATCAAGAGTGCAAATAAAAAAATAAACTAAAATAATTTTTTAAAAAAAGAAAGTCAAAAGGTAGTATGTGAGACATCACCAAAATGAAATGAATCATACTTAGAATAATACCCCAATAATAATAATTTTCTTGAGCATATTTGTATATAAAAATATATTTAAATATTTATTGACATAACTACTAATATATATTTTAAACCAAATAATTAAAAATATAATAAAAATAAAAATGATATACAAAAATTATTTCTATAAATTATAAAATGTGAATTTAATACATGTCCAAAACACATGACAATAAACTAGTTTTATATAATAAATGAGTAAATCATCATTCTAATTTTTGAGATAGTAAATATCAGGTACTTTAATCTGTGACTTCATAAAATTTTCTCTTTACTTTCAGAATTTATGAAATATTATTCATTTTAGTTTTCACTTCTATTGTATCTATATTGATAATAAAGGGAATTCTCTATTTTGGTCTCCACATTTTTTTAGCCAGTTTTACTCTCTTAGTTTTTAAACTTTCAGTTCCGACATTCTTTTTTCAATAACCGTCCCACTACTTTTTAGTTAGTTACTTTCCTTTTTACTCTTACTTTTTTTTTTTTTAATTTCTAAACCTTTTTTTTCTTCTTTTATTTTTATTTATAATATAAAGAGAGACAGACACTCGTGTCTCTCTTCTCCTAGTAGTATATATAAAAGAAGGTTTTATATAATTGAAAGATGCCACATGACACTTCCAAGTTCATTCTCAAATTAAATGCAAATAAGTCAATTCTAATTAGTTAATTAAAAAATTCAAATTAATAAATAATAAGTACAGTTTTATATAACAGAAATATAAGAAATACTTTTTAAAATTATATCTATTGTAATTTGATATTTGATTTTGTATAAATTGGTGTATCATTAATAGATTAATCTCTTTCATTATTTTATTAATAATAAAATACAGATTGATATAAGAGAAATATAAGAGAATCATTATATCATATTTACTTTTATTCATACTAACATACGGTTACATTTAATTATAGTAATAGTAATTATAATTAAATAGTTTTGAATATTATTTCTTATATTAAAATTTATATTGATTTCATATAATTTGATTATAAATTTATGGAATATTTTCAGATTTTGATTAGTTTTTTTTTATATTATGAATTATACTTTTTTTGCTGAATGTACTATGAGGGTGTGCTTGATGTGCGCTGTTTGATGGTCGATGCACAGTCCAAGTGATTTTTTGTTATATTTTGTTTGATGTGTATATGTACAAATTTCACAGTTAAGTAGTGAATATCATAGTCACATTGAGTTTTCATATCATTAACTAGTTTGATATGATGACAATATGTAATTTTGTTTGGTTTGCACTAGAAAAAGATACAAAATAAGATTTTGAAACTTTTTAAATTATTTTATTATTTAACATAAGATTTATTATCATGCTTTACTAATATTTATAATTTATTAATATTGTGATATATTTTAAAGAATTATTTTAGACTTATTGTTATAAAAAAATTTACAATTTATTAATTATGTTGATATATTTTTAACTATATTTTATAAGTATCATATTATAAATTAAAAAATTCAAAATAAATCAACCAAATGTATAAGTAAATTAATAATAATTTGTCATGTTATAACTAAAAATATTTCACAATCATACAATGTTATTAAAATATAAAATCTCATTAAGATAACTTTTGGTAACATGTAAATCAAGCTTTCTTAATTATCAAATATAAAGGAGTGGATGGTGGCATTGGAGAGGGAGTACGGTGCGAGGGAGTGGATCGAGATGATACTAGATTGGGAGTTGCGGGTGAGATTCACGGAGCCGAATTTGACGGTGGCGTGACCGGTGGTTTGAAGGAGCATGGTGATGAGCTTACAGGTGGGGGGGAAGGCGTGAAGGTTGGACCGGGAGGAGGACGTGGTAGTGAAGGATGGTGGCAAGGGTGGCCAGGGAGAGGTGGTGGCCAGCAGCTAGGTAGGCATTGGGGACGACGAGAATGGAGAAGGAGGAGTGACCTGAGAGATCCACGATGAGGGGCGTGACGGAGGCGAGGAGGGAGGTGAATTAGGAGAGTTCCGGTACGGTGGAGAGGAGGACAGTGAGGTTATTAATGTTTGGAGATGAAGGTTTGGAAGAGGAGACGCATATGGAAAAAGAAAAAAGGTGTGGTGTAACACCTTTTTTTTTGTAAAAATTAATTAAAAGGGTTTTAAATAAAATAAACAAGTTTTTATTTAAATAAAAATACGGGTTTGGAATAAATAATAAATATGAGTTTTTAGAAAATAAAAAGAAAGTTTTAAAAAAAAAGAGAGAGGTTTATTTATCAATTTATTTATTTTTTATTTAATAGAGAGAAAAGAATGTTTTTATAATTAATAAAATAAACTAGAAAAATAGGAATAAAAATTAAGTCATCAGATTTCTAACTATATAAAGGAACTTTTAACCCATAGTAGTTTTACAAAGCATTTTCTACATTCTCTATCTCTTTTTCTTTGACACTCAAGAATCCTAACTGACCAATCGGAGGAGGAGCTCTAGAGAGTACCAGAAACACCACCATTGCTAACGGAGAACGCTTAAGCGGCTGCATCGAGGTAAGGGATGAGTTACTCACGCTTGTGGATTAGAATGAACATGTGTAGAGATCCCTAGAGGATTAATTTTGGGTTATTTTGGACTGTTATATGAAATTCAGTTATGTTCTTATGCTTTTATTTGCGAATTGAGTGTGTTTGATGGATCAATTGATGTCTCAATGCAAAATTATTGTGAAATTGATATGTTCTTGTATTGAGTGTGAATCCTAGAAATTATGATTTTTCCTAATTAGCATGAATTAATGAAATTAAGGAAGGAGAGGAAGTGAGTTTTCTCTTTTCCTTCTCTTGTATGTAAATTCAATCAAATATATTATTAAACATTTTTTTACGCGCATGTGTGTTGTTGTTATTGATGTTGATTTTCAATTCACCAACCCCTTTTTATTCGAAAATTTCTTACGTTAATTTGAGTGTATTATCTAGCACTGTAAACGTTTGTGATTCTGATTTACTGTATATTAACATAATAATTTTTGTTATTGAAGTGAAGTTGGTGTTATATCGATTTTTTTTTGTTCGAGTTGTGGCAAATTTCTAAATGGGTTCTTGTGCGTTCACCATCATTTTTAAATTTGTCACAATTGTTATCACTGGAAGTTAATGTTTGGTAATCCTATTCTATTTTCATGCCTTGTAATCTGAATTTTAGGTACCACTGGTATCAACTATGTATATATATATTCTAAAAATAATACAAAAATTAAAAGTAATAAAAAGAGAATAAATTAAATAAACTTATAGAAATTATTGCTTAATAATAATTACTTTTGCTACACTTCTATTTAATTGTTGTAGATACTCTTTTAAATTCAAAATAATATAGTTCGACATAAAATTCAGATTACAAGCCATGAAAACAGAATACAATTACCAAACATTAACTTCCGATTATAACAATTGAGTGACAAATTTAAAAATGATGGTGAACGCCCAATAACCCATTTAGAAATTTGCCACAACTCAAACAAAAAAAATCGATATAACACCAAATTCACTTCAATAACAAATTGAGATTGCGTGTAAGTGATAAATTGAGTATTGATGAATTGTGAGATACATGTGTATTGAAATATTGTATGTATTGAGTTGTGAGCTATAAATTATGAAATCACACAATTGTAAGATCTTTTAAGGATGATGAGTTTGTGATGAGCTCTATTGAAGATACCTAGATAAATTAATATCTCTCTTTTCTTTCTATTATTATTTTTATTTATTTTGTTGATTCTTTTATTGAATATTTCTTTCTCTTTTCCATTCCTTCAATCATATATTGTATGTTCAATTATATAATAATTTTTTTTCTCACTTTTCACTGTTTGCCAAAGTTGAAATGTTGAAGGCAAATATGAGATAAATTTAAAATTCTATAAAATTTTGTTGTTCTATTTCTATTGTCTTTTTCTTTGTGAAGAGTTTTGACACTTTTAACTTGGATAATTTTTTTGTTGATTTATTATGCATTTTATTTTTTATTTAATAGGTATTGACACCTATGGACATTTGGAAGAGGTATGCTCCAATTTAATTTTTGATTATTTTGATTTTATTTTATATGCTTCTTTTTAGTTGCCTTTTTGAATTAT
Source organism: Glycine soja (assembly GCF_004193775.1). NCBI lineage: Eukaryota > Viridiplantae > Streptophyta > Magnoliopsida > Fabales > Fabaceae > Glycine > Glycine soja. The sequence goes on along the minus strand of NC_041002.1, from coordinate 26,259,573 downwards.
GAGTTGAGTTGTATAATGAAAAATATGTCAAACATGAATGACTATATGTGGTGCAGGATAAATGTGAGCTTTCTATGGACGTGTGATAAAAAAAATGCAATATACAATGAGAATATAAGGTGAAAAATTGAAATTAAATAAATTTAATTTTTCACAAAAAAATTATTATTTTTAAATATTAACTATTTTTTTTATTTCCTATCTTATCTTTTTTCCTATGCAATCTTCATGAGACACGATTGGATGGTGAACACTATATGTGGGCACCTTTATAAATAAACAATATTTTAGCTTAAATCAAATCATCAAAATGACTCATACAAAAAATATCCTAATTAAATTATTGTTTTTTTCACAACACTAATTAAATTATAGAATTTATGCAAACAAGTTAATAAATTAAAAATAACGAATATTTTGTATGTAAATCATCCAAATTTTAAATGAATAAACTTTAATATAAATTTGTGCTCATATAAAATAGGGATCAATAAACTCATATACACTAATTTTAATAATTTTAATAAGTGTCTATATTGTTATTGGATACTTCCTTATTGGATGTACCCAAATCTCAATAACAATACATTGAGTATCTGTTAGTCAAGTTTCATTTTTCATGCACATGATTAAAAATTAAATGCTAACTTACATGTTTAAAAAACATAATTATTTCTATAAGATCAAGAATATTATTATATAAATATGATCTTATCATTATATTTTCAATTTTTTTAGTATAATCTCTAAGTTTAATTACCCACAAATCTTCAGTAAAAAAAATTACCCACAAATTTCTCTTTTTTTTAATAATAAATGTTAATAAATTTGTTATTTTTATATCATATATCATAGTCAATTCATTCCTTCATGGTAGAAATATATTTTTAAAAGAAAAAACTAATAATTAGAAAGTGTAAATATTTGTCATAATATTTCTTATTAAAATTATGTATATATTTAATTTATATACAAATAATTATATATATAATTACAATGATATAATATATATGTGAGTATTAAATTATTTAAATATAATGAATTTAATACATTTTTAAAATACATGTAGCTTAAAGATAATAACTAGCAAATAATTGTATCTTGTAGATAATGTGTAGCCTTGTAGATAATTGAATAACTGCCAAGAGATAAAGAGATGACAATATATTCAAATAATAAGAGGTTAGAAAGAACTTGTCGGTTGGGGAACCCAACTTCTTAGGGCTGCATGTTTGTGCTCCTACGCCAAGATGGAGGGTTGATGCGTGTCTCGGAGTGTCACATGACATGACATATGTATTTTGTGGATCTACATAAGCCCCCCAAGCTCTAAGCCGCCTTGCGGGTGAAAAAGGTTGTCCAGTATCGAAGGAGATTGTCCTGTGGCGAGGGAGATTGTCTGATGTCGAGGGTAGTGGCCTTGATAAGTAGGAGGTTGACTAGTCGGTTGAGCCCCCGAGCATGGGCAAGTGTCATCTGGTGTTGAGGGTGGTGGCCTCGACAAGAGAGAGTTGCAAGTTTGTCAAGCTTGTTAAGCCTCCCAGCCTGGACAAGTGTTGTCCGGGCTGCTTCTGTTAAGTTGTCCTGGAGGACATACTTTTTGTTTTGCAGGCGAGGTTTAATGTGTCAAGTGAGGAAAGCCTCTGTATTTGACAACTCTGTTCTTTTTTGACAGTTGGAGAACACATTGAAGACAAATGTTATGTTTTCTCCATTGATACAGGCCTGCGTGGCGCACACACAACACTCATGCATACGTGTCACTCGTGGAGTGGGCACGTACTGGAGACGTGATGATGTAAGCTCCATTGGAGCTTGTTTTCCTAGGATCTTCTTCATCAATGGATTCCTTTGTTTCTTGGAAGATGAATGGTAGCGGAATGGAGAAGGAAGAGAGAGAGGAGACGCCACTTCAAGGAGAAGATGAGTCTAGAAGAAACTCACTACCATAGGAGGCCATGGATAAGAGCTTGGAGGAAGAAGGAGATGAATGAAGGGAGAGGGAGAGAAGAGCACAAAATTTTGTGCTCTAAGAGAGCTCTGAAATCTGGAGTTTAATTTTCAAATGATCAAAGTTGAAAAAAATGCACACACATGACCTCTATTTATAGCCTAAGTGTCACACAAAATTGGAGGGAAATTTGAATTTCTATTCAAATTTCACTTGGATTTGAAATTGAATTTGTGGAGCCAAATTTTGGAGCCAAAATTTCACTAATTATGATTAGTGAATTTTAGTTATGAATCAGCCCACTAATCCAAGATCAAGTCCAAGATTCTCCACTAAGTGTGCTTAGGTGTCATAAGGCATGTAAAGCATGAAGGACATGCACAAAGTGTGACTATATGATGTGGCAATGAGGTGTAGCAAGCAAATGCTCACCCCCCTCTAAAATTTAATTGGATTGGGCTTCTCCCAACTCAATTAAATTTATTTTCCAACACACACATCAAATATTCACTTAATGCATGTGAAATTACAAAACTACCCCTAATACAAAAACTAGTCTAGGTGCCCTAAAATACAAGGGCTGAAAAATCCTACATTTCTAGGGTACCCTACCTACATTATGGAGCCCTAAATACAAGGCTCAAAAATAATAAAACCTTAATCTAATATGTACAAAGATAAGTGGGCTCATACTTAGCCCATGGGCCCAAAATCTGCCCTAAGGCTCATGAGAACCCTTCCGGGGTAGGATTGCATCACGTGATGTGTGGGTGAGTACGGCTACATCATGGTGTGAAAAATTAGGGCACCTCTTCAGCTCCCGCCAGTTACCGAAGAGTCCATCTCCTCTTTAAATGGAGTGGATGTTTGCTTTGTAGCCACTGTCACTCCAAAATTTTTGTCTTCCCCTTCTGAATCTTTTTTGCTCTTGCACTCACAACTTTGCGATTCCCTTTATTCTTCCTTCATCTTCTTTGATCCTCCAAGGTATTTCTGCTCTGATTATGTCTTCATTCCTATCTGATTCCGCCATCAGCATGAGTGGCAATGATTCCGGGGGTTCGATTCAGCAACCCCTGATGGACCGGGAGGTCATTTCAGTGTGCTCTTCTTGAGACTTGAACGTGGCCTCTTCCCAATTCCACTCGAACAGTAGGGCCATGGTGAAGGCCTATGAGATTTTGTGCCCTTTTTTCAACATCTGGCCTAGTGTGCCGGTCTTCATGTTTTTCTTCCTGACGAAGTTGACTAACAAGATTGGTTGGGTCTCCTTGAACAATGTGTCCAAGAAGCTGTTTGAGTTCGACTAAAACGTCTTTCACCACTTCAAGGATCGTTTCTTCAAGGTCCTGGCTGCCAATGTCGGGGTTGATGGTTTGCCACTTATGTTTAACAGGGACGGGGATCCCCGCTTCCCGTTCTATTGGCAGTTTGACCCCACCAGGTTCAAGTCATTTGACGAGGATTTTTTGACCCTCGTGGAGAGGGTCGACAAAGATAATTTGGTGCAGCTGTCGGCCTAGCTGGACTCGCGGGCCATTCTGTCTCTTCCTTCGATGAACGATCCTCTCGTTGCCTTGGACGATAAATGTTTTACCTTATCTTGTCTTCCTTCTGTGTCTGAACTATATTATGACTTGAATTGGCATTTGTTGCATTGTTGTTGCTTATTTTGCAGGTAGCATGGGTGACTTTGCTTGGAGGCCCTTTCTAAAGCAAGATGAACTTGTTGGTGGGACTGTGCCACCGTCCATGGTCCCCCCTACTATTGGAGAAGGGGGCCAACCTTCTGGTGAGGTTGGCCCTGTTGTTGGTATTGTCGAGGTCACCCCCAATGCTCCTTCTTCTGTTTTGGCTAAGAGGAATCAAGATGACGATGTTGGGGTGTCAGGCCACAAGAAGTCAGGGCCCCCTTGAGCCTTCGTGCCCTGAGGCAAGCTGCAGGGTTGACGCCTGGTTCGGGTCACCCTTCAAGTTTACAAGATGTGCCTTCAACTCTGCGCAAGGTGGTGTCCTTGGAGGTGGAGGTCGCCAAATAGAGGGCTATTGCTTGCACGGTTTGGAGATAAGAGTGCCCTAAGGTAGCTAACACCACCATCGCCTTCGCTGAAGCTGTGAGGTCAAACCACCAACTATCTTCCAAGGTTGGTAGTGTCTTGGCCAAGTTGCTTCGCCAAGGTTGGACGATGATGAACTGTCCGCATGCTGCAAGGGCTAGAAGGAAGAGAAAAAGAACTTGGCTAGCAAGGTGGAAGGCATTGCGACAGAGATGGAAAAGCTTGCCAAGGTGGTTGCAGAGTTAGAGGCTGGGCTGAAAGAGTTGGAGTCCAAGATGGGTGAGTCTGAGTTGTGGGTGTCTAAGGAGAGGGAGGCCAGTAAGGAGCTTGAAGGGGAGCTGATAGTGAACAAGGAATAGGCTGTGGAGCGACATGAAAAAGGCTTTCAAAAGGACATCAGGCAGGCTGGGTTCTTTGCCAATGACATTGACTTGGGTCTTTTTGACCCTTTCAAGGACGTGAAGGACGATGTTCTGCTCGATGAGGAAGATATTGCTGTCGAGGAAGAAGCTGTTAAGGAGGAGGCTAGCGAGGAGGCACAAGATGTTGGGGCCAATGTTTAGGCTGTTGTTTCTTTGTTTATCTTCTTTTTTTCTTCGTTGTTGGATTTTGGCTGCATAGGCGTTGTAATGATGACAATTATTATTTTTTCTTGATAATGCTCATGCTTTTCCTTTGTTGATGAATTTTGTTCTATGTGTATGTTATGTATGTTGCCTTTGTCTATGCAATGCTCTGTACTTGTGGTAGTGTGAATAGGCCATTGTGGTGAGAGTGGAATCTTTGACGGCATAGGAAGCAGACCTTGGTGATTTAGGAAGCAAGGCCTTGGTGGTCTTGTGTGAAGTAAAAAGGTAGGTGAAATCATCTCAAGTTTGATTTCAACCTGATTTAAGGTCTTGTCACTCATACGGTGGTGCTTCCCTTCGCTTTGCGAAACTTCTCCTATGATGTTTGTGAGGAGTTAGTGTAATTTGCACCCGGTTGAAGGTCTTGCCAAACAGTCTGGTGGTAGTTCGTTTTGTGGAACTTGGACTTTTGAATGTGGTTTTCATGGTTCTTAAGGAGTAAGCTATCCAAGGGGGTGCCTTGGGTTTTGAACAAGTGCTTACCAAGGGTGAACCTTGGGTTTTATAGGAGTGCATACCAAGGGTGGACCTTGGGTTTTTGATGTTCTTGTATTTTTGCATAGATAAAAGTTAGGAAGAAAAGATTGTCAAGGGTAGACCTTGCGTACCATGAGTTCCTGTGGTGATGGAACTTAGCAAAAAAAGGGTTCACCAAGGGTGAACCTTGGGTTTAACGAGCATTGGACTAGGGATGTGTTTGCCCTGGGTTTTGACAAGCCTGTTGAGCTGCGTTGAGGCTTACCAAGAACGTACTTTGGGTTTTATGAACCTGTGAAACTCACCAAGGACGTGTCCGTCCTGGATTTTGGCGAGACTCGCCAAGGGCAGACCTTGGATTTGATGAGCTTGGTGTGTGTAGTGTATGTGTCATGCTCATGCATACATGTCACTCATGGAGCGGTATGTCCTGGAGATGTGGTGTTGTGCTCTTGCATATGTGTCACTACTGAAGTGTCATGTACTGGAGACATGATGTCGTGCTCTTGCATACGTGTCACTCATGGAGTGACACGTACAAGAGGTGTGGTGGCGTGCTCTTGCATACGTGTCACTCGTGGAGTAGCATGTACTGAAGACATGGTGGCGTGATCCTGTAGGACTCACCAAGGGTGAACCTTGGGTTTTGCAAGCCCTTTGGAGAAACGACCAGCGACGCGTTCATCATGGATTTTGGCAAGACTCACCAAGGGAAAACCTTGGGTTTGACGAGCCTGTGGAGCTGGGACCATGGATGTACCTGTCTTGAAGACACAAGAAAATTATGAAAATGAAGGGATGTAAAATTTTATTCAATGTATTTGATTGAGTACAAATTCCTTTTGTCATCCCAGATGTTCCTTGTTAAGACCTTTCAAGCCAAAACCCTGATTTTTCTCTTTTGGGACAAAAGACTTGAGTAGGAAAAATAGTACAACATCTGGTTTTGTATTAGGTCAACTAAAGTAGAACTTCAGATGGGTGGCATTCCATGTTCTTGGAATTGGTTTGCGATCCAGTTCCTATAATTTGTACGCTCCGTTGTCTAGGCTTGCTGTGACCCTGAATGGGCCTTCCCAGTTGGGACCAACCTTTCCCACTCGGGGGTCATTTTTGGCTTCGTCTCAGACTCACCATACGAGGTCGTAGGGTTGAAAGGCTCATGGTTGAACCTTTATGTTTTATCTCCTCGCTGCTCAGAGCTTGGTAGCTTCTTCCCTGATTCTGACCATTTTTGGGACTTTGTCTATTGTCTCGAGCTCTATCCTCATGTTTTCTTCATTTTGTTGTTGCTGGAACAACAATCTCCTTATCGATGGTTCCACGACTTCAACGAGAATCATGGTGTCTGTGTCATATATGAGTTGGTAAGGAGTTTCATTAGTTGATGTTTGGGATGAAGAATGGTAGACCTAGAGTATACTGGGGAGTTTATCTTTCCATAGACCCTTAGACTTGTTGAGTCTAGTACGTAGGGCCCTGAGGATGACTCTGTTGGCTATCTTCGCCTGACTGTTGGTCTGGGGATGTTTGATAGAGGTGACGAGGTGCTTGACGCTTAGCCTCGTCAGGAAGTCTTCATAGGTCTGAGCTTTGAATTGGGTGCCGTTGTCGGTGACAATGGCATATAAGAGGCTATACCTACATATGAGGTGTTTCCATGTGAACTTCTCCACCTCATTGGCCTTAATTTCTTGCATTGGTCTTGCCTCGATCCACTTGGTAAAGTAATTGATTGCCATTAATAGGCATTTAACTACTCCTGGGGCCTTTGGCAAGGGTCCCAGTATCTCCATTTCCCACATGGCAAAGGGCCAAGGGGAGCTGAAACTGTGGAGATTGTTAGGAGGGGTGTGTGAAATGTCTACAAACTTCTGCCCTAAGTGTTGGTTAGTAGTAGCCAGCATGCACCACCTTTGTTGCAAGGGATCGTCCCATTGTATGGAGACTGTAAATTTCTTCATGGAGTTCTCTCATGACATAATCTGCCTATTGGTTGTTCAAACACTTTAACAAGGGAAAGTCAACCCTCTTTTGAATAGCTAACCATCAAGAATGACACAGTAGCTGGCCTTCTATTTAAAGCGTCGGGCTTCATTCTCGTCTGATGGCAACACCCCCCGAATTAGGAAATTCTTGTAGGGGGTCATCCATTCTGGTCCTCCTCTGCTCCGACCATAACTTCTTCAGTGTCTATGGTAGGAGTTTGGAGTGTCTTCTGGATGATAGTCTTGAGGTGCCTAGTATTTTTTTTGCTGACCAGCTTGGAGAGCAAGTCTGGTCTTGTGTTGCTCTCCCTGAGTATATAGTACATCTCAAAGCATTTGAAGTTGTCAATGAGAGTTTTGGCAATGTGGTAGTACTTGAGCAGCACTGTTTCCTTGGTCTGGTATCTTTTGGCAACTTGCCCCTGGACAAGCTACGAGTTTGTGTAGCATCGTAGCTTCTTGCCCCCTACTTCTCTTGCTAGTTTTAGACTTGCAATGAGCACCTCGTATTCGGCCTGATTGTTTGAGGCTTTGAAGTTGAGCTTGAGGGCTTGCTCTAGGGTGACATTGTCAGGGCCTTTGAGGATGATTCCTGCCCCGTTTGCCTTCACGTTGGACGTGCCGTCAATGTAAAGGCTCAACCAGTCTATGGTGGTACGATCGTTGCCAGCGAATTCTACCATGAACTATGTCTTTATGGGGTCGTGGGGTTCGTATTGGATATTGAACTCTGAAAGTTCTATAGACCAGGCCACCATCCTCCCTGCTAGTTCAAGCTTTTGCAAAACCTGCTTCATGGGGTAGTTCGTCTTGACTACCACTTGATGACTCTAAAAGTAGGGCCTGAGTCATCGGGCCAAGGTAATGAGTGCTAGCGCCACCTTCTCTATCATTTGTTAGCACTTCTCGGTGCCATGAAGTATGCGGCTGGTGAAGTAGATAGGGAGTTGGTGCTTCCCTTTGTCTTGTACAAGGGCTGAGCTAACGACTTAGTCAACTACTGAGGGATAAAGGAGTAGGGGTACTCCTAGTCTGGTTTGACTTAGGACTGACAATGTTGCAATGGTCTTCTTGAAGGCTAAGAAGGCTTATTCACAGGTTTCATCCCACAGGAATGACTCGATTTTCTTAAGCAATTTGTAGAACGACTTTGCTTTTTCAGTGAGCTTAGGGAGAAACCTGAATAGGGATGCTAGTCTTTCATTCGGCTTCTAGACTTCCTAGACATTAGTTGGACCGTGCATCTCCAAAATAACAGTGCATTTGTCGATGTTGGCTTCTATTCCTCGATGGGTGATCATAAAACCTAAGAACTTGCCTCTGCCGACCTCGAAAGTACATTTTTTCGAGTTGAGGCACATGTCGTATTTGCGAAGCTCTCTGAAGACCTCTTCCAGGCCTCGATGACCATGTCGTTGACATAAACCTGGACGTTTCGTTTGATTCACTACTTTAAAATCTGATCCATCAATCTCTAGTAAGTAGTGCCTTCATTCTTGAGGCCAAAGGGCATGACCTTGTAGTAGAAGTTGGCATCTCTAGTGATGAATATCATTTTCTCCTCGTTTGGAGCGTGCATCCTAATTTGGTTGTATCAAGAGTAAGCGTCCAAGAAGCTTAGCACCTAGAATCCGGATGGTTCATCGACTAGCCTGTCAATGCTGGGTAGAGGGTATGAATCTTTGGGACACACCCTATTCAGATTAGTATAGTCGGTGCACATATGCCATTTGCCGTTGGCCTTTTTGACCATGACGATATTGGTGAGCCAGGTGTAATATTTGACTTCTCTGATGAAGTTGGTATTGAGGAGTTTGTCCATTTCTTCTCTGATAGCTTTGCATCGTTATTCTCCCATCTTTCTTTTCTTCTGTGATACTGGTTTTGCCTGGGGACAGATGACAAGCTTGTGGAAGATAATGCTTGGGTGGATTTCGGGCATGTCAGATGGCTGCCAAGCGAACAGGTCCGTGTTCCTGTGTAGGACATCAGCGATACACCTATGCTCATGGCTGGTGTCGCAACCTACCCTTCGACGAGAGGGCGAAGGCAAAATAGATAAGCCAAATAGTTCGTCTCCCAGGGAGAATACGAGCGAAGTCACCACCAACGTTTATTCGAGGAAAATGTTAGAAAAACTAAAAAAAGGTCCGCAAATTTTGAAAAGAAGGGTTCAGAAGTTGTTTACGCATAGGGAAGGTATTAGCACCCCACACACCCATCACAAGGGACGACAACCTTTTAATTGAGTGTGCAAAAACGTGACTTCAATATTATTTAGTTTCCCTTTTATATTTTTATTTTTTTAGGGTTGACAAGGGTGTTTCCCTTGCTCCTACGTATCTTCAGGTGCGATGAGAAATTCAAACCTATGTAGTTCTTTAAGTCTGAATGTTTGTGTGTCAAATTGATTTTTTTATATTTTTTTTGAAAGATTCATTTTAATTGCAAACAGAAAGTAATTTAAGGCGTTGGACCTTGAAACGATGTTTTAAACTGTAAAAAAAAGCGGAGAGAATCGTTAAGGCGTTGTACCTTGAAACGATCTTTTAAATTTGAAAAGAGGAGAGAGTCGTTAAGGCATTGGACCTTGAAACGATCTCAAGTGATATTTGATAAAAAGAAATTAGTTATGAGTTGGTTTTATCTTGGTTTTGTTTATTAACTTTCAATCTTTTTAAAGACAACTTTACAACACTTAGTGATCGGTTAAGATTGAACTTTTCAAAGAAAAATAGATTGATGATGATAGATGGAGAAGATGAATGTGCACAAAACAACAAGGGGGACCCCTAAGGGTACATAGATCACATTCATTCCTAAAAAATAAAAACTAACCGACGGTCATACGAAGAACACTGAACAAGGAACGATGTAGAGATTGATCACAGTTGCGATTCGGCAGCGCCTCGGCTTCGTTTCCTTTTTTTTCTTCTTCTTCTTCTTCTTCTTCTCTCCTAATTCTCTCAATTCCCTCTGCTTATGAACCTTGGAACCCCTCCTCAGCCTCCCTAGCACGCCTATTTATAGGAAAATGGGCACTTGGGGCAATGGCAGCTAGCCCATACTGTTAGTATAGAGCAATAAAAGAAGAGAAAGAAATAAAGGGAAGAAAGAAAAAGACACACAGTTTAACGTGGTTCAGCACACAATGTATGTGCCTAAGTCCACGGCTACACTAGGAGAACTTTTTATTACTTGCACATAAAAGCTTATAAGGTGTCTCTATATATAACACTAGTGAGACACAAGTTTTTACAAACCAAGCGATGTGGGACTAAGCCCACACAAGTTTTACAGACCAAGCGATGTGGGACAAAGGAACTAAGACCACAAACTCTAACAATTCTCCCACTTGGGGTCTAAGTTCCAAACTCTAGCAGCTCCTTGTAAGCAACGAGTTCATCGACTCTTTACCTAGTGTAGCGCCTTCATCTTCAATTATCCTTGAAGGCCAACTGAGGCAATGCAAAGCCTCAGTTTGTCAGTTGTAACAGCTTTAGTCAACATATCTGCTGGATTCTCTGATCCTAAGATCTTCAATAAAGATAAGTTTCCATCATTTATCAACTCCCTGATAAAATGGTATCTTAATTGAATATGCTTGCATCTAGAATGGAAGACTGGATTCTTAGCAAGACTTATAGTACTTTGACTGTCACTAAACATTGGAGCATCATCTTGTTCTTTCCCCAATTCATTGAGAAAATTCTTTAGCCAAATCATCTCCTTAGCTGCTTCTGAGATAGTTATGTACTCGGCTTCCGTGGTTGAGAGAGCAACTCTATCTTGAAGTTTAGACTTCCAACTCACAGCAGTACCTCCCAAGGTAAAAATGTAGCCTGTGGTGCTCTTCTTGGTATCAAAATCTCCTCCCAAGTCTGCATCTGAAAATCCATGTAAAGTGAGATTGCCTTTTCTGAAGCACAAACACATCTCTGAAGTACCCTTCAAATATCTGAGTATCCACTTTACTCCTTCCCAATGCTCATTTGCTGGATTTGATAGGAACCTACTGACAACTCCCACTGCATGTGCTATGTCAGGTCTGGTACACACCATAGCATACATCAAACTCCCAACTGCTGATGCATATGGTACTCTTAACATGTAACATTTTTCTTCATCTGTCTGCAAAGATTGCTTCTTTGAAAACTTCAAATGAGATCCCAAAGGGGTATTCCTGGTCTTAGAATCTCCAAGGTAAAACCTGTCAAGCAACTTGTGTATATATTTCTCCTGAGACAGCTTCAAAATTCCTTCTGATCTATTTCTAAGAATTCTCATACCAAGGATTTGTTTAGCTGGACCAAGATCCTTCATTTCAAAGTTTTCTGCCAACTGCTGCTTCAACCTGTTAATTTCTGCCATACTAGATCCTGCAATCAACATGTCATCAACATACACAACAAGGATAACATAACTATTAGTATATTTTTTAACATAGCAGCAATGGTCCATGTCACATCTTTTGAATCCTGAGTTGCTCATAAACTCATTAAACTTCTTGTACCACTGCCTCGGTGCTTGTTTCAAGCCATACAAACTTTTGTGAAGCTTGCATACAAGATTCTCCTTGCCTGGCACTTCAAAACCTTCTGGTTGGGTCATATAGATGTCTTCCTCTTAATCCCCATGCAAGAATGCAGTTTTAACATCTAACTGCTCCAAGTGAAGATTCTCTGCAGCTACTATGCTCAGAATAACTCTGATGGTAGTCATCTTTACAACTGGAGAGAAGATCTCTGTGAAATCAATTCCTTGTTTCTGCTGAAACCCTTTCACCATAAGTCTCGCCTTGTATCTTCTTCTACCATCAGATTCTTCCTTTAGCCTATAGACCCACCTATTATGTAATGCCTTCTTTCCTTCTGGCAATTTAGTTAAAGACCACGTCTTATTCTTCTGAAGGGATGTCATCTCATCTTTCATCGCTAGCTCCCACTCAATAGTGTCATTCCCCTGTGTAGCCTCATTGAAACATTCTGGCTCACCACCATCAGTTAACAACAAATAATGCAATGAAGGGGAATACCTATCTGGTGGTACTGAAATTCTGCTAGATTTTCTTGGAGGAGTTGATGGTTCTGGTTCTGACTCAACCTCTACGCTTGTACTCTGGTTTCTGTTGGCTACATCACTTTCTGAGATTTCTTCAAGTGTTGCTTTCTCAGAAATTTCTGACAGTTTACCTGCACATGTAGATTCTGCAGAAAATTTGTCCTTATAAAATAAGTTCTCATTAAAAGTAACATTTCTGCTTCTGATAACTTTCTTGGTTTGGTCATCCCAAAACCTGTAGCCATACATGTCAGATCCATAACCAATAAAATAACACTTCCTTGCCTTCAGATCCAATTTATCTCTACTATTAGAGTCTGTCAGTATATATGAAACACAACCAAAAATTCTCAAATGTGAAAGTTTTACCTCCTTTCCAGACCATACTTCTTCAGGCAACTGATAATTCAAAGGAACTAATGGTCCTCTATTGATGAGATATGCTGCTGTGTTTATTGCTTCTGCCCAGAATGCTTTAGGCAAGCCAGATTGGATCCGCATACACCTTGCTCTCTCATTCAAGGTTCTATTCATCCTTTCTGCAACACCGTTTTGCTCAGGTGTTCCTGGTATTGTCTTGATCATTCTGATCCCATGTTCTGAACAGAAGTCTTTAAACTCCTGACTATCATACTCCCCACCATTGTCAGATTTCGGACTTTTAACCTTTAGACCTGTCTGATTTTCAACTTCTGTTTTCCACCTTTTAAACACAGAAAACACATCAGATTTATTTTTAAGAAAATAAACCCATACCTTTCTGGTAGAGTCGTTGATAAAGGTGACATAATAGCGTGAGTTTCCAACAGATTTCACTGGGGCTGGCCCCCAAACATCTGTGTGCACCAATTCTAGCTTTTCAGCTTTCAGAGTCTTCCCTGCCCTTGAGAAACTGACCTTTTTCTGCTTTCCAAGGATACAATGTTCACAAGCACCAACATCAACATGCTTGAGGCTTGATAGCTTACCCTTTGCCGCCATAAGCTTCATTCCTTTTTCACTCATATGTCCAAGTCTTTGATGCCACATGGTTGAATTATTGACAGCCTCAGTAACTGCTACCATATCCTCATCTGCAATCATGTAAAGAGATCCTCGCTTCTTTCCACGAGCCACAATGAGATTGCCTTTTGTTACCTTCCAAGCTCCATCTCCAAAAGTGGTGTGATGTCCCTCATCATCCAACTGCCCTATAGATATTAAATTTCTCTTTAAGGCATGAATATGTCTGACATTGTGCAATGTCCATAGGGATCCACTGGAGGTCTTGATGTTGATATCACTTCTTCCGACAATGTCAAGAGATTTTCCATCTGCAAGGTAAACTTTTCCAAATCTTCCAGAAACATAGTTAGAAATTAAATCTTTAGAGGGAGTAGTGTGAAACGATGCACCTAAGTCCATGATCCATGAATCAACAGGACTATCCAAACTGCAAATTAATGCATCATCAAGTTCATCAGTTGCTGCATTTGCGGATTCATCATCATCGCGCTTCTTGTTTTTGTGCGACTTGTTCTTCTTTGGTGCCTTGCACTGATTGCTAAAGTGACCTCTCTTGTCACAATTCCAACAAGTAACGTCACTTTGAAATTTTCTCTGACCTTTCCCTCTTGACTTTGATCTGCCTCGACCATTCTGACCCTTCTGGGTAGTCCTTCCCCTGCCTTCAGTATTCAATGCTGAATTGGAAACATGACTGGAAGATTCTCCTGAATCTCTCTTGCGAACATCTTCGCTCAAGATCAAGTCACGGATGTCACTAAGCTTTAATGTGTTCTCCCTTGTAGAACTACTAACTGCAGTAACAGTTGCAGCCCAACTATCCGGTAGTGATGACAATAGAATCAATGCCTTCACCTCATCCTCAAATTTAATCTGCACAGATTCCAATTGGGCAAGAATAGTATTAAACTCATTAATATGATCAGTTACAGAGATACCTTATCTCATCTTGAGGTTGAACAACCGGCGCATCAAGTATACTTTGTTGGCTGCTGACGGCTTCTCGTACATATCTGATAATGCCTTCATTAAGCCTGCAGTAGTCTTCTCGTTCACGATGTTGAACGCGACGTTCTTGGCTAATGTCAATCTGATCACGCCAAGAGCCTGTCGATCTAGCAAGTTCCATTCTTCTTGCTTCATGTCTTCTGGCTTAACCCCTGATAAGGGCTGATACAGCTTCTTCTGATATAGATAATCCTCTATCTGCATCTTCCAAAAGCTGAAATCTCTGCCATCGAACTTCTTGATCTTCACCTTCCCCTCTTCTAATGCCATTGCTCCCACTGCCTCCTCTAAACTGAGAAGACTCCCACTAATTCCTTTAAACTAAGGAAATCTCGTGGAGTAACCAAAAGCTCTTGATACCAGTTGTTAGTATAGAGCAATAAAAGAAGAGAAAGAAATAAAGGGAAGAAAGAAAAAGACATACAGTTTAACGTGGTTCAGCACACAATGTATGTGCCTACGTCCACGGCTACACTAGGAGAACTTTTTATTACTTGCACATAAAAGCTTACAAGGTGTCTCTATATATAACACTAGTGAGACACAAGTTTTTACAAACCAAGCGATGTGGGACTAAGCCCACACAAGTTTTACAGACCAAGCGATGTGGGACAAAGGAACTAAGACCACAAACTCTAACACATACGAGTTGATGCTCGCTTGGGCGAGCTGGAGCTCGCTTGGGCGAGCTGGTTCCTTCACCCTAAAGTAATTTGAGGGCCCAGGCAAGCCAGAGGTTAGCCTGAGCGAGCTAGGGTCCAGGAAACTCAATGAAAAGACCCTTTTACCCCTCTTTTTTTGGTATTTTTCGTATTCCTGATCAAAACACTGAATGGTTCTTTACTTTGCACTGTAACTGGTGTTCAACACCATAAGTCGACTAGCAAGGATCAAAAGATCAACGAACGACAGTCCCCAGATGAAATTAGGGTATGACAGCTGGTGAGGTCCCTATTGAGTTGCATACACTACCTTGGTTTGGGTCCGAACTGCAGCTTGACGAGCTCTTCGATAGGCTTTGGGCTTTTGTCAGTAGTTTCATCATGCGAATATACATAGAATTTGTTGTCCAGGCTTGCTTGGTAAACCGTCAGGGCTCAAATTGGAGACCTTTTATCCGTGCTCATGACCTGAGTGGTACCATCCGTTGTGGGGTGAGGTTTGGCAGGTTCCCTGGTGGGAGGATAAGGTGCCACCTTCAGGCTTTCTGCGCAGCACTGTCGTGCTTGCTTTTGATCTGCCTTGGCAGTCACGATCACTCCCGTTAAGGTGGGGAACTTCATCTTTAGATGCAGTGTGGAGACGATGGCTCCGAGTTTTTTAAGTGTCTTCCAACCAATCAAAATAATGTAAGAGGTATTTGCGTCGATGATTAAATACCTGATTGTAAAGCTCTTGGAGAGTTGGCCTTGACCAAAGGTGGTCATAAGGTTGACATAGCCTCTGGTCTCTACTCGTTCCTTTGTGAAGCTGAGGAGTGGATCGACGTGAGGCTGAATGGTGTTAGGCAAAACTTCTAGTCTCTAAAATGTCTTCCAATATAAGATGTCGGTGGAGCTGCCCTGGTTGATGAGGTCCTTGGACAACATGAAGTTGGCGATTATGATGGAGACAACCATGGGGTCGTCTTGGTTGATGGGGTTGATACACTTGAAGTCTCTGTCAGTGAAAATGATAGGAGGAAGACTTCATGATAATGTTATACCAACATAGTTGATGTCGATGCCTCGAATGGCATGGAGGTGGCACTTGCGAGACTGACTAGATTGTCCTCCATATGAGAATTCGCCCATAAGGGTGTTGATTAAGCCTCTTATTTGCTGGGCATGTTCTTGTTTTTGTGGAGGTTGTCGATCACATCTTGAATGGTTGTGTCTCTGTCTTCCTCAATTGTTTGCTTTGTCTTTTCTTCTGTTCGCGTCATGATTCTTGTGCTAATCCTCTTGGTGTCCTTCGGGTCTTGCTCCTACTTGGTGGTTGTCCGACGTCTTTACAAATAGGGCTAGGTACCCAGCTTGTATGAGTTCTTCTATTTTGTCCTTCAGGGCCTAGCAGTCTTCTATGTTGTGACTAATGCCGCAATGGTATTTGTTGTATTTGGTCGCTCTAACCTCGTCCAGGGAGGTTTCATCGGAGGTAGCTTGATGGGTACTTCCATGTTGAAAGCCTCCTCGAGGATTGTAGTGCAATTGGCTGTCAGGGGTGTGTGACGCTCGTACTTGGACCTTTTTGGGAAAGGCTGGCACTTGTCCGGCTTGTGCCTCTTGTCCGACTTGCGTGAGTCAGTCTTGGTGATTCTTTCTCGCCTATCGCGCTTTTGTCCAGCTTGTCTGACTTTGTTCCTAAACATATATGTTTCTTCCATCTGGATGTAGCCTTTGGCTTATTCGCGCAACTCATCCATTCTACTAGGGTTTTTTTTTGCACGAACTGTCTGCCCACTTGTCAGGTTGTAGAGCGAGGAGCATGGAGTATAATGCTACCTCTGGGTTGAGATTTCGGATCTGGACAACAATGCGTCCAAACCTATCCATGAATTTCCAGAGAGATTTATCATTTTCTTGTCACAGGTTGGCTAGTATGGCGGACGTCATACAATGTCACTGGCTGGTTGCATATTGCGCACTGAAGCGCTCAATGAGAGTGTCAAAGCCGTCGATGGACCTTGGAAGGAGTCCATTGTACTAGGTTAATGCCACCCTTTTGAGGGATGTTGCGAAGACACGACATAGGATTGCATCATCATTAGTGAATAAGTTTACCTTGGCCAGGAAAACATCCGGATGTTCATCTGGATCGGTGGTCCCTTCAAATCGTTCCAGGCTGAGTGGTTTCCAACCCAGAGGTATGTCAGCTTCCGTGACACAGTTGACAAATGAGTGTCGACATGTAGCACGCTTTACACGATAATGGATGTGGGAGAGACTTGGATCATCTTTAGTGTTGGTTGTGCGTCCCGGGTGTAATTTCCCTTGAGTGCTCTCAGACAATGTGTGAGCAGAGTGATCGTCGTCCTGGGGGTGTCTGAAATGAGCCTTCAGCTGATTGTGGTCAGCCTTTAGCTTTCTCAGCTCCTCTTCATGGTGTCGCTCCATCTCCGCAATGTAGTTTTGGAGTTGTTGGATAGTATTAGTATCTGGCATGGCTGCTGTAGGAGGATTGGAGCCTTTGAAAGGGATCTCGTGTATAAGGTCAGACCGAGTGTTAACCATGGGTGCGAAAGAGAGAGATAATGAGAGACCACGAGGTATGTTTTATCGTGGCCCCACGGTGGCGCCAAATGTACTTACCAAAATCCAAAGCTGGCACATGTCAGGGTGGATGTTGCTAAGGTGGGCTCCTAGGCTTCACACGCTAGAGAATGACCTTTATTAAGAGGACAAGAGGGGGGACCTGCAAAGCAAAGGACTCCAACACTCAAGTAAGTATGTGAGTTAGGAGAATACGAGAGAATGAGTATATGAACAGGTATGAAGGTGTTCACCTCAAGTAAGTAGGAATGAATGTGTGAGTTGTGTATGCTCGTAGGTGTAAAGTGTGAGCGTGTTAAGAGAGTAAAAAGGAACCTAGTACTTATAGAGTGGAGAGGGAGTTGCAGGTCCTTGTTTACTGCCCTTGTAGATAATTACCGGCTTGTAGATAATAGCTGGTAACTAATAGAAAATGTTATAGATAACATGTAGCTTAAAGATAATTGCTAGTAGATAATTGTACCTTGTATAGATAATGTGTAACCTTGTAGATAATTGAATACTCGCCAAGAGATAAAGGGATAGCAATATATTCAAATAATAAGAGGTTATAGATAACCTATCAGTTGGGGAGCCCGACTGCTAAGGGTTGGATGTACGTGCTCCTACGCTAGGGCTGACATGGAGGGTTGACGTGTGTCACAGAATGCCACATGGCATGACACATGTATTTTGTGGACGTTGGACAACATAAGAACTAATCTCATAGAAATATCTCACAAATAACGCAATAGGATTAGCAATTTGTTTCTTCTTTCTAGCGTTCAATTAGCCCATATATGTTTATTCTTGAATTTAGATGGAGACAAAATAAAATTCTTATGTTAGAGGAGGCCCATATTACCTTTGTTGGAGTTAGATCTTGATTGCCTGTAGTTTACAAAAGATGTCCACAATCTCGACCATGAAAAATATTTAATTATAAAACCATTATTGCTGTTAAAAAATTATTTCAAATTTTATTTTGCAATTATTAAAAAAATTACTCTTGAACTATAAGCTTAAAGGTTAAGTTAATATGATTTTGGTCATCCAAATATTGACCCATATTAATTTTAGTCCTTAAAAAAATAATTTTATTGTATTAGGTCCCTAAAATTTTTGAAATTTCTCTTTCAAATCCTTTATTTAACTCCATTGTTTTTTTCTACAACAAAGGTCAGGTAATATATGAGTTGACTTTAATTTTATGCACTTGTTTGGAAATATTTAAGTCTTGACAAATTTTTAAAACTTTATATAACTATCATCATGTTGTGAATTTTGCCATCCATTTTTTTTTGCAAGTTTTACTACTTAAGTTTTCAATTTTTGTCTAAGACAATTCTTGCAAAACAGATATCAGATACATTGTATTAAAGAAAGTTCTTAAGTGCACTCTTTAATGCTGTATCAAATAATGGAGTACCCTTGCTATCATCTAGAAATGCAGACACAAATACATGAGACACAACCTAATATCTCATAGGACATAGATTTTAACCTTTATATTTATTTATATCTAATCAAAATAATTAAGGGTCTTGATTTGTCTTAAGACACAAATGTCTTTTGACTTAACAATCTCCTCCTTTTTGATGATGCAAACAAATACAAATTTAAAATTTAAAGGCAAACTTATAAGATATAACACTCAAGCGCAAAATAATATTATCAGATGCAAAAGAAAATATAACAAATCTAACACATGCATTATAAAACTTTGAGAAAAAGTCTGTTAAAACTTATGGAAAAAAATCTCATTTTATTCATAGAGAGAATTTTCACATCAAGAAGATGTGTTTGGAGTACATAGAATAAAATGAATATAGGGAAAACATAAGAGATTTAAGAACCTAATGCTCCCCCTGAGTTGGTGTTTTCTTTAGACTTTAGCTCCTCTTTAGATGATGATCCAATTTTAGCTTTTAATTTTTCTCCCCCTTTTGTTTGGCAACTTCCTCATCAAGTTTCATAACAAATGACTTTGAATCAGAAGAAAGATGTATGGGTGATGAAGGAGGGGAAGGGGATGTAGGAGATTCATAACAAATGGACTTCTTGTAGAAGAAGTCACCAATCAAATGCCACTTTACTACTTGCTCCTCAGTATAGCTTCTCTTTTCTAGAGCTTGGGTAAGTGAGTCCCTTATCTGTAGTAGCTCAGCCTCGATGAGTATGACATATTCCTTTAATGGTTGAGGATCATAGACATCAAGAGCAAGAGCATCAGGATCAACTACAACTTTAACATTAGAATCAACTTCTTTAATGATAAGCTGAACGTGATGAGTGAAGATGAATCTAGAGAAAGGCAGGTACACGATAAAATAAAAAGTAAGATCAAACACAAAAGAGAACTCCCTTGTACATGAACAAACCATGTTGAAAGGATTTTCTTGTCTAAATTAGGTGCGATGAACTCTATTTGTAGGGGGCTTATCATCACATTCCAGACTAGAACAGTGAGCCTTCGGTTTGTAGAACCTCTTCATGGAAAACTAATCCAGACTTGTGTGATCTGTCTTTAAGAGCCTTAAGCTCATGCTTAAAGAGCCTTCCATGGTGAGCCTTCACATATTTGGTTGATGGAGCATCTTCCTTAATCAACAACTTCCTGTCTTTGTAGCAGTTAGCCTTTTGAAATAGAACAAGCTTATCTACTGCTATCTGGAACTGGGTGTTTGGAGTGGCTATGCAGGAAAGTTGGGAACCAAGCATAAAAGGTAGATGAGTATTAAACCTTTCCAAAAGCCTTAAAGAATCATTTCTTGATCTGATCTCTTCTCTATATGCATACAACTTCATTCTCAGTTCATGGCCATAATCGGACTTCACCTAGCCTTTGAAGCTTGGACTTTCTTTAGGTGCCTCTAGATCAATATCTTCAGTCTGAAAATTTTCTCTAGACAAAGTGAAATCCCAAGGAAGAACAACCTTGAGGGCATTCATGAGACCCATCAACTTTTGAAGATCCAAAGGAGTGAGAAGGGCAGTTCATCTGGCTCTACTATTCCAAACGGTGGCACTAGGAGGATACACCTTTCTAGTAGTTGGCTTGTGCTCAAAGATAAGACTATTGGGATTGGAAGGAACAATTTGACAGATTGGGAACTCTTTAAACACTGGTTCCGTTGCTCATACCAGCCTAATGCATCTTCTTTTTCTTCTAGAAGTGTTTCCCAAGTAGGATAGTTGAAGGGATTAATCCATGGGAATCCTTGCTTCCAAACTTTGACCAAGTTATGCTTGCCAAGTTTGACTTGCTAGATTTTAGGATGAAGTATGAGAGAGCCAACTTCTCCTTTTAGACTTTCTTGCAAGTTTGCCATTCTAAGACTCTATATGCTCTGAATCCAGGGTATAGTCTGATATTGACATGGGGGTCAATAGGTGCAGTTGGTGGAGGTTGAACAAATTGCCTTATATGAATAATCCATTTTGTTGCTCGTTGTTGATTTGGCTTCATCAATCGTCTATCAAGTTTGGTGAAAAGGTTTGTGAGTCTGACGGGCTCCTCAATAAGCTGAATAAGCTTCCTTTGCTTTAGACTTGTAATCATAGCATCTATAGACATAGATTCTAGCACTCCATACTTTTCCTCCATTCTCCTGAGTCTGACTTCATCCATTGCATTAGACTTTGTAACATGAATGATTTGTTCATCAGCTTCAGATGCTGGCTTTGGATAAATGCGTTATGTACCAGGATTTGTCTCAATAATATCATCTTTTTTTCTTCTAAAAGATGCTCAATGAAAGACCGGAGCATTGCCTTTTCAAGATCTTCTATTTTTGCAGGCTCCATGTCTTCATCCACAATTCCAAACTACAACTCTGCTTTCCTTTCAGCAACATACAAAGACATAAATTGTTGCAGATTGGATTCTTTCAAGCTCTTTAAGCTCATCTCTCCTTTGTTATTCTTCTAAGTGGGCAATCATAGATTCAGGAACAAATTCTTAGGTATAGGATCACCATCTATCTCCATCATGGTGGCCTCCTCAATAAATTTCCTTTGGACTTCCTCAATAAATAGAGTCTTCAGTTATTCTAGGACAACATCATTTGGAATGTCTTCAGAAACCTTGCTTCCCAAGGCAGCAAGTCTTGCATCCTCAACTAACTTCCTCATATACTCCTTAGTAGATAAGGATTCTACTGAGGCAAGAGCCCTTTATTCCAACTCGCAAGCTTTCTTTCTCTTAAGGGTCTTGTCAAGCTTGACCTTCTTTTTGGATTATGCCAACAACTTCGTTTTGGCCTTAGCCAAAGTAGAAATTTCTTTCTTGCTCATAAGGGGTGAAATAGGTTTGGGTAGAGGTTAAGGTGGTGGAGACTGGGGTGGAAGGGCTAGAGAAGTGAAGGTTGGGGTGGGGGGGGGGGGGGTAGGAGTTTCAAGAATTTCAAGATAAGATTCTTGTTCCTTAGTTGGTTAGACTGGTTGTGGTTATAATGAAAGGAGTTGGAATTCAGGTTCATGTGGTTTGGTATTTTAGGTGTGGTTTTAGATACAGGTTTAGACTTAGAGTCTAGAGCCTTCCTTTTTTAGGCAGTCTTAGGATCTAAAGGCTTAGGTTCAAATGGTGGTTGCCTTTTGGGTTTCTTGGATTGGTTTGAATGTTTAGGGGTTAGAAGGTGGTGGAGGTGGGTGTTTTCTTTTGGTGTGAAGCTTGGGTCTAGGTTGGCTAGGTTTAGGTTTGGGTTTAGGCTTGTCTTTCTCCCCTGCATCTATTGAGGTGATGTTTCAGACTCAAGATCAATAGGTTGATGCTGAATACCTACCGTCTAACCTACCACAAACTGTGGCTCCTCCTTAGTCTCTTAATATGCTTTTAAGCATATTCTGGGAAATTATCAACAATACCTATCTTTACAAAGGTCACACCTTTTAGCTGTGTTGCTCCAGTAGGTGGTGTCATTCCAGGCACATTAACAATGACATTCCTCATGATTTTGATAAAAAAAAAAATACCTTAAGGAACAAGGTTCTTCTTCCCTTTAGGGTTGAATCTGTCCTTGAAGGCTTCCATCCAGTAAAAGAAAATGACTTTAGACAAATTCACCTTTTCACACACCATCACCTTATACATGCAGAATCTACCCTTGTCGCTTACATAATGTCTAGATCCCAGTCTAGGCATCACCATGTTGAATAGAAAACTATGAATGTGTTTGCACATATATGATAGGTTTGTAGTCCTTTGAAACCTAATTAACTCAGTTCTATTATCTGTGATTGGTCGTGGACCACCATAGAGCATTTTGTCCACTATTTCCTATGATATATCCTTCTTCCAATCTTTGCCAAACACTAGTCCCTCTTCTAGACATCCATACATTGCAACGATGGTAACTAGAGAGATTATCACTTCTTTCCTGTTGACAATGCCTTTGTTGGATAATGCATCATGACAAGTAGTTCCCCAGAAAAAAAGAGTATGTACCATAGTACCAAGCACTGAACGTTTCAAGGAAAGGAGTACATCCAACTTGATCAAAGATATTTTAGATGGCGAACCCTTCATTTTCAAGACTTTGAAAGTTTACCCATCGTCAGGAATGAGCAAGTCCTTTGGAAACACCTTATTCGCATCTTCTTCATTGTTGATGCTCAGAATCACAAAAAGTCTTATTCTTCTTGGGTGTAATTGTTCATAATGATCAAACATTTTTTGAAGAAAGATGAGATTTTTGAAATTTTGATTTCTCAAATGCAAGTAAGAGTGCACAAAGAGTTTTGAGAGTTCAAAGATTTCAAATGAGTCACTTGAATGCTTGCCTTTGCCTATATGTTTTGAAAAAAGGATAGAAAAATGCTTAGTAATGGTTCAAATCACATTAATTTTTTTTGAAAATTTTCATTTCAATCTTGGAGAAAATGGCGGCACACATCTTTTAAGAGAAAACAAAGATTTTTTTTTTAATATTTGTAACACACTTTCCTTCTTCGTCTAAATACTTGAACACATGTTAGTCCAAATAGTTTATTGAAGGTTTATAAGATGATACAATCATATGTGAAAATAAAACATGCATCATTAATGCGATAATCCAACCATATTTAGATATTCCCCAATACAAATGAAATGATCTTCAGACAAAGGCTTAGTAAAGATATCAACCCATTGATGATCCGTGTCTATGAATTTTATATCAAAAATACCTTTTTGCACATAGTCACGAATGAAGTGATATCTTATCTCAATATGTTTAGCTTTTGAATGCTATATGGGATTTTTAGATAGGTTGATTACATTAGTATTATCATAATATACAAGTATTTTATCCTCAAAACCAGGGGAATTCCTCTAATTGGTACTTTACCCATAGAAGTTGTGAATAACAACTGGCAGCAGACACATATTCAGCTTCAGCTGTTGACGAAGCAATGGAGTGTTATTTCTTTCTTGCTCATGATATCAGACAAGGTCCAATGTAATCACATCCACCACTTGTTCTTTTTTGTTACTCTGTCTCTTGCATAGTCTGCATCATAGTATCCTACTAACTTGAAATCTTGGTTTTTCTTGCTAAACAAACTTTGGTCAGTGGTACTTACTAGATAATGTAAAATCCTCTTAACATCTTTGAGATGTGACTCTCAAGGATCAGATTGAAATCTAGCACACAGACATACACTATACATGATATCAGTTCTACTAGCAGTTAGATACAAAAGTGAGCTAATCATACCTCTGTAGATTGTTTGATTTACTGGTTTACCCGATTCGTCTTTGCTCAGAGGATTGGAAGCATGCATAAAGGTTTTCTTAGGTTTAGCACCTTCCATCTTGAACTTATTCAAAAGTTCTTTGGTATACTTATGTTGATGAATGTATATGCCTTTGCTGTCTTGCTTGATCTGAAGCCCAAAAAATAACTTAAGTTCTCCCATCATGCTCATTTCAAAGTCAATCTTCATTAGATCAAAGAAGTCTTTGCACAGAGATAATATCATCAACATAAATCTAAACTACAATGAAATCCTTGCATGCTGCTCATCTAAAAAGAGTTGTATCAACTTTGCCTCTCACAAAACCATTTTCTAAAAGATAAGTGCCCAGTCTGTCATACCAAGCACGAGGTGCCTATTTCAAACCATACAATGCCTTTTTAAGTTTAAAAACATGATCTAGAAGAGTTTGATCTTCAAAACTAGGAGGTTGTTTAACATAAACTTCGTCATCAACGAAACCATTTAAAAAAGCACTATTGACATCCATTTGAAAAAGCTTTATGTTTTTTTTAGCAGAAAATGCAAGCATGATTCTTATAGCTTCAAGTCTAGCAATGAGAGCAAAGGTTTTAGTAAAATCTATAACTTCTTGTTGGTTATAACCTTGAGCTACTAACCTAGCCTTGTTTCTTACCACTTTACCTTGTTCATCCATTTTGTTTTTGAATACCCATATTGTTCCATTGATGCTTTTGTTTTCAGGCTTGGGAACAAGTGTCCATACATTATTTCTTGTAAACTAGTGAAGCCCCTCTTCCATTACAATAATCTAGACATCGTCAGTCAGCGCTTCATCTATTGTCTCAGGTTATATTTTTAACACGAGGGCATAAGACACAAGATCTTTAAATGATGATCTAATTCTAATTGCTTCAATATGATTTCCTATGATTTGATCTTGTGGGTGGTAGTTCATAAACTTCTAGTACTTCGTCTAAGGTTGTTAATCAGATGATCTTTCAGTTTGAGGAAGATTTTCCTTAAACTATTTGACTTCATTCTTTTTAGGCGCGACACATGGGCCAATCTACATATATGCAAAATCATCCTCAAGATCTGATAGCTTCCGATTAGATGTTAGTCCATCATCAAATTTAACATGGATAAATTCTTCCACAACTAAAGTCCTTGTATTAAAAACTCTGTAGGCTTTATATGTATCAAAATACCCTTGGAAGATTCCTTTATCCACCTTTAAGTCAAACTTAGTAAGTTGATCTTTGGCGTAAAGGATAAAACACTCACATCAAAAAGGATGAAAGTAAGAAATATTGGGTCTTCTTCCTCTACTTAGTTCATAAGGAGTCTTCTTGATCAAAGGTCTGATGAATATTCTATTTTGAACATAACATGTTGTGTTTACTGCTTCTGCCTTTAAATGGTTATGAAGTGAGTTCTTGAAAAGCATGGTCTTAGCCATTTCTTGCATAGTTCTATTTTTCCTTTCAACTACCCCATTTTTTTGAGGTGTTCTCGATGAAGATAAGTTGTGGAAAATACCATTCCTTTCATATAATGATCTGAACTAAGGATTCTCAAATTGAGTCCCATGGTCACGTCTGATAGAAGAGATACAAAACCCTTTTCATTTTGAACTCTTTTGTAGAATATTTTAAAGACCTTAAAAGACTCATGTTTATGTGCGAGGAAGTATACCCATGTATATCTTGAATAATCATCGACTCTGATAAAGCCATATTTCTTTCCTCCTAGACTCAACGTTCTAGTTGGTCCAAATAGGTCCATGTGCAACAATTTTAACGATTTGGAAGTGGAAACAACATCTTTAGTTTCAAAAGAGATTTTTATCTATTTCCTTTGTTGACATGGTTCACAAAGAAGATGAGGTTTCCAAAAAATATTAGGTCATCCTTTTACTAAATCCTTTTTAGATAATTTTTAAATGTGTTATAGATTGACATACCCAAGTGTTTTTTTGCCAAATCCATCTTTCATCTTCTCTAGACAACAAACATGCTACATTCTATTTGCTAAGACCTATCAAATCAATATCATACAAATTGTTATGTTGTCTAACGGTAAAGAAGGAATTGATGTCTTTTGTCTTGAATATGCACTGGTGTATGCTGAAGGACACAATATAACCACTATTTCAAAATTGACTTATGCTAAGTAGATTATACTTTAGACCTTTAACATGCAAGATGTTGTCTATTGAGGCTAGAGAAGGAATACCAATTTACCTATACCAGTGATCTTTCCTTTGCCCATGCCTCCAAAGTTAATGGTTCCTACTTCAACTAACTTTAGGCCGAGGAACATAGACCTTTCCCTCGTCATGTGTTGTGAGCAAACACTATCCAGGTACCAACATAAACTCCGACCTTTTCTTACCAAGGATATCTATAATAGGAACAATATGAGATTTTGGCACCCAAATATTTTTTAGACATTTGTTTTTTCTTATGGATACATCTAAACTTAGAATTTCCAGACTTTCCATAGAAGTCACATTTGTCTGAATTAGATTATGACTTGTAGGATGATGCCTCTTTTTCTAAGCCTAAGCTAGACTCATCATAGGGATATTAATGGAATTTTAAAATCATAGTTAAAGTTTTTGAGCTTTCCAAGAACTTCCTAAAGTCTTTTGTAAGTCAAGCTACCTCATCTCTTAGTCTTTCAACTATAGAGGATTCATTTGTCTTATTGACATGACTCAGACTCTCTTCCAGAATCTGGATCTTTTTTTTTTCTTATCAGAACTTCATTTGATTTCTTTAACTCAATGTTTTTCACAAGTGTATGTTTTATATTTTTCTTTAAGCTTTTTGCATTGAAGAGAAATCATATGATAGTTTTGAAGAAGAAGTCATAAGGAATTTCCTATTCATTGTTTGATGAAGTAATAAAAGAGGTTTTAGATTCAAAACAAGTTTTTACCTCAACTTGTTCATTTGTGTTGGCCATCAGAAAACTGTTGACTTGTTCATTGTCCCAGGTTTTTACCTCAACATCATAAGTCTGGCTGAGGCTTAGTAAAAGAGGCATCATCCTCCAAGTCACAGTTTGATTCAAACAAATGTGACTTCTGCGGTAAGTCTAGATATTCTAAGTTCAGATTCATCCATAAGAAGAAATAAATGGCTAAGGGTACTAATGCCACTGGACCCAAAAAGATTTGGGTGCCAAAATCTCATATTGTTCCTATTGTGGATATCCTTAGTAGGAAAAGGCTAAAGTTTAAGTTGGTACCTGGATAATGGTTGCTCATGACACATGACAGGAGAAAAGTCTATGTTCCTTGTCCTAAGGCTAGTTGAAGGAGGAAGTGTTGCCTTTGGAGGCATGGGCAAAGGAAAGATCACCGGTATATGTATAATTGCTATTCCTTCTTGAGCCTCCATATACAACGTCTTGTATGTTGAAGGTTTGAAGTATAATCTACTGAGCATAAGTCAATTTTACAATAGTGGTTATATTGTGTCCTTCAACAAAGACAATGTATAATTAAGATAAAAGATGTCACATGTTTTTTCACTGCCAGATGACACAACAATCTGTATGGGATTGATCTAATAGGTCTTAGTAAGCAGAATGTAAGGAGTTTGTTGTCCAAAGAAGATGAGAGATGGATTTGGTGTAAGAAACTTGGGCATGTCAATCTAAAATATATTTCAAAATCATCTAAAAATGATTTAGTAACCTAACTGCCTAAGATCTATTAGAAAACCCATCTTCTCTATGAAACATGTCAACAAGGGAAACAGATCAAAGCCTTTTTCAAATCTAAAGATGTTGTTTCCACTTCCAGGCCGTTACAACTATGCATATGGATCTGTTTGGACCAACTAAAACGTTGAGTCTGGGAGGAAAGAAATATGGATCTAGGATAGTTGATGACTATTCAAGATATATAGGGATTTACTTCCTTGCACATAAACATGAGGCTTTTAAGGTCTTTGAAATATTCTATAAGAGATTTGAAAATGAAAAAGGTTTTTGTATCTCTTCTATTAGAAGTGACCATGGGACTGAGTTTGAAAATGATGACTTCAAATCTCTCTATGAAAAGAGTGGTATTTTCCACAACTTTTCTTCACCATGAACACCTCAACAAAATGGGGTAGTTGAAAGGAAAAATAGAAATCTACAAGAAATGGCTAGGACCATGCTTTGCGAAAACTCACTTCCTAAGCACTTTTGGGCAAAAGCAGTAAACACAACTTGCTATGTTCAAAACAAAATATTGATAAAACCATTGATAAAAAAGACTCCTTATGAAATATAGAGATGAAGAAGACCCAATAATTCTTACATTCATCCTTTTGGATATGAGTCTTTTATCCTTAACACCAAAGATCAACTTGCTAATTT
Source organism: Glycine soja (assembly GCF_004193775.1). Classification (NCBI taxonomy): domain Eukaryota; kingdom Viridiplantae; phylum Streptophyta; class Magnoliopsida; order Fabales; family Fabaceae; genus Glycine; species Glycine soja. Next base: position 26,231,091 of record NC_041002.1, on the reverse strand, counting down.
TGACTCAAAGGTGGATAAAAGAATTTTTCTAGGGTATTTTGATAGATCTAAAGCTTACAAAGTGTTCAATACTAGGACTTTAGTTGTGGAAGAATCCATCCTTGTCAAATTCAATGATAGACTAATCTCTGATAGAAAACTATCAGATCTTGAGGATGATTTTGTGTGGAAGCAATGCCTTCAAAGGTTATTTTGATGATGCCAAAGAATTCAAGAGTTCAAGAAAAGAATCAAGAAGAATTCAAGACTCAAGAAGAAAGCCTAGAATCAAGAATCAAGATTCAAGAATCAAGATCAAGATTCAAGACTCAAGATTCAAGAATGAAGAAAAGACTCAATCAAGATAAGTATTAAAAAGTTTTTCAAAACTTTGAATAGCACATGAGTTTTTGACAAAACCTTTACCAAAGAGTTTTTACTCTCTGGTAATCGATTACCATATTGTTGTAATCGATTACCAGTAGCAAAATGAGTTTGAAAAAGTTTTCAAACTGAATTTACAACGTTCCAATTATTTTCAAAAAGCTGTAATCGATTACAATGTTTTGATAATCGATTACCAGTGCCCTTGAACGTTGAAATTCAAATTCAAAGGTGAAGAGTCACATCCTTTCACTTAAAAGCTTTGTGTAATCGATTACACTAATGTGGTAATCGATTACCAATGTTTTTTCTGAATAAATCAAAAGATGTAACTCTTCAAAAAGGTTTTGACTTTTTCAAATTGGTTTTAAGTTTTTCTAAAAGTTATAACTCTTCTAAATGGTTTTCTTGACCAGACATGAAGAGTCTATAAAAGCAAGGCTTTGTTTTACATTTCAAGAATCTTGAATACTTTTTGCTTTTCCAATCAATCCTTTACAAGCCTTGAAATCTCTTTGAACTTCCTCTTCTTCTTCTTTGTACCAAAAGCTTTTTGAAGTTTTCTGGTTTTCCAAACCTTGAAAACTTGTGCTATTCATCCTTTTCATTCTCTTCTCCCTTTGCCAAAAAGAATTCGCCAAGGACTAACCGCCTGAATTCTTTTTGTGTCTCTCTTCTCCCTTTTCCAAAAGAACAAAGAACTAACCGCCTGAATTCTTTTGTGTCTCCCTTCTCCCTTGTCAAAGAATTCAAAACGACACAGTTTGAGAATTCTTTTGATTCTTCCCTTTCCCTAATACAAAAGTGTTCAAAGGACTAACCGCCTGAGAATTCTTTTGTATCCCCATTCACAAAGTATCAAAGGTTTAACAGCCTGGGATCTTTGTCTCAACACATTGGAGGGTACATCCTTTGTGGTACAAGTAGAGGGTACATCTACTTGGGTTTGACTGAGAACAAGAGAGGGTACATCTCTTGTGGATCAGTTCTAGTGGAGGGTACATCCACTAGGTTCAAAGAGAACAAGGGAGGGTACATCCCTTGTGGATCTTTGCTTGTAAATGGATTTTTACAAGGTTGAAAGAAATCTCAAGGACCGCAGGTCGCTTGGGGACTGGATGTAGGCACGGGTTGTTGCCGAACCAGTATAAAAACTCTTGTGTGTTTGTTCCCTTCTTCCCTACTCTTTTACTTTCTGCTGTGCATTTAATTTCCGCTTTTACTTTCTGTTAAGTTTCTCTTCTACTCCTCATTCTCTTAACAATTTAGTAAAAGCCTTAAAAGAGTAATTTTTTAATTAGTAAAGGTTTAGGAATAATTAATTCAACCCCCATTTCTTAATTATTCTGAGGCCACTCGATCCAACATTTTGTAGATATGCAGATTGGTCCATCTGTCACACCTAAAAAATATAAAGTCAAATAGTTTGATGAAATTATTCCTTAGACTGGAGAATCATTTGTGATGCAATCCTTCCAAGGAGGGGACCCATCACCAGAGCAATGGCTAGGAGACTCCAAGAAGACTGGGCCAGAGATGCAGAAGAAGACCCTAGGGTTCTCATGAACATTAGCGTAAATTTTGGGCCCATGAGTTAAGTATGAGCCCACTTATCTTTGTACATATTAGAGTAGGGTTTCATTATTTTTGGACCTTGTATTTAGGGCTCCATAGTGTAGGGAGGGTACCATAATAATGCAGGATTTTTCAGCCCTTGTATTTTAGGGCACCTAGACTAGTTTTTGTATTAGGGGTAGTTTTGTAATTTCACATGTATTAAGTGAACTATTTGATATGTGTATTGGGAGAGAAATTTAATTGAATTGGGAGAAGCCCAGTCCAATTAAATTTTGGACCAACCTAAGGGGGAGGTGAGCATTTGCTTGCTACATCCCATTCCTATATCATATAGTCAAACTTTGTGCATGTCCTTCATGCTTTACATTCCTCATGACACCTAAGCACACTTAGTGGAAAATCTTGGACTTGATCTTGGATTAGTGGGCTGAACCATAGCTGAAATTCACTAATCATAATTAGTGAAATTTTGGCTCCACAAATTCAAATTCAAATTCAAGTGAAATTTGAATAGAAATTCAAATTTCCCTCCAATTTTGTGTGACACTTAGGCTATAAATAGAGGCCTTGTGTGTGCAAATTTTGAACTTTGATCATTTGAGAAATTGAACTTCAATGTTTAGACCTCATTTGAGGCATAAATTTCGTGTCCCCTTATCTCCCTCTCCCTTCATTCATCTTCTCCTACCTTCGAGCTTTTATCCATGGCTTCCTATGGTGGTGAGCTTATTCTTGACTCACCTTCTCCTTGAAGTGGTGTCTCCAATCACTTTTCCTCCTTCTCCATTCCGCTGCCATTGATCTTTAAGAAGCAAAGGACTCCATTGATGAAGAAGATCCTAGGCCTACAAGCTCTACATGGAGCTACATCAACTGACCAACAACCTTAGATGAAGGATTGGAAGTTTATGAACTATTATCCACAAGATCAAACAATAGGATATTAGATTGAAGGGGTTAAAACCATATTATCATTCAAAGATCTTGCTTCTTATGCCCTTGTGTCATAAATAGAACCTAAGACGATAGATGAAGCACTGACAGACGATGACTAAATTATTACTATGGAAGAAGAGCTTCATCAGTTCACTAGTAATGGGATATGGACTCTTGTTCCTATGTTTGAATAGAAAAACATCATTGGAACAAGATGAGTGTTCATAAAAAAACTCGATGAACAAGGTAAAGTGGTACGAAACAAGGCTAGGTTAGTAGCTCAAGGCTATAACTAGAAAAAAAGGAGTGAATTTCATTAAAACCTTTGCTCCAACTACTAGACTTGAAGCTATAAGAATCATGCTTGCTTTTGCTGCTCATAAAAACATTAAGCTTTTTCAAATGCATGTCACGAATGCCTTTTTAAATGGTTTTATTGAAAAACACGTTTATGTTAGACAATCCTAGTTTTAATTATCATACTCTTCTAGATCATGCCTTCAAACTTAAAAGGGCTTTGTATGGTCTGAAATAGGCACCTCGTGCTTGATATGGTAGAGTGAGTTCTTTTCTTTTAGAAAATGGTTTTATGAGAGACAAATTTGATACAAATTTTTTTGAGAAGAAAAGTTTGAAAGGATTTCATTATAGTTTAAATTTATGTTGATGATATTATTTTTGGAGCCACTATTGAATCTCTATGCAAGGATTTCTCTAATACAATAAAGAGTAAGTAGAAATGAGCATGATGGGTGAACTCAATTTCTTTTTGGGGCTTTAGATTAAGCAAGATAGTAAGGGTATATACATTCATCAACAAAAGTATACCAAATAACTTTTGAAGAGGTTCAAGATGGATGGTGCTAAACCTATGAAAACCCCTATGCATGCTTCGAATCCTCTAAGCAAAGACAAATTAGGGAAACCAATAGTGATGCAATCCTACCCCCCAAGGGCATTGGATAGAAGAATCCAAGAAGATTGGGCCAGAGATGCAAGAGAAGTCCCTAAGGTTCCCATGAGCCTTAGGGTAGATTTTGGGCCCATGGGTTAAGTATGAGCCCACTTATCTTTGTACATATTAGATTAGGATTTCATTATTTTTGGGCCTTGTATTTAGGGCTTTATAATGTAGGTAGGGTACCCTAGAAATGTAGGATTTTTCAGCCCTTGTATTTTAGGGCACCTAGACAAGTTTTTGTATTAGGGATAGTTTTCTAATTTCACATGCATTAAGTGAATATTTGATGTGGGTGTTGAGAAATAAATTTAATTGAATTGGGAGAAGCCCAATCCAATTAAATTATAGAGGGGGAGGTGAGCATTTGCTTGCTACACCCCATTGCCACATCATATAGTCACACTTTGTGCATGTCCTTCATTCTTTACATGCCTCATGACACCTAAGCACACTTAGTGGAGAATCCTGGACTTGATCTTGGATTAGTGGGCTGAACCATAGCTAAAATTTACTAATCATAATTAGTGAAATTTTGGCTCCAAATTTTGGCTCCACAAATTTAATTTCAAATTCAAGTGAAATTTGAATAGAAATTCAAATTTCCCTCCAATTTTGTGTGACACTTAGGCTATAAATAGGGGTCATGTGTGTGCATTTTTTCAACTTTGATCATTTGAAAATTAAACTTCAGATTTCAGAGCACTTTTAGAGCACAAAATTTTGTGCTCTTTTCTTCCTCTCCCTTCATTCATCTCCTTCTTCCTCTAAGCTCTTATCCATGGCCTCCTATGGTGGTGAGCTTCTTCTAGACTCATCTTCTCCTTGAAGTGGCGTCTCCTCTCTCTCTTCCTTCTCCATTCCACTGCCATTCATCTTCCAAGAAGCAAAGGAATTCATTGATGAAGAAGATCCTAGGCCTACAAGCTCCAATGAAGCTTACATCAAATAGATCATACAATCTACAGAGGTATGATTGGATCACTTATGTATTTGACTACTAGTAAAGATGATATTATGTATAATGTATTTTTGTGTACTAGATCTCAAAGTTGTTAAGAGGATCTTATGTTATCTAGTAGATACCACTAACCAAAGTCTGTTTTATGAGAAAAATGAAGATTTCAGGTTAGTAGGATATTGCAATGCAGACTATGTATGAGACATAGTAGAACAAAAAAGCATAACTAGTGGATGTCACTATATTGGATCTTGTCTAATATCTTGGCCAAGCAAAAAGTAGAACTCTATCGCTTTGTCTACAAGAGAAGATGAGTATGTGTCTGCTGCATGTTTTTGTTCACAACTTCTTTGGGCAATGTATCAGTTAGAAGATTACTCTAATTTTGAGAATAATATATCTATATATTGTGACAACACTAGTGCAATTAATCTATTCAAAAATACCATACAACATTCAAAGGCTAAACGCATTGAAATAAGATATCATTTCATTTGTGATTATGTGCAAAAAAAGTGTTTTTGATATAAAGTTTGTAGATACAGATCATCAATGAGTTGACGTCTTTACTAAGCCTTTGTCTGAAGATCATTTCGTCTATATTAGAGAATATTTAAATATGGTTGGTTTATTAGACTAATGATGCACGCCATATTATCTCAGATGATAACATCGTCTTATAGTCTTTCATTAATCTATTTGGACTAATTGTACGTTCAAGTTACAGACTAAAGGGGAAGTATGTTCACAAAGATATCAAAAACCCTTCATTTTCCCTTAAAATCTGTGCTCTTCCCTTTTCACCACGATTGAAATAAGAGTTTTCAAAAATCATTTAATGTGATTTGAACTATTACTACATATTTCTCTCTTATCTTTTCAAAACATATAAAAGGCAAAGACGGGCATTCAAGTGACCTTTTTGAAATCCTTGAGTTCTTAGAATTCTTTGTGTTTTTGTTTGTGTATGAGAAACTAAAATTTCATAAATCTATTATTTCCCCCTCAAAAGATTCAATCTTTGTGATCAGTGGAACCCTAGAAGAATGAGGCAGTTGTGATTCTAGGCATCAACAACGAAGATGATGCCAAGAGAATGTTTCCAGAGGATTCTTTCATCCGTGGATGCTGGGTAAATTTTAAAAGTGAAGAGGAAGAGGGTTTTCTTATAAAAAATATCTTTATTTTGTTGGATGGACGAGATTTCTACAAAAGTTCAATGCTTAGGTTATGGCCCTTATGCTCTATTTTGGGAGGACTGCTCGATAAAAATGAGTTAGTATCAGAGGCACTGTTAAAGCAAAGGAAGTGATCATCTCTCTAGAAACCCTTGTTGCTACATCTGGATGTTTGGAAGAAGGGTTGGTGTTTGACAAAGAATAGGTGAATGAGATATCCCAGGAAATAGTGAACAAAATGATCAATGGTGGTTCACGACTAGTCACAAATGATAGAGCTTAGACGATTAGGTTTCGAGGATTGCACACCTATCATATATGTGAAAACTCATATATAGCTTTTTTTTCAACATGGTGATGCCCATATTGGGGTCTAGAGACTTTGTCAGCGATAGGGACATGTTTTGCATGTACAAGGTGGTGATGGGTGAAAAGGTTAATCTATCAGAAGTCATCTTCTACTAATGGATGTAAACATTCAAAGACAGATTCAACCCTAAGGTAAAGAAGAACCTTGTTCCTATGGTATGCTATTGACACAAATTATAAGGGACGTTGGTGTTAATGTATCTAGAATGGCACTGTGTGCTGTAGCAACATAGCTGAAAGGCATGACCTTTCTGAAGATTGGAATTGTTGATAACTTTCAAAAGCATATTAAAAGAAAGATCAAGAAAGAACCAAATGAGGAACCATAATCTATGGTAGGTCAGACGATGGGAGCTTAAGATCAACCCTTGATCTTGAATCTGAAGCCTCATCTCAATAGACTTAAGGGGAGCAAACCCTACCTAAATGCAAACCACCTCAGGAAAAGCCTAGCCAACCCAAACCTAAACTCCTCAATAAAAGAAAAGACCCACCTCCACCACATTTTAACCCTAAGTCCCCAGACCACAAACCAAATAAACTCAAGAACCAACCACCCTCAGATCCTAAACCTTCAGACCCTAGAAATTCCCAAAAGATTAAGGTTCTAGACTCTAAGTTTGAACTTGAATTTGAACCAACACCTAAGGGGCCAACCATCAAAATCAAACATCCTCAATCTACACCATCTTAACTTCCTAAGCCACAACAATTTGTGTCTAAGATTCTTGAATCACTCTGACCATAACCAGCCTCACCCCTTAAAGAATAAGAATCTAATGTTGAGATTCTTGAAACATTTACCCCTCAACCTTCACCTTTCTTAGCCCTTTCACCTCAATCTCCACCTCCTCAACCTTGATCTAAACTTGTTCTCTCTCCCATTAGCAGAAAAGAAGTTGTAGCCTTTGTTATGGCTAAGAAGAAATCTTTGGCTAACTCAAGGAAGCTAGAAAGCCAAACTTGATTATTCCTTGGAGCGAAAAGAGGCTATTGAGATGGGGCAAGGCATCTTAGCATCTGTTGAGACTTTGTTAGCGAAAGAAAATAAAAGGAAGTTAGCTGAGGATACAAGGCTAGCTGCCTTGGTAGGCAAGCACTCTAAAGAAATTCTAGATGATGTGGTTATGGAAACTCTAAAGACTCTGTTTGTAGAGTAGGTTATAAGGAAGAATGCTGAAGAGGTCTGCATCTGATAAGACTGGCTCATTCTTAATTGATATATCTTATAAGTTTGCCTTCAACTTTTAAATTTGTATTTGTTTGGCATCATAAAAAAAGGGGAGATTGTTAAGTCAAAAGACATTTGTGTCTCAAGATGAATAAGGACCCATAATTCTTTTGATTAGATGCAAATAAATAAAAGGTTAAAAGTTGCATCTTATGTGATATTAGACCTTGACACTTGCATTTTTTTTCTGTATAACGATAATAGAGAAGTTCAATGATTTGATGCAACATGAAAGATAATATTAAAGATCTCATTTAATCCTCTGTGCCTAAGATTCATTTTGCAGAAAATGTCTCACAAGACATTCTTCTAGGATCTATCAAATCCTATGAAGAATAAATGAAGTTTAAGATTTGGAAGTTTCCAAATGACATCAAAAGATGCGCTCTACTGTGACAGACATGCTTTGACAAAAAGGAAGAGGTTTCCTGCTAAAGTGTTTTGCATGAAAGTTAACCAGAGTGGTTTTCTAGCATGAAGAAGTACATGCATTAAATGCTCCAATGGCCACAATCTTCAGATGCAAGCTCAAGTGAAGAAATTTGTCTGTTTAGTGACAAGAAATACTTGTTAACAAAGACCTATAAATATTAGAAGCTTTAAAGACATGGATTACAAACCTACGCGCTAACAGTCAATTTCTTTTGTAAAAAGCTCTCTGTATATTCTTGTAAAGTTTGAAAAAGCTCTCAAAATAATTTGATCATCTCAAGAGAAAATACTAAGTGCTAAGATTCCATATTTGTCTGTAAGACCATTAAGAGTTAGTCAGTGTGCAAACAAACTACAAATATTTTGATTTGTTTAGTGCCAACAATGATTAGATAGGACAAAGATGCCGAGTTATTGAAAGCTTTGTGATAAGCTTTGTTGTAAGAGCTAGAAGTAGCATTGACAAATACTTGTAACTTTGTGAAGTTAGTGAAACTTGGTGGTTAGTCAAGAACTAGACGTAGTCTCAATGGTAGAGATGAACTAGTATAAATCTCTTTGTCTTATATGCTTCTATTTCTCTCTTGTTTTAAACTGATCTAGGGTTTGAATTTGTTGTTGTTTGAAAACTCTTTCAACTTTGCAAAATTTGTTTCTATCATCCGAACTCGCTTTTGCGAAAATCTGTTATCTATCTTACAAAGTTATATTTTGGACGATAACCTTTTTTTTTCGTTTTAAAAATGCTTGAAATCACAATTCAATCCCCCTTCTTATCATATTTGCATTTACAATACTTTAGTCTCCCAACATGAATATGATATATCTTTTTCTACAATATCAATCAAACAATTAAATGTAATTGATTATCTTAAACTAATTTCATACACACACACACTCTTCAAAATTCAAATACGCTTGTAATATGTAGGAGTCAATAATATATCTCCTTATGGTTTTAATATCAATTGAATCCTCTTAAAAGAAAGGGGTGCCTTAGGGAACACGGATGCAGGTGGTGCATGGTTGCTATTAGCTCATGCCGTAAGGTATTGGGTTAAGTCTCGTTTAACAAGCTGTAACTGAATATCAAAACTAATTTCATATATATATATATATATATATATATATATATATATATATATATATATATATATATTGTATCTTCAAAATTCAAACACTCTTCTAACATGTATGATGCAATCCTCCCAAGGAGGGGACCCATCACCAAAGCCATGGCTAGGAGACTCCAAGAACATTGGACCAGAGATGCAGGAGAAGGCCCTAGGGTTCTCATGAGCTTTAGGATAGATTTTGGGCCCATGGGCTAAGTATGAGCCCACTTATCTTTGTACATATTAAATTAGGGTTTCATTATTTTTGGGCCTTGTATTTAGGGCTCCACACTGTAGGGAGGGTACCCTAGTAATGCAGGATTTTTTAGCCCTTGTATTTTAGGGCACCTAAACTAGTTTTTGTATTAGGGGTAGTTTTGTAATTTCACACACATTAAGTGCACTATTTGATATGTGTGTTGGGAGAGAAATTTAATTGAATTGGGAGAAGCCCAATCCAATTAAATTTCGGACCAACCTAAGGGGGAGGGGAACATTTGCTTGCTACATCCCATTGCAATATCATATAGTCACACTTTGTACATGTCCTTCATGCTTTACATTCCTCATGACACCTAAGCACACTTAGTAGAGAATCTTGGACTTAATCTTGGATTAGTGGGATGAACCATAGCTGAAATTCACTAATCATAATTAGGGAAATTTTGGCTCCACAAATTCAAGTGAAATTTGAATAGAAATTCAAATTTCCCTCCAATTTTGTGTGACACTTAAGCTATAAATAGAGGCCTCGTGTGTTCAATTTTTGAACTTTGATCATTTGAGAAATTAGACTTTAATGTTCAGACCTCATTCTCCGTCTTCTCTCCCTCCAATTTTGTCCCCTCTCTCCCTCTCCCTCCACTCATCTTCTCCTACCTTTAAGCTCTTATCCATGGCTTCCTATGGTGGTGAGCTTGTTCTTGACTCATCCTCTCCTTGTAGTGGCATCTCCAATCACCTTTCCTCCTTCTCCATTCCGCTGCCATTGATCTTCAAAAAACAAAGGACTCCATTGATGAAGAAGATCCAAGGGCTACAAGCTCTACATGGAGCTACATTATGTGGTATCAAGAGCATCTTCATCTAGGTGATGTTCTTTTGCTTTCTCTATCTTTTGATCGGTCAATTCACTTTAATTCCTTGTTCTTCATCGTTTTCTCCATGTATCTCCTCCATTGTCTTGTGGTTTGGTGCTGTTTAGAGTAGATTCAAACAAATAAACAGATTAAATCTTAGATTTACACTTGTTTTTACATTTCTATGGTTCAAATTTTATAGATATACTCTTGAATCATTTTTTGTGTTAATTTTAGGTTCTGTCATTTTTCAGTCATAATCTTCTTGTGCTGAACCTTTTGATCCCAATTTTCTTGCAAAATATTGATTGGAAAAGAAAATAGAAAAAACTAAGTGTAAATCACTTCATTCATGTTGTCTTAGAGTCATGTTTAGTCATAATAATTGTCACATTATGTTATAAGTTTGTGTTGAATTTTGATTTTGTTGATTGAATTCTAGATACATTTGTTCATGTATTCTTGCAATTCTTGGCCTATCATTTGAATTTTGAGTCTAATTCATGCATGCTATTTAGTTCATAACATGTTCTAAATCAATTCCTAGAAGTAGTCTTGTTGTTGAACTTTTTTTTTTGTTTTCTAAGCTTCCTATATGATGCCTATGAAGAAATTGAGTTGTGGTGCTGGGTTGTGGCTAGATTTGTGATTCAAAATAAGTCTTAAGCTCTCTTGAGTTGTGTTATCCAAGACAATTGAGCATAAGCAAACACAAATTGTAACTATCCAAGCCTTAAGCAACATAAACACTACTTTTGATTTCTAGGTTAAAATTTTGGTTGTTGTCAGTTCTGGCACATTGTCTTCTTAACTTCTCTATGGCTTGAATACTTTGATTTTTTAGCTGAAATTTTAACTGGATAAAATAGACATCTGGACGAAAACAATGGAAAAAGAATGAACAAAAACGAAAAAGAAATGAGCAAGAAAAGGTGATAAAGATTAACATCAAAATACATGTCCAGAAAAAAAAATGTGCATGCTTGATTTGCTTGAAAATTGTTCATTATTTTGAGTCGTATTACAAGCCTATTTGACTTCTTGGAGTTTTTCATCTTTTAGATGTGTTGCCAAATTGACATAACTAGAATTTTTCTTTGAGTCTTGTTTTTTGTTTGTCAATCTAATCTAGTGCCATTCTAGGACTTCCTTTGTGTTCCACATTGGCTTGTGGTACTATCCTTTTGCTTTATTTTTCCTTGAATCTCATTGAATTAATGTCATGTTAAATTTCCTTTTGGTTTAGCTTTAATTTCATCTTTTGCTTTCTTGCTTGTCTTTTTTTTTTTTTTTGTGTTTAAGTGTTGCCTACAATAAGGATAAGAAGAGGAAATTGGTGCATTGCTTGAAGGAAGATTTTTTAGTCTTGGAGGTTAACCATCCTAGAAGCACCATTGGATTTGAAGCAGCCAAAGTGATGTGAATCCCCATTGCCTTGCTTCAATTTGGATAAATTCTAGGATGAAATTCGCACACCAATTGAGCCAGAAACGTATTTTAACTTTTATTCGTTTCTCAGCCCATAAAACTCGGATTGGGACGATTACAAATCAAGATGAAAGAGGACATTCTGAAATGCAATTTAGGCATAAAAAACACCAATAAAGGTTAAATAAAATGAGATATATGAAAATGAGAAATTCGAACAGAATTAGCATTGCGGAAATTAACAAGGATACGGAAAATGCAAAAGGAAGAACAAGATAGGTGCCACAAACAATGATGTCTGCTAAGCCTTGAGGATCACCACAAGAATTGAGCAATTCTTGATAAGATCAAATGATTCAAGGAGAACCCTAGCAGAGACAATTCTCACGCTTCAATGATAAACCAGCCAAAAGTCCTTTCCATTCACTTCACAATTGATTTATACAAATCAGTTCTTATGTACTTGGTAGAAAATAAAATAAAAAAACATAAAATTTCAACATTGTAAGCATAACTAAAATGCCTTAGTGGTTAAGTAAGGCATAATTAAGCTTGAGGTCCAAGTCTCAAAACTAGTTACAAACACTTTATTATTGTTTTTTTATTAAATGCCTTAGTCAATAATTGTCTTCTATTCTCACTCCAAGCAAGCAATACATGTAGCTAGCAACCCATGCATGCAGGCCTCCTCAGATTAACCACTATTTGTTGCAAAGCTTCTTGGGTCTTTTTAGCCCTTGCTCTTGTCATGGGACCTCCTATGCCTTGTATTGGGTCTTGGGCCTCCTTTGGGGCTTGGGTCTGGTCTTTGATGTCCTCATCACAAAGCCTCACCAAATTTTGAGTGAAACACTTGAGAAAACATGTTGGACAAGTGGCCTCAATAACTTAAGAAGGAGGGGTGAATTAAGTTTCAAAATTTTCCCACTAACAAACCTAAACCCCCTTTTAAATAATAGGCTTAGAATGTAGAAGAAGAAGAAGACGACGAAGCAATCAATTTAACAATGTTCTTTAAACGTGTAAGATAAAATTGATTGCAATAAAATAAATGAGATAAGGGAAGAGAGAAATGCAAACTTGATTTATACTGGTTCGGCCACTTCCCGTGCCTACGTCCAGTCCTCAAGCAACCCACTTGAAATTTTCTACTATCTTTGTAAAAATCCTTTTTTACAACTTCTGAACACCCAAGAAATCTCTTTCCCTTGTGTTCAGGAAACTCACAATTCAAGAGACAACCAGTCTCATGATTACAATTGACTTTCTGAGAAGAACAGAGAGATTTCTCTCCTTTAGAGTGGATAATACAATTTGAAGTTCTTGGATGAACTCTTAATAGATTTGCAAGTGTTTGGCCAAGAGTTATTGAGAGAGCATTTGACAATGAAGTTCTCTTGGAATATCTCTCTCTTGCTTTTTGAAATTAGACATACATATATATAGGCCCTTCGTGCCTTTTCAAAATGATTTGAAGAGATGTGTCTTTTCAAAAAACTTTTTCCAAATTTTTTCATTGGTACTCGATTATAGGTTTCTGGTAATCAATTACATAGTTATATTTTGAAGGGTCATGACTTTTGAATTTGAATTTCAAGAGTTCTGTCACTGGTAATTGATTACAAACATCTGGTAATCGATTATAGGTTCAAAATTCAAATTCAAAACCCTTTTTAATAGCTATTTTTCAAAATTTTCTTCTGGTAATCGATTACCCTGCCAGAGCCTTAGATGTCTTGGAAACACTTTGTTTTGAGGCAAGGCTTGATCTTGAGTTAATCTTGAAGCAAAGCTTTGTTTGTTGAAGCAACCTTGTATTAATCTTAAAGCAATGCTTATCCTTTGAAGCAACCTTGTTTGATTCTTCTTTGGCATCATCAAAATCATGTATTCATACATTCACAAATCAAACAAGCATTGAAGACAAATTTGAAGACCTTAATTGCTTTGTTAAATTTGTTGTAATAGAACAATTGAGTGTTGAATTTTTTCTATTGCAATTCCTTGTATTTGTACATTCTTTAGGGGTGTATTGGGAGTCTCCAAGACACCACCCAAACCTCTATTTGTGTTTAATAGCTTAGTATAAACCGTGTAGACTAAGTGAAGAGCCAGTTGGGACCTCCAAAGGGTCATCCAAGCCTTCACATAAGAAATCGTCTAGCTTGCTTTAAATTTCCTTTACCTTCCATTGTCAAACCACCTAGATAGCTTTTTTTTACCAATTATTTTTTACCTTATCTTTCACATCTCTTTTAGTGTTTATTTTGGCTAGTTTTAACCATAGTTTCTTTTACCTTTTGTTTTCAAACCCCCAACAAGAAAGAACCACAACTTAGGAACCAACATGAGTCTTCATTCTTCATCTAGTGTTAATGGTAAGGGTTCTGCTCCTAAGGACCCCTTGTATAGGATATTAGATGAGTTAAGATCCCTTAAATTGTGGAAAGAAAAACAAGAGAGAAAAGAAAAAGGAAAAAAGAGTGGAAAAAATAAGTTAAGATGAAAAAGAGAAAATAAGAGAGGAAGAAAGAAGAAAAATAATAAAAGAAATGAAAAGAGAAAAACATGCTTCCTATAGTAGTCATGACTCTTGCAAGAGTTTAAGTGAAAAACTTAGCGACTATTATGGAGGGCGGCATAGGTCACATACTAAATGTCACTCCCAAAGAAGAGAAAAGGATAGAAGGCCTCAAAAGGTTAACATTAGCCTCACATATTTCCATGCAAAAGATAATGTTGAGGCCTACCTAGATTGGGAAATAAAGGTTGAACAACTCTTTGCTTGCCATCATATTAGTGAAGAGAGAAAAGTTCCATTGGCTACCCTTAGCTTTCAAGGGTATGCCCTCTATTGGTGGATTTCCCTTGTTAGGGAAAGAAGGATTTATGGGGATCCTCTAGTAGAGTATTGGAATGATCTTAAGGGTGCCATTAGGAAGAGGCACATTCCCTCATACTATGAAATGGAGCTTAAGGACAAGCTCCAAAGGCTTAGATAAAGGAGTATGAGTATTGAAGAATATAGACAACAAATGGAACTACTCCTTTTATGAGCTGGACTTAGGGAGGAGCAAAGAACAAGCATAGCTAGGTTCCTTAGTAGGCTTAATATAGAAGTAAGGGACAAGGTTGAACTCCTTCTATATAGAGACCTAGATGAGCTAGTCCAACTTTGTGTAAGAGTGGAGCACCAACTTCAAAGAAAGCCTTCTTCAAAATCTTATGGCTTTCACTCTTATCCAAGGAAGGACCAAGCCCAAGGAATTTTGGGGGTTGCACCTTCAAAACCCAAGGAAGATAAGGGTAAGACCATAGAGAAATCTACCCCTAAGGCTAGTTCCCAAGTAAGGATTAGCAACATTAAATGATTCAAATGTCTTGGGAGAGGTCACATTGCCTCTCAATGCCCCACAAAGAAAACCATGATTATGAGGGGTCAAGACATTTATAATAGTCAAGAGGATACTACTTTTTCCCCTTCCTCTAGTGGAAGTGAAGATGAAGTAAGGGGTGAAGAGTCTAGTGAGGAAGTCTACCCCCATGAAGGTGACCTCCTAATGGTTAGAAGGCTCCTTGGAGATCAATCTTGTGATCTATTCCAATCCCAAAGAGAGAACATCTTTCATACAAGATGCAAAATTTTAGATAAAAGTTGTTCTTTCATTGTGGATAATAGATTTTGTTGCAATTGTTTTAGAACAAGATTAGTTTCCAAGTTGAACCTCACTATCATTCCCCACCCAAAACCTTATAAACTTCAATGGCTCAATGAGCAAAGGAAAATGATAGTTAACCAACAAGTGAAGGTACCTTTCTCTTAGGAAGGCCATGACAATTTGATAAGAAGATCATTTACAATGGCCTAACTAATGAGATTACCCTAACCCATCTTGGCACTAAATTTGTGTTGCATCCTCAAACACCTTCACAGGTAGCTAAGAATCAACTTACAATGAAGGACAAGACGGATGAGGAAAATTTAGAAAAACAAAAGAAAAAAAAGGATAATAAGGCCTTTTCTCCAAAGGTCAAGGAGAAGGAAAAAGACGGAAGGTGTTCCTCTAAGAAAGTTGTAAAGAATGAGAGTCATTTTGCAACAAAATGAGATATTAAGAAAGCTCTTCTTCTCAAGAAATCTTTCTACCTTCTCCTCTCAAGGGAGACTTCCTTTAGCACTGCCACAATTCCCCCACTTGAGACCATTCCCCCAAAGGTCCAAGAACTCTTACAGGAATTTGGTGATGTATTTCCCAAAGAGATACCCCCTGGGATACCTCCTCTTAGGGGAATAGAACACCAAATAAACTTAGTCCCAGGAACAAGCCTTCCTAATAGGCTAGCATATAGGACTAATCCTTTAGAGACCAAGGAGATTGAATCCCAAGTTAAGGAATTGTTGGAGAACAGTTGGGTCCAAGAGAGCCTAAGTCCTTATGTTGTGCCTGTGTTGTTGGTGCCCAAGAAGGATGGTAAGTGAGGAATGTGTACAGATTGTAGGGCCATCAACAACATAACTGTGAAGTATAAGCACCCCATTCCTAGGCTTGATGAGTTGCATGGTGCAAACATATTTTTCAAAATTGATCTTAAAAGTGGTTATCGCCAAATAAGGATGAGAGATGGTGATGAGTGGAAAATCGCTTTCAAGACCAAGTTTGGGTTATATGAGTGGTTCGTGATGCCTTTTGGGCTTACTAATGCACCAAGCCCCTCCATGAGGCTAATGAATCATGTCCTAAGGGAGTTCATAAGTATGTTTGTAGTTGTTTATTTCGATAATATCTTAGTCTATAGTAGGGACCTAGATGATCACATAGGACATCTAAGGCAAGTTCTTTTGGTTCTTAGGAAACACTCTCTCTTTGCTAATATAGATAAATGCACCTTTTGTGTCGATAGTGTAGTCTTCTTAGGTTTTGTGGTTAACAAAAATGGGGTCCATGTGGACCCTGAGAAAATCAAGGTCATCCAAGAGTGGCCTACCCCAAAAAGTGTAGGAGATATTAGAAGCTTCCATGGGTTGGCAAGTTTCTATAGAAGGTTTATTCCTAATTTCTCTACACTTGCTTTGCCGCTCAATGAGTTGGTGAAGAAGAATGTGGCATTCACATGGGGTGAGAGACAAGAGCAAGCCTTTGCTTTGCTCAAAGAAAAGCTCACCAAGGCACCCGTTCTAGCTCTCCTTGACTTTTCTAAAACTTTTGAGCTAGAGTGTGATGCCTCTGGTGTAGGGAGTTGTGTTGTAGTAGGGTGGGCACCCTATTGCTTACTTTATTGAGAAACTTTGTGGTGTCGCTCTCAAATACCCCACATATGATAAGGAGCTTTATGCCTTAGTTAGAGCCCTCCAAACTTGGGAACATCACCTTGTTTCCAAGGAGTTTGTTATTCATAGTGATCATGAATCACTTAAGTACATTAGAGGGAAATGCAAGTTAAACAAGAGGCATGCAAAATGGGTAGAGTTCCTAGAGCAATTTTTGTATGTTATCAAATCCAAAAAGGGATAGACCAATGCAGTTGCAGATGCTCTTTCTAGGAGACACACTGTAAATATATGAATACAGGTTTTTGATGATGCCAAAAGTATAATCAAACAAGATTGCTTCAAGAAACATTCAAGGTTAAGCAAACAAAGATTGCTTCAAGATTAATTCAAGGTCAAGCAAAAAGATCAAGAAAAAGATAAGGCCTTAGTTCATTTGTTAAAAGAATCTCACTGGTTGATCAGCTTTGGCCTTAAACAGTTATTTGCCAACAAATCAAGGCACTGGTAATCGATTACCAGACAGTGTAATAGATTACTAGAAGACAAGATTTCAAATGAGCTTTTCAAAAGGGTTTTGAAATTTGAATTTTAAATCTTGTAATCGATTAACAAATGTTTGTAATCGATTACCAGTAACGACGCTTCAGAAAATGCTTTGAAAAGTCATGACCCTTCAAAATATAACTGTGTAATCGATTACCAGAAACCTGTAATCGATTACCAGTGAGAAAACTTCAGAAAAACTTTTTGAAAAGACACATCTCTTCAAATCACTTTGAAAAGGTAGGATGGGTCTATATATATGTGTGTTTGACTTCAAAAAGAAAGAGAGAGATGTTATAAGAGAACTTAATTGTAAAATTCTCTCTAAATAACTTTTGGCCCAACACTTACAAATCTATTGAGAATTCATCTAGGATCTTCAATTTGTATCATCTACTCTAAAGGAGAGAAATCTTTCTGTTCATTTCTTGAACTCAGTTGTAATCAAGAGATGATGTGTCTCTTGGAGTGTGAAAATCTTGAACACAAGGGTGAAGGATCCCAAGCTGTGTTCAATTTCTGTAAAGAATTTACAAAGATAGTGGAAAATCTCAAGTGGGTTGCTTAAAGACTGGACGTAGGCACGGGAAGTGGCCGAACCAGTATAAATTGAGTTTGCAATTCTCTCTTCCCTTATCTTATTTATTTTTTTGCAATCAATTTTGTCTTACATGTTTAAAGAACATTATTAAATTGATTGTTGCTTCTTCTTCTGCATCTTGAGCCTATCATTTAAAAGGGGTTAAAAGTTTGTTAGTGGGAAATTTTGTAAGACTTAATTTACCCCCCTACACACTCTTACCCATTCCATCTGCACCCTGGGTAGATATTAGTATGAACTTTGTCCTTAGGCTTCCTAGGACCTAGATGGGTGTAGACTCTATCTTTGTGGTGGTGGATAGGTTTAGCAAGATGGAACATTTCATACCATGCCACAAGGTAGATGATGCTAGTCACATCTCAAGACTCTTTTTTAGAGAAGTTGTGAGGCTTCATGGTTTGCCTAAGACTATTGTGTCTGATAGAGATGATAACTTCCTTAGCCATTTTTGGAAAACTTTATGGGCTAAGTTAGGAACTAAGCTCCTTTTCTACACCACTTGTCACCCACAGACTGATGGGCAGACAGAGGTAGTGAATAAATTTATATCCACATTGTTAAGGGCTCTCCTAAAAGGCAATCGCAAGTCTTGGGATGAGTACCTTCCTCATGTGGAGTTTGCCTATAACAGGGGGTTTGTAGAACTACCAGGTAATCACCTTTTGAAGTTGTCTATGGGTTCAATCCTCTTATACCTTTGGACCTAATTCCCCTTCCACTTGACATTTCTTTTATACATAAAGAAGGGGTATCTAGGTCAGAGTTTGTGAAGAAATTACATGACAAGGTTAGGAAATAAATAGAGAACCAAATAAAGGTGTATGCAACTAAAGGCAATAAAGGAAGGAAGGAGTTAGTGCTTAATGAAGGGGATTGGGTTTGGCTCCATCTTAGGAAGGATAGATTTCCTACTAAGAGAAAGTCCAAAATTAGCCCAAGAGGTGATGGCCCTTTTCAGGTCTTGGAGAGGATCAACAACAATGCTTATCGGCTAGACCTCCCAGAGGAGTATGGAGTTAGCAACACCTTTAACATTATTGATTTGGATTCTTTTGTAGGTGTAGCTGATTCAGATGATGAGGGGTCTGCAGATTTGAGGAAAAATCCTCTTCAAGAAGGAAGGGATGATGCAATCCTCCCAAGGAGGGGACCCATCACCAGAGCAATGGCTAGGAGACTCCAAGAAGGTTGGACTAGACATGTAGGAGAAGGTCATAGGGTTCTCATGAGCCTTAGGGTAGATTTTGGGCTCATGGGCTAAGTATGAGCCCACTTATCTTTGTACATATTAGATTAAGGTTTCATTATTTTTGGGCCTTGTATTTAGGGCTCCATAGTGTAGGAATGGTATCCTAGTAATGTAGGATTTTTCAGCCCTTGTATTTTAGGGCACCTAAACTAGTTTTTGTATTATGGATAATTTTATAATTTCACATGAATTAAGTGAACTATTTGATATGTGCGTTGGGAGAAAAATTTAATTGAATTGGGAGAAGCCCAATCCAATTAAATTTTGAACCAATCTAAGGGGGAGGTGAGAGCATTTGCTTGTTACACCCAATTACCACATCATATAGTCACACTTTGTGCATGTCCTTCATGTTTTACATGCCTCATGACACCTAAGCACACTCAGTGGAGAATCTTAGACTTGATCTTGGATTAGTGGACTGAACCAAAATTTACTAATCATAATTAGTGAAATTTTGGCTCCAAATTTGGCTCCACAAATTCAAATTCAAGTAAAATTTGAATAGAAATTTAAATTTTTCTCCAATTTTGTGTGACACTTAGGCTATAAATAAAAGTCTTGTGTGTGTATTTTTTCAAATTTGATCATTTGAAAAATTAGACTTCAAATTTCAGACCTCATTCTCCCTCTTCTCTCTCTCCAATTTCGTTCCCCTCTCTCCCTCTCCCTCCACTCATCTTCTCCTACCTTCAAGCTTTTATCCATGACTTCCTATGGTGGTGAATTTGTTCTTGACTCATCTTCTCCTTAAAGTGGCATTTCTAATCACCTTTCCTCCTTCTCCATTCCACTGCCATTGATCTTCAAGAAGCATAGAACTCCATTGATGAAGAAGATCCAAGACCTACAAGCTCTACATGGAGTTACATTAATGTATCTCATATATTTTCTCTTATACTTTTAATATCAACTGAATTATTTAAATTAACATTTTATCTTTTTCAATATATCATTTTTATTATATTTAGTTCTACCTTAAAAAAACTATCTTTAGTTCTATCATGAATTTGAATATTTATTATCAATAATTAAAAATAATAATATATCATAATATAAATTATTTATCATAAATTAATATATAATTTATAGGTACAATTATATTTATCAATTACATATTTTAATCATAATATAATTTATATATTTAAAAATATTTTTTATTTTAAATTTTAGTTATATAAAATAATCATTTAGCCTCTGCAATGCATATGTTAAAATACTACAAGTTAGCAACATAGGTGGTGAGGGTGATTATAGTTGAGATAAGTTATTTTGCAAAAGCATTAACTCTGAATTCTTTTGGCTAAGATTTCATAATTTTTTATAGAAAAAAAAACAGGTAACAACAAAATGATAGAGATAGATATACATGTAAGAGCAACACAAAAATTGGGTTATTTTAGTTCTTTTTCTTATCATGAAAAGAAATTAATTGAGTTTGGTTTGATTTTTGGAATCATTTTATACCTATTTATCTTCCATGTCATATACCAACTAGGTTATGATTTTCTAGCCTCTTTGGGTTATCGTGTTTACAATTGAGGGACTGTGTACCGTTTACATCAGATGTCAACATACTTATGATTTTCTTCTAACCTTTTCACGCTATTGTGCTCGAGGCCAAGAGACTATGTAACCTCCTGGTCATATGTGAACCATGCTTGTTAGTCATCGACTAACCCTTGGTCCAGATGCCAATGACTTATTGTCTGGGTGCCGACTGACCTCATTAGGATAGAAAGGATCAACACTTTAGCCTTATCCTAATGCCACGTTTATATTACTGGTGGAACTGCCTAAGATGTATATCAGAGATCTCGGATGATGACTAAGGGGATATGAGAAAATCACTCTCGAGAATATCAAGGGTGCACTCCATGCATGAATGAATATATATTCCAGAGACAAAGTAGATTACATACATACATTTGAATGTTTTGGTTAGGTCTTCCAAATTCTAAGGAAAGTCTGTACCGAAAACACATTCATGTCTATAATTAGGTTCGACGTTTTGATTGACATTAATAAGTGTTATGATGAAGAATGCAGAGGGGATAATGTTATTAATCATCTTGATGAAATTGGACAAGTTAGTGTTTTGCTGCCAACTTTCTATCATATAAAATCTTATATATGATTTTTTTTACCTTTTAAAAACAAGATTAAGATGGATGCTGCTAAATTTTCATTACGAGGTGAACACTGAACACATACATATACAGGAATTTAAAACTTAGAGTTTAAGATTTATAAGGATGACTTGGGCTAAGCTATACACATACATATATTAGACAAAAGTGATAGCTATAATAATCAGATATATAAAGATTCATTACATTAAATCAGCATGTAATTAAATTTATGTATAAACGTGACGCTTGTTATAGAAATTTAGTAGTACAAATTTAGGAGTAAAAATTTAGTACAATGATAAAAAAAAAAAATTCCAAATGAAAGAAAATAGAAAATGAAAATGGATAATAATCATTTGATTCACGAGATCGACAGTGGCCACTTGCTATAATTAGATGGGTACTAGTTAATAAATGCAAATGACAAGCTTGTAGCAGCGGATTTCTTTCTTCTCTTCACATTCAATGAAATCTCAGTAGTGTCCAGATTCTCATTTTTCGGTTACTCAACGTGCGTTCACATAAATGCACCATGCAAGTGGTTGTGAACGGTCTTCAGTATTTATAATGGCACACCAATGCTTTCATGCCAATTGCAAAATCATGGAAATATTTTTTTTAAATATGTTTGGTCCTCTAAAATTTGAAAAATATATGTTAACCTCTATAAAAGTAAAACATATTTTTGCTGATTCTTATTTGTAACTTTGTTAGACAATTTTCTATTATATTGACTAACACATTTAGTTATTTTCTCTCTCTACATCCTCAAACACATTCACATGATATCAAAATTCATCATTGTTTCATTTTTTCTCTAATCTCATTAAAAAGTGCGAAAAATTTAACTATGTAGTGACAAAAAATTATAATTTATGATAATGTTCGACCATAAAAAATTATTTAATTCATTTTAGAGGTTTTAACCGCCATAAACTATTTAATTTATTTATAATCAAATTATATGTGTAAATCTACTACTTATATTATATTATTGTCTAATGAAATTACTATTGGGGATCAATAAATACATATTTTACTATTACAAGTATCTAATTAATATGAAACTTTTATGAGAATGAATTTAATGTTTTTCAAATTTTACATGAACCCAAGCATATTTTATTTTATTTTTCTTTTTATTCTTTTAATTATTTAGTAAAAATAACTCAACTACTAAAAAAAAGTAGTAAAATGTCGAGTTCAATTCTCTTCCTCAACGTTCAATTTTATTTTAATTTTAAGAATTTTAATTTTCATATACTGTTGGTGTAAATATTTATATACCGCAAATCAATAATCAATGCACTAAGGAACTCATAAAGGAATTAAAAGAGAAAATATTTTATTGTAAATAATGTGCAGCATATTTTAAAATCATAGAAAACATATTTTTTTTTTACATTCCAATAAAAAAATTTCATTTTAATTTCTTAATTAGTATTCTTAGAATACTAGTTAACATTTATAAAATATAATAATAAATATGACTTTGAAAGTAAATATCATCAAAGTTAAAAAATTTATCATTTACAAAATTTCGTAATACTACATGACAATGTGTGATTAAGGTGGTTGGAAAAAAATACATATTAAAATTATATAATAAATTAATGAATACTTCATATATATATATATATAATGGTAAATAATAAATTCCTATTAAGATTATATTAAAAGTATGCAAGGAGGAAGATTTTGCCACCAAGTCATTATTCATATAGAAACAATAAGGATCAAAGAAAGACGAAAGAAAATGGAATTAATTGAAGTTGGGCATGCCAAATTGGCAGTAAAAAGGGGCCAGATAAAGCATAACCCACTAGCTAGGCCTTCATTACCTTACAGAGCCATGTGAAGTATGTGACCAAAAGCATAGGCATTAATTATATAACTAGGAAACCTCAGTCTTGAGGTCCACGATCGAACCAAACCAGACATACGACCAACCCTTGATTGCATTAATCCACAAAACATGTGGGACCCAAAAAGGGGCCTCCAAAGCATGCTGATCAGTGAAGGGGTAATTGCAGATTCAAGGACATAAATGGTGACCTATTTAATAAAAGGTAAAGCGCACAATATGGGAAAGGAAAGTGTATGTGTGTGTGAGAGAGAGAGAGAGAGAGAGAGAGAGAGATGAGTGATTGAAGCTGTGTAATGTGATTGCAGATGATCCAGCTGGCGAGATGGGAGCAAAACTTCTTTACTTACTACTCTCACATGTGACCTATGCTATGTCCCCACATGGACGAGTTTGCTATTCGTATTGTACAAAATTGAGCACACTTGAGGTGATTCGTAACACTTTTTTTAATGAATATAAAATTGAGTTCCTTATTGTATGACAACGTAGTTAGTTCAATTGTAATAGCAGCATCAGTCACGGTCCCATACTGAGTTTAGATGATGTGGATTTGGATGACTAACCAAGAGAGTATAGAGCACATAGAAAGCAGATTCAAAAGAATTTGGGCCTTCTGGTATTATTGTAGCAATTGAGAGCAGGGTGTTGCTAGGTGCAACAAGCATATTGCTTGTGTACCTAACATTAAAATAAAATTCTAAAAATGTTCTTTAAAATAAAATTCTAAAAAAGTTCTTTAAGTTTTTTCTATTTCTATGGATTATATGATTCGTATAATTCATACGGATTAAAATATATTTTACAAATTAATTTAAAATTAATGACTCAAACAGGAGTCGAAACTGAGCTAATAAATCAATTATGTTATAAAATAAATAATGTTACTATATATAATACTAAAATTTCTAATATATATTTAATATCCATGTAAATTTAAATAATAAATTTTGTGACAATTAATTTTGATATAACTCATACGGATTATTTTGAATTATGTTTTTAATTAGTTATATGGATTTTTATAATCATATATAACTCATGTGAATTAACTAATCCGTTTAATTTTTTGTTAATTAAAAGAAATATTAAAATTTTGATTTTTTTAAATTATAAATATGTTAATATGATTGTTAAAAAAGAAGTAATAACTATTTAAAAACAAAAATAAAATTAAAAAAATATATTTACAATTAAAAAAATTACTATTTAAAAACATAATTCAAAATAATCTATTTTTATTTAAAAAAATAAACAATAACTATTTACAAACAAAAAAATAATATATTTACAATTAAAAAAGCAATTACTATTTAATAAAAAAATAACTATTTAAAAACAAAAATTAAATAATATTTTTATAAATAAAAAAACATTTACTATTAAAAAATAAATAAAATTAATTTATTAATAAATTAAAAAAACTTACAGACTAACTAATCTGTATGAGTTATATCAAAATTAATTGTCACAAAATTTATTATTTAAATTTACATGCACATTAAATATATATTAAAAAATTTAGTATTATATATAACAACATTATTTATTTTATAACATAATTGGCTTATTAACTTAGTTGGTTAGAGTGTCATGCTAATAATGTGAAAGTCACAGGTTTGACTCTTGCTTTAACTATTAATTTTAAATTAATTCATAAAATTGTTTTGAAATTTTTTTAAAAAAAAATACTTATAAATTATATGGGACTTATACGGATTAACTAAATCATAAAAAAAAATATTTAAGAATATTTTTTTGAATTTTTTAATGCTAGGTGCACAAGCAGTATTCCTCGGGCTCCTAGCAACACCCTTGAGAGCACATAGCAATGGTAGCAAGGAGCCCAATGCCCCAACGGACTTAGGCTTAACCATGGAGACCAACTCCAAGTTCCAAGAAAAAGAAATAAAATATAGTGATATGAAATACTGATAATATGTTTGAATAGTATATGTGAGAGTTGATATCAAAGGAAAGAGTAAGACTTGAATTAGATAACGTAGGATATTAGACTCAATTTGGAGTCCTTGGAGCATTCATTAAGATATTATATGTCTTGTTCCTTTCAGTTTCATGTTTTACAGGTAAAACAGTTAACGTCTTCTTGAGAGTAGCTTGGGGCTTGGGGCTTGGAGTTGTTGCTCGAGGAAGAGTTTATAGTTTTGTATCTCCATTGTATGGGAGTAGCCTATGTTTAATGTATCTATGTTCATGTTTTGTATACGTATGACACCTAAGTGCCAAGAGATTTGTATCAATTTGGTTCATGTGATATATGTTTAAGTTTTAGTTTTCGCTTGAATTCCTTCTTTTTATATTTAAAGTTTCCATGTCCTAGAAATCTAGTACAATTTAAGGGAGCATTCCATTAAGTGGTATATCCATGTGAGACTCTTTTGGTGTGTTTAACTTAGAGGATGAAAATAAAAAATATGAAAATAAAAGAAAATTTTGAATTGAAGTAGAGTATAAAAAGTGTGAATCCCATTAAAAATGTACAAAAATTTTTTTTAATATTATTTTCATTTTTCCTTCCAAACACAGTCTTTGTATTATAGATAATTTCAAAGGTATTGATAGAAAGACGTTATTTGATAACTACATTAAATCCGATAACTAATAGAAAAATATTATTCTAATATCTTAGTTTTTCATTACTAATAATGTATCTCTCTTAAAATTTATCACACTTTACCTTTTTTTTCATCTTATAAAATCTCTCTAATACGTGAAGTTTAATTCGATCTATCCAAGTTGATATTTTTTTATTCTTATATTTTTTTTAAAAAATTAAAATTTCCTTCAAATTCATTTTTCATTATATTATCTTAATTTCATAAGAATATTTTTTTCGTCCTAAGAATAATTTTTTTATAGGACGGTCTTTTAAATTTTTTTCTATACAAAAACTTCGAGATATATCAAGATGCTTTTAAATATAACAAAATACAAATGAAAAAAAGAAAAATAAAATTAATCCTCTTATTTGAACTTTTGACCCTGTAGTACCCCTGTAAAAAGTAGGCGAATGAACGAAACATTTATTAGTGCTCTATATATCCCTTTAACTTTTGGTAGATTTATTGATATATCACGTGATGAACAAAATTGTTAGTCCCCTTGCTTGGTAATCATATATGGTTGTAAATGTTTACTCTGTCTGGAGATAGGGGACCAGCAAAAGTTGTTTATAGCTTTTGGGTCAAGCAAACATTTCAATCAAAGAAGGTACCTACTTTTGTGTACCAGTCAACCATATGTTCCATGTTAGTTCTTTCCTTTACTCATTGATGCAGAAAATGCTATCGGTTGTTCATTTTGTATCATAACCCTATTCTAATTGTTACGTGCAATTTTGCTATAGATAATGAAGTTACTCTTCTACTCTTACTTAGAATTATGACTTAGCTTCTTATGGCATTGTCTCGTCGTTGCGCTCCTGGGAAGTGGATGGAGGTTTGAGTTGAAGTTACCACTGAAACTAGAGATAGTCTCACCACTGCAACATTCTTTGACGCATATATGATAAAACTTTAATCAAGTTCAACCAATGTAATCTAGTTAATGAAAAATATATTAAATTAATCAAGTATAAACAAAATATAGACTTTAAAAGATGTTATTTAATCTGTATTGTTTTTTATTCCCAAAAGTTTATGTATATACAAATTGGTTTCTTAAGAAATGAACCCATTATAGTTGAATATAACTTTGGTTGAGTGAAATGGTTACTGGTTATCAATTTAGTTATAAGTTTTGGGAATGAGTTTGTATAAAATTAAGGAAAATTTTCGAAAAACAAAGAACCAAATTATATACTACTATTATTTACTGGTGCACTGCGGCATCAATGTTAATAAGCGACTGTAGAGACTAGGCAGAGGAACTTTTGTGGATTAGTATCAGAACAAACAAATCCATTAATTAATATAACTGAGTTTTAGGATTTCTAATTAAGTTAATTGAGTTTGCCTTATATTTTCGGCCTATCACCAAGTTTATAGTTTAAAGTTAAAGCTGATTAAGGAGAAAGATGACTGTGTGTCAGTGTGGGCATTCAAATTTTCCTTGAATACAGCCTGTGCATGTGCATGTGCATGATGCAACAACATGAAGTAACAAAATGGTCGGGGGAATTAAACTTCGCAGCGGACCACCTTTGCAAAATGGCTTATCAACCAGAGGGTTTTGAGTGATCCTCTTAATATAGCCAAGGATACTTAAATTAATTTTAGACTAAAATATATTTTTTATTTTTATAAAATTGTGTTTGTTTTTGTAAAAAAAAAAAAATTATCATAAGATTATAATGTGTCATTAACTTAAGTAAGATTTGATTGTATTCAAATTTATCGTGATAATTTTTACATTAATTATACATTTTCAGATATCCAAATCTTATTTCGAAAAAAAAAATATACTATAATTTTATTTAAACTAAAATTTATAGAAATAAAATCCAAACTTTCCTAATTTACAAGAATGAAAAATATATTTTTATATTTTGTTTGGGTGTATAAAAATTTAGGAAAGGAAAGTCTTTTCACTTAAAAAACACTTATGAAACAAATTTATATTTTCCTCACCTTAAATAGGCAATTAAATACTCGAACCGATAGCATAAACTTAAATTGTCGCAAAACGCTAAATCAATTAAAAAAAATTGAAAAACTGATCAAACTTTGACAGAAAAATTATTATTTTTAAGGGTATTCGCGGTATAGTTTGATTCAATTTTTAGATAAAAAATTATCCGAACCAAACATAAAATAAAGATGTGATTGGATTTTACTCGGTTTAACTATAACATCAAATCCAAATCAAACTTTAGTTTGATTCAATTCTATTTGATGATTTTTTGTTTTTTATTTTATTATCATAATTTAAAATCTATTAACTAAACTTGTATAATTATTATGCTATATTATTTTAAAAATAAATTTTATTTTCTATTAAATTTTGTTTAACATATTTTAATTAAAAATTATTATTTTCCCTTCTGTTTAACATTAATATAAAGTGATATTATCAACTATTTTTTGTAGCATAATGATAATTTGTATTTCACTTGATATTTAATACTATTTTAAATAATATTAGTACATTCTTTTTTAACATATGAAAATAAAATATGTATCTTGGTTATAAAACAAAGAAAAAGTAATAAATTATTTAATACTTATTATTAATTTCCACAATAAAAATCAATATAATTATAATATGTGATTTATTCAGGTTGATTTGGTTTTTTAAACAAGATCCAAAAATCGAACCAAACCGTAAAAAATGAGGTTTTTTTAGATTTTTAGATTTTTGGGTTTTGTAGTTTTTGATTTTTTGATTGGTTTAACGATTTATGAACGGTTTGATTCGATTTTGAACACAATTAGTTATTTTTATTCAGCTATTTTTCATTCTCAATTTTTTTCATAAAGATCACGTACATCTTTCACATGAGACAATTTTGTGCTAAAATAAATGTCAGTAAAATAAGACCATTATAAATTAACGTTTGAGTATTCAATACAATCAAATACTCAAGCTATTTGTTACATAGAACAATTATGTGATCCACACATGCCGATGTTGTTTTTTTGGTTGTCATTAATTTTAAACTGAATCAAAATGCAAACTTTATAATTTTGTTATGATCCAGAGGTATAAGATTGATAGAGTGGTTAAAAAGAAAAAAATAAGAGAAAAATTATGAATTCATCTCTTGTGTTAACAAAAAATTAATAAATTTATAATTAACATTTACTGATAAAAAATAAAATAAAATATTATTATGCTATTGTTCTATTTTCAAGTAAAATATCTTAGTAAATTCTTTATAGTTAATGAAAGTAACCATTGAAATCAATACACAAAGCTACAAATGAATGTCTAAATCTTCTCTTCATCCCTTTATGATTCCCATGAAATTTACATGCATGGAACGAATAATTTTTTAGATTGATAGCAACACCGTTTGGAACTTTTATATCTCTAGACGGTGGTACTAGCTAGTAAGATCACAATAGGCGTGGCTAGAGTGTTATTATTAACGTGTCATCCTCAAATGCTTTCTCAGTGGATAAAAGGAGAAAATAAATGGTAAAATGTTTTCTATTAGGGAAAATGAGGAATTTTTTTCTTCTTTGTTGCATGAGAAAAAAAATGAGGAAAGATTAACACAATTGAAGATTTTTCAGGAGATTTAATTTGTATTACGGGGGATTTTAATGTGGTTAGAGAAAGAAAAAAAAAAGAACAAGGGGAGGGGATCAACGATGAATATGTTTTTATGATCGAGCAACAGAACGTTGTTTGCGGAAGCTCCAGGAGATGGGAGTGTTACCGAGATACAACAAGTAACAAGTGGTTGAAACATAATCATCCTTGTCACCAGCCCAATCAGCATCTGAGTAGGCATGAAAGGTCAAAGGAGCCGTCGCTGAGATGAAGACTCCTTTGTCACAAGAGCCCGCCAAATATCGGAGCACTCGTTTGAGTGCAGACCAATGCGCCGTTCTTGGATTTTGCATGAACTGTGCGAGTTTGTTAGTGCTGAAGGCGATGTCTGGACGTGTAAGACTCAAGTATTGAAGGCTTCCAACCAATGTGCGGTACTCATTTGGAGAGGGTAGGAGATCACCAGAATCCTTAAGTAATTGAACACTCGCTGAGAAAGGAGTGGATGCTGGTTTTGTATTTGTCATGCCTGATTTATGTAGCAGATCAATGATATATTTCCTTTGTGAAAGAAACATTCCTGCAGCGGAAGGAATTACTTCGACACCCAAGAAATAACTGAGACATCCAAGATCTTTTAACGAAAACCGAGCAGCAAGTGTGGCAATGAGTTTGGACAGCTCTGCAGATGAATTTCCAGTCATAATTATATCATCAACATATACTAATAAGTAAAGTGTAACCTCTGGTTTTTGGTAGATGAAAAGAGATGCATCTGCAGTGGAATTGACAAAACCAAGGGAGAGCAGGAATACGCGAAGCTCCGTATACCAGGCGCGGGGTGCTTGCTTCAGCCCATAGAGTGCCTTTTTGAGGCGACAAACATGATCAGGAAAGTTTTTGTTGACAAAACCAGGTGGTTGTATCATGAAGACTTCCTCCTTAAGTGTCCCTTGAAGAAATGCATTGTTGACATCAAGCTAACGTATGGGCCACCCTTGACGATGCGAATGGTCACCGGTTTAACAACGGGGCTAAAAGTTTGTGTATAGTCCCAACCAGGGCGTTGGTGAAACACTTTGGCGACTAACCGAGCCTTGTAATGATCAATTGATCCATCTGGATTTCGTTTGATTCGAAATACCCATTTACAGCCAACCAAATTTTGATCAGAGGACCGACTGACAAGATCCCAAGTGTTGTTGTGGTGTAAGGCATCAAATTCGGCTTGCATGGCTGAGCGCCAATCAGGGTCGCGAAGGGCCTGGGTGATGGTGTTGGGTTCAATGGGAGAGGAGGCTTGGACATGGAGATTATGCTTTTGGATGGGTTTGATAATGTTGTTTTTAGACCGAGTGATGATCCCACCTCCATTTGGGTTGACAATGGTTTGGGGTGGTGGAGCAGAGAGTTGCGGGGATGATTGTGAGGTTGGAGGAGGAGATTGAGTGGGGTTTGTGGGTTCGGTGGAGGACTGGGCCATATATGGGGAGTTGGTGATGGATGGGGAGGAAGGGGCAGGAGATGAATCTTCCGGTGGGTTCATGGGTTGTAAGATGGAGAGTTGAAGTGGGCCTGTTTGTTGCTCCGGACTTGGACTAGCGTGAGTTACTAGGGAGTTGAACGAGAATTCAGATTCAACGAACTTCACATGCCGAGAGGTGTAGATCCTTCCTGTTGTGGGATCGAGACACAGATATGCATGTTGATCAGCCGAGTAACCTACAAAAACACACATAGCAGACTTTGGTGCAAGTTTATGGTTAGCATATGGTTTAATCTAGGGAAAACACAAACATCCAAAACACTTTAACTTATGATAATCCGGACTAATGTTGAGCAATTTAGAATAGGGTGATTGGTACCCAAGAATTGGAGTTGGGAGGCGATTTATGAGATAAGCGGCGGTGGTCATGGCGTGAGGCCAATAGGTGAGGGGCAAGCCCGAATGATGGAGAAGAGAGAGACCGGTTTCAGCAATGTGACGATTCCGGCGTTCTGAAATTCCATTATGTTCAGGTGTATGAGGTGGCGTTGTATGATGACTTATACCATGATTTAGTAAAAAAGGGCGAAGACCAATATATTCGCCACCATTATCTGTGTAAAGAATTTTTATTTTGTGATGATAGAAATTTTCAACGAGCGATTTAAATTTGGGAAATATAGTTTGCACATCAGATTTTCGTTTCATTGGATATAGCCAAATATAGCGAGTAAAATGATCAACAAACATGCAATAATAGCGAAGACCATCAATTGATAAAATAGGAGAAGTCCATACATCAGAGAAAATTATTTCTAATGGATAACAAGATTTAAGAGTGGATTCATGGAATGGAAGTTTATGACTTTTGCTAATTTGACACGATTTACAATCGGATTGCGGAAATTTATTTGAGCCTAAGGAAAAATGTTTCTGAAGAAATTTGAAAATAGAAGATGAAGGGTGCCCAAGCCTATGATGCCATGATGCAGAGGATTCTGTTCGAACCGTGTGGACGGAGGGTGAGGTGGCGGGCCAGAGATAGAGTCCATCCACACATGAGCCTTTATGGGTTGTGTGACCCGTCTGCAAGTTCTTCACATAAAAAGAGTTTGGCAGGAAAACAACAGCAGAGTTAGTTTGTTGGGTAAGTTTAGAGACAGAGATTATTTTTTGTTTCATGGAAGGAACACACAAAGCATTAGACAAGGATAAATCATTAAGTAAAAGTGTTCCAGAATGAGTGATGTTTAAACCTGAACCATTACCCATAAACAGTGAGTCAGGACCAGTGTACGGATGATGAAGCGCCAGATTATCGAGATCATTGGTTACGTGATGTGTCGCTCCACTGTCAAACAGAAAATCATGTTGCGATGGGCCGACAGTTGCAGTATTGACCTGAACCTGTCCAGTGTGAGCCGGAGAGTTACGAGGTGGCGGTGGGACACTAGGATGCTGCTGCTGGAAGGTTTTGCACTGAGAGAGAACATGACCTTTGATGTTGCACCACTGACAGCGGCCGAGAAAAGGTTTGCGAGTGCCAGTGCGTTGAGTTGATTGTGCAGGGTTTTGTCCATGCTGAGATTTGTCATTGGAATTGGGTCGAGCCTGAGCATTCAAGGCTGTCAGCGGGGCAGGAGTTTGTCTTTGAGCAGCACCAATTGAAAGTTCCTGAATCAGAAGCCGTTCATGGAGGTCATCAAATTTGATTGGGGTGTCCCTTGCATTCACGGCATCAATGATTGCTCTATAGCCGTCGTCGAGACCGTGTAAGACATAATCAGTCATGTCTTCAACAGAAACAGGAGAGCCAAGTGATGCAAGGAGATCTGCAGTTTGCTTTAGGTGATGCATATAGGTAGTGATGGATTGGGTACCTTTGGAAGCCGTACGGAGACGTTCCTTTAACTGCTTGAGATGGCTGCGAGATGCTTTGGCATAGGTGTTTTTGAGAAGGATCTAGAGATCATGCGAGGTCTTGGTTTGAGACACCAGGGAGGCCACTTCTTTAGAGAGAGTGGTGAGGAGAGCACCATATATAAGGCGGTCTTGTCGACACCAGGTTTGGTAAGCAGGATTCTG
The DNA here is from genome assembly GCF_004193775.1 of Glycine soja. Taxonomy (NCBI): domain Eukaryota; kingdom Viridiplantae; phylum Streptophyta; class Magnoliopsida; order Fabales; family Fabaceae; genus Glycine; species Glycine soja. The sequence goes on along the minus strand of NC_041002.1, from coordinate 26,198,054 downwards.
AGTTGTTACCGGAAGTGATGCAGTGGTGGGGATCATTTCCGACGGAGTCGGCGTCGAAAATGTTGGAGCGGTGAGGATCGTTTTTGACGGCGCAGGAAAAGATCCATCTGGATATTTGAGGAGATCATAGCCATCAAGGAGAGCTTCAACTTGTTGTTTCCAATTAGGATAATTGTTGGGAAGAAGTTTGGTGACATTGGTGAAAGTGATGCAAGCAAGGGGTTTGGATGGCTCATGGGGGTTGGGAATGAAGGAGTTGTTGTCGGCCATGGGAGGCAAGGGTGGGGAACGACGTCCTTAATTGAAGAAATAGGGAATGGGTGGATCGTTTAGGCTGATACCATATAGAGGAATAGGTTTGTAACTTTTATTAATTTTTTATATTAGTTTACAGTGATATATATACAAGTGAAGAGCCCTAATATGTAGTGAATCAAGCTACCAATCTCCTAATAATTCTCAACAAATTAGAATTGGAAATAACAGATTTACACGGCTAAATAATTAAAGGAATTGAAAACTAATTATTATTATTGATAGTTTTCTCTCGTCTGATAGTTCTTTTCTTGTGAGGGTTTCCCGGTGAGCTTTTGAGCCTAGTTTTCTTTGTGAGATCTTTCCTTTTTCTGGTGAGTTTTTCCAAGTGTTTTCCATGGGTGACCAAACTATGAAAGGGTTAAGCCTATATGATGATGTTGATACGGAGATAAATTTCCAGCTTACTAAGGAGGCAGTTGATTTCTCTTTGTGCTTAGTAGGACGATTTCTGACCAATAAGAACATTAGAGTTCCTATCATGAAGGAACAACTTGCTAATGTATGGAGGCCACTTGAGGGAGTCACAATCACATAACTGAAGCCTGCTGCTATTTTCCTATTCGATTTCTACCATAATCGTGATTACTTGTGGGTGCTGAATGGAGGCTCATGGAATTTTGATAAACATCTACTTATTCTGGGCACAGTGAAGGAAGGAGAAGACCCTGCTCTTGTTCCACTCTTTTTCGTTCCATTTTGGATCCAAATCCATAACCTACCAATTGGTTTCATGTCTGCACAAGTGGGAGAGAGCCTTGGAAATTTCATTGGGATGATGAAAAAACAGCGCCTGTTGTAGAGAAGATGGTGGAAAATAGACTTAGGTGGTTTAGGCATGTAGAGAGAAGACCGGTAGACTCTGTAGTGAGGAGAGTAGACCAGATGGAGAGAAGACAAACAATTCGAGGCAGAGGAAGACCCAAAAAGACTATAAGAGAGGTTATCAAAAAGGATCTCGAACTTAATGATTTGGATAGAAGTATGGTACTTGATAGAACATTATGGCGGAAGTTGATCCATGTAGCCGACCCCACCTAGTGGGATAAGGCGTTGTTGTTGTTGTTGTTGTTGTTGTTGTTGTTGATGAAAAAACGCTAATTATCTACGACCCTTCATGCAGATTCAAGTCTTGATTGACATCCATAAGCCACTCAGACAGTCCAAGAGAATTAAAAAACCAGAAGGAGATGCAAGAGAGGTTAAATTCAAGTATGAAAGACTTGCGCCTTATTATTATCTTTTTGGTTTACTTGGACACGTTGATGATTTTTTCCCTAAGATGTTAACTATGCAATTTGACAATGGTTTACATGGATGGGGACCTAACTTGTGAGCTGAACAGCGACCTCAAGGCGGTGGTGGTGGCTCCAAATGGCTCCATGACGGCGGAGCAACCAGCCAATGGCAGACTCCAGCAAATTCCGGCAGCAATCATCATTGTATTAATTACAAAGATTCAAACATAATTAATATCAATGATGGAATTAAAAAATCACTACTACAAAAATAGCTTTTTACGACACCTATTTTACGACGGTTTTATGGGAACCGGCTTAGAAAGTGGTACGGTGACATTTTTGTAATTATTGTAAGGATTAGAGCATTTTAAGACACACATTATAAGACGGTTATTGAAAACCGCCTTAGAATGTTATATGTAATTAAATTCGCGACGGATTTTGGTAAAAACCCGTCGTAATTCAGAAAAAAAAAAAGCAAAACACGCAGCAGTGTCCTCCCACCTTCTCCTTTCGCATTGAACCCTAGCTAGTTCTTGAACCTTCCTCAGTTGACCCTCACACTCTCATACTCATTCGCTCACTCGCTCCAAGTCCTGCTCCCGCCCTGCCACCTCCGACCCCGCTCCCTCCCCCTACCGTCGCCCCTGCGCCGTCCTCCCCCACAACACCCTCTCCGATCTCTTCACCCGCGACGACACCAGGAAAACAAAACATTCTCACTCTACGTGTACAGGAACACATTTGCTGAAGACATTGGTCACTCAGAGACCAATAAAGAGATTTATGGTGTTTTGTCTTTGGTGTTCTGGACTCTCTCATTGGTGCCTTTGGTGAAGTATGTGTTCATAGTGTTGAAAGCTAATGACAATGGTGAAGGCAGCACGTTCGCTAATTGATTTGTTTAAGACATATACATACACCCTGGCCATACTCATACTCAGGCTTCTTCTTCGTCTCTCCGGTGTTGACTATCTTTCTTTGAGAGAGTAACGCAATGGAGCAACCACCCACCGAAGCCGTGGAATCCTTATCCGTCTCCGACCCTGAGATCCCCCAATCATCCAATCCCAATCCAACTCATTTGTAAGTTTCTTTCACTCATTAACTCCGTTTTCTAGGGTTTCAATTTCATTGTTTTTTCTTTTGTTCCCAAGTTGACCCCCGATGAGAAGTTTCAAATTGTGAGGAGCGTCGGAGAAGAGTGCATTTAGGAAGACGAACTCCTTAACCTTCTCACCAAAAAGCCCAAACCCATTTGCTACGATGGCTTCGAACCCTCCGGGCGAATGCACATTGCTCAAGTCAATAAATCTCTATTCTCAAAAATTTGTTTAATATTCATATTATGTACTTATATTGAGCAGTTGATTACTTGAATTCCAAGGTGAATGGAATGGAATCTTTTGAAGGTGGTGTGGATTACATTATAGTTACTTTCTTTTACTTATATATATATATATATATATATATATATATATATATATATATATATATATATATATATATATATATATATATATATATATATATCTGTGTGTGTTATTATAGGGTGTTATGAAGACAATCAATGTGAACAAGCTAACATCAGCTGGTTGCCGCATCGAAATATGGATTGGCTTGTTTCCTAATTGCCAATTGGCCGATGAGGAGCTCTCAGAGTACAAAAAACACAACTGTGGCATGGCACCAGAGAGAATTGAATGCAGTTTTCTCAGCAGTGTCTGGTCTTGAGCTTTCAATGTCCAAGGAGCATCACAGATGTAAGTTCATCATCAAGACTTTCTATGTTTGGTCATGGCATGTTTTAGCATGCAAGTTAACAAGGAGTTTGATAATTGGGTGGATCATGAAATGATGATTGTCACTTCTAAGTAATATATTCATGGTGACTTTGTGAATTTTGATACTGGTATGGATCATTTCTGACATAGCCTGAGATGTAGCTTTTTTGATGTTGCAAGAATGAAGACCCTTAATGCAAATGATAGTTTTCTTCTAGACTTTGACTAGTGAAATTTTTATGGTGTCAGAAGAAACAGAAGTGAATCATTTTCAATAGGTTGTTCTAGTTTAAGGCAAAAGCTTATTAGATTGGGTTTTCCTTACTGGCAATCCTCCAATAGTTTTTATTAGAACTTGGTGAGTTTATAGTTTTATTTAAACTAAACTTTTCAGAGGTAGGTAGGAGGGAGAGGGAGAACTGCTTTGATTTTTTGTGATTAATTTTAGACATTCATTGAAACTTAAATTGTGTGGAAAAAGAAACTTAAGCATATACACCTACACGACTCTTTTCTAATGATTTTTTGATTTGGCATCTATGTATTTTATCTGCCAAAGGAAATCGCTTTTGTCACATTGCTATTGCTTCCTAGCTTGGGAATTAGGACTACCACAAGGCCAAAGTGGACTTGCATGTCCATCACAAATTTTATTCTGTTTGAAAATCGGTTTATGTGTAAAGATCTTGGTGAAAAGGATAAGTTCATAAGAGAAACTTGTTACCCACCATAAGAATAAAACAAATTAAGAAATAAAAAGTTGCTACCCACCATAAGCCTTTGAAATGCCACTTAGAGCTATGGATTAACTGGCATGGGGTTGTTCAAGCTTAAATAAATGGTTTCGAGTTTGACTCCTAGGAGCCATAGATATGCAACTACGTTAAATACTCGAAAGGACAGTTTTATTACCCTTAGTGATCTTACTACCCAGCTTGAGCAGGATTGCATCCATTAGAAGATACCTGTAATCTTAAACCAAAAAAATTAAGCTTGTGAAATGTGAATTGACTTGATTTATGTTTGCTTACTGTTTATCTAGTTGTTCTTTTTCTTTGCATATAGAATTTTGATATCACTCTTCTATATGGAACATGACTCACTAATAGCACTTGTAAAACTTGACAGGTGTAAAAGTTCTAGGTGCATGCATCATATTGATAGGCTTGTTTGCCCTTCAACGTTATGGCACAAACAAGGTTAATTTCTTTACTTGGTGGACATTTGAACCCAACAAGGTTGCATCATTCTATACACAGGTAAGTATGCCTTACATTGATAGCAAGATAGGGAGGTTGTTGCCAAATAAACTCAAGGCAAACCAAAGAAAATGGGAAAAAGAGCATGGTGATTAGCAAGGTCGGAAGAATCAACATAGTAGGTAATAGTAACATATCCAGGTAAAATATCTCTGGGAGGATTATAATGTGTTTGAACTTTTATTAGTCTCAGGTTTGATCAACCTTGTTGGAAGACTAGAAGAGGAGGCTGGATGGCCCTTTGTGGAATTTTGTTGTGCATAACAGGTTCATTTCTTTACTTGGTGATTGATAAAATCAGATTGTATGCCAATTTTCCTGTTTTCTAATGCCTTCTTCCAATTTTACAGGATCAGAAGCCATGTTTGCTGGTCTTGGGCACTTTTCCCAGCTATCAATCAAGGTATGGCTTGTAGACTCAAAGGTAGTAGAAACATGATATGTTCAAAAGGGAATCACTTCTCTTCACATTCATTTTTTGTTTGCATCAATTTGATTCAGTTTTCTAATGCAGGGTTTAATTGTTAGTTCACGAAAGAATTCACTTCAACACTTCAAGAAGCCTTGGGCTCATGAACAGGAGCCTATTAACAGTCTCCTGGAGGCAATCAAGGTGTTTAATATGTTTGTTTATGGCCTGCAAATATATATCTTTATGGCCTATTTATGTGCATATGATAGTTTCCAATTAGATGCAGTAGTTGCTTGAAATATAATTGACTAGACATAATTTGGCTTTTCCAAATATATATCTTTCACTGGACATAAATTTTTTTTTTCTTTTATACCCTTTTTTTTCCTTTTGGGCTTATTGGTAGGTGGAAAAAGGTTTGTCCAAAGATGATAAGGCGCAGAAATTACCTCTAAGGCACTGGCTTGAACCTGTAAGTTTATATGTCAACATCTTCATTAATTTCAGAATTTTAAATTCAATTAACAGTACAATTAATTAGATTAAACCAAACTAATTAGATTCCTTGTGTTTTTTAGATTGATCCACATCCACATAATCGTTATGAGCACAATCTGCACTTATACTATGTTGTTTGGTTTAATAGCCTAAAAACCAAATCATTGTACATAATATTAATAGTTAAGTGGTTAGGATTTTAATTTATGTTTTTAAAAATAAAATTGTGAATGACTGAATAACAATAACAAATTGATTTGCTTGGCTCTATGTAATTATAAATGGATGTTGATTTTTGGGTTGTATGATCTCATCTCAAGGGCGTATGCTGGTTATTGTTGCCACCTGTACAATTAATTGTTGGGATTAGTCATGTATCTTGGGTTTCTTTGCCTTTTTTCATTGGTAGCAGTATAGGACTTGTGGATTGGTCATGGACAAGCAGTTATTTGGGTATCTTTCGGTAAGCTCCCCCTTCCTCAATTGTTACAACAAAATATAGAGTTTGAATTTAATAAGTTCACTAACTTTGGTTTTTATGAACTTGTAGGTGGTGGAGATATCTTCTATTTTATGTTGGCTTCAATATCATTTTGGTGTACATATGTCAACTTCCTATTGAATTCCCCGAGACCTTTAAGTGGACTTTTTACCACTTTGGGTTGTTCAAACTTTCTACAAAGTTAGAATGGTCAGAAGTTTTTTCTGGTCTTTCACTTCTACTTTTCTACATTATGGTAAGAATATTAAATGTGTCCGTAACACTGTTATATTGTTGAAATTAAGAAGACTCAATATGTAATGTATAATAAGGTAGTTAATTATTTACCCTTATGTGATTGTGGATGGTGGAGGGAATCAACTATATAAATGTGCATGCTGACTCTTGTGAATGTACTGATGCATGATTTGTAATTTTGTAGAAAGTCCTTCATTTATTTGCCTCTTCTTTCTCCCTTTTTTTTCTTTTTGTATGTATGAAGTAGAATAGTTTAAATGTATTTTAGATTAAATAATTAAATTACTCCTCTCATTTGGCTAAGAAGTTTCTCATGTTACAAGATGCATGAATCAGGTATCTCTCTTGGCCACACCTTTGACTGCAGAGGTAGCTAAGAGGTTGGGTTTCGTGAACCATATCGTTGAAGAGGCTCAATTGTTGAAGAAAAGTAGGGAAGTTGCAGATGCCATTGTGAAAAATAACCAAGACTTGGTTTTGAGGTACAAGGCGGTCATCAATGATGTCCTCAAGCTAGATCTTGGCCGCACACTTTCTCTTGAAAAGGTGAGGGTTGTGTAAAATTTCTGTGTCTATAATTACATAAAATGAATTCAATGAGACAGGTTGGTTTGGTTCTCTGGTCTAGGCCCACCATAACAACGATGTTTGTCTCTATCATAACATGTTGAATGGTGCTTAGAATAATGTTGGATGATAGGCTAAAAGAATAATGTCGGAAATTTTGAATTTGTAGCTTATTATGAGAAATTATACCATTAATTAGAAACATGGTTATTAAGGTTAGAGATAATTTTTTATTGCGTTAAGATTAGAGATATTCATGCATGACTTATCAATCACTTTAATTAAGAATAACTTTTATTCAACACTCTCATTGTTTCTCTCTTTACCTCTTCATTTTCATATTTTTCAAGACCTTAATTGATATCAGATTTTTAAAAATATTTTATTTATATTGTGTATTGCTTCTTTATTTTATTCTTATACTTTGTAGTAATAGAAAAAAAAGTATAAACTTGGTTTTCAAAACTTAAAATAAAAAATAAAAGTTAAAAAATTAATTCAATCTCAATATATAATACTCTTGATAAATGTCTTACTATTCATAAAGAGCAAATAAAAATGATAAAAAAAGTCATAAAAAACTAAAAAAATAGTTTGAGAAATAATTTATATAATATTAAGTTTCTTAAGAAAATTTCCTAAGGCTCTAAAGTTCCTAAACATGGCCCGCTACACTCATTGAGTCACATATCAGGCCATGTGGGTGCCAACTAAGAATTATGCCACTATGGGATTTACATCTTGGATTTTAATACATAGAGTTCTATCATGACTCATATGTGTCTGAAACTTAATAATGGCTACCAACATTGGATTTTCATATGGTGGTGTAAGCGAAGCCAATCATTCCAATATTTGTTTATCAGTTCAATTAAAAAAAGATAAATTACATTTTAATTTCTTATAATTTGGCATAAAATACTTTATTCTCTATTACCTGAACTATAGAATTTGATATTTTATCATCTTATGTTTTGTTTTAATTTATTATCGCATTGATAATTTAGTACATTTTATCTATTTTCTAAAGATTAATATATTTTACTCTCTCGATTTTCAGTTCAAAAAATAGTATATATGTAAAAAGAAAAAAAAGTTGAGCCACTAATAATGGAGATTTATATAAAAGATATTTGCTTTAAATTTTTGTTTCAAGTTGAGCAAATATTTTTAAGAAATACTAGTAATTTTTAAAACAAAAACTGTAACATAAATGGCCTAAATATACTCTTTGACCATTAGGCTTGAAATGGTAGCAATTACTAAGATGCGTTTTGTTTTATTAGTAAGGTTGGTGTTGGAATTGAAGAAATAAAGCAGTCACTTATTCAACAATGTGTTCTATTAACAGAAAAAAGCGCTGAGAACCTGAAAACGAGGAGTATGGACTACAAGTGGAACCTGTAATCTTATCAGTTGAGGTACTATTTTTGGGATTATGACTCGTGCTTTCATGCCTACTGTTTTCTAGGTGCATTTGTTTGAAGCAAAACATATTCATATTTAAGGTCACTTGAATCTCCCTTGCCCTTGAATTTGCTTTCAACAAGGTTATGTATTGGTTTCTCTCTAGTTCTTTGCCTATGATTGTTCTAGTGTGGTATCTGATCCAATGACAGAACTGGGATGCTATTGTATTGCTATCTTCCTTATTTCCTTTGTTCTTTTTTTTACAATTGTTATTATTATTATTATTTAATTTTTCCTGCATGTTCATATCATCTCCCTGGTGGATTTCTTTTCCATTTAATATTAATTTTCACAAAGAAACACCTCACTTTTCTGAACTACAATATAATTTGGAAATATTTTAATTAAGTGGGGCATTGCTATGACTTTGTGATTTCTAGGTTAAAGTTTTCAATATACAAAATACATTATTATGCTTTAAGCTTTATGATTTTTAGGGCAGAGGCTTCAATGTAAAAATTAATTATGTTGAGGAACCTGTCCAAGACTATGTTCAGGCTGTTGTTTCAACAATACTCTTGATCCATGAGCAGGTATGTTATCTTATATCAAAACAGGATAACTTCAACTAATGCATTCTATTTGTGAGGCATTTTAAATCAGTGCAGTGTACTCTTGATCCAAAATATGAGTGCTCATTTTGATGCATACTATAGTAACTAGTAACAAAATGGATTGAAATGGTTGTTTGGTCTTTCTTGTCTCTCCTTAAGAGCCTACAGGAGACGTTCTAATGTTCCTTACTATCCCTTCTTCATTCTTCTCCTCTCCCTTACTCATATATTTTTATGTCTCCAAGGTTAATTTTCTTCCTTGATGTTGAAGGTATGCTTAATATTATTATTTCTTATGAAATTTAGTGACTATGAAGAGTCATAAGTTTGTGTGGAGCTACTTTCTATGTTAAATAGTAGAAGGAAAGAAGAACAAGAGAGACACAATTACACCAAAAAAAAATTACATTCTACATCGATTTTAGAAAGACCGTCGTAGAATGGTATCCATTCTAAGACGGTCACGTGTGATGGACCGTCTTAGAATGAGTACCATTCTACATCGGTTATTGGAAAACCATCGTAGAATACAATCCATTCTACATCAGTTCTAGGATAACCGTCGTAGAATGCGTACCATTATAAGGCAGTTCTTCACAAGTGGTCGTCCTAGAAATATACTCATTCTAATACGGTCTTCGCGATCGATGTAGAATAGCCTACTCCTTTTTACAATGTCGTTGGTCGTAAACTGATGTAGAATGACCCAATTAACCGATGTAGAATGCAACTTTTCTAGTAGTGAATGTTCATAATTTATAGCTAAGGTTATTAAGAAAGCAAAGGAGACAATTCCAAAATTCAAGGCTCAATCAAGGTGCTAAAACGAAAACAAATAATGATGACATTAATGTTGAGACAACTAATGAATATGAAATAGTGGTGGGGGATAAAAAAATGATGCATTGATCATGTCTCCTGGGAATATGAACGTCCAGATCATTGCAACTCAACCTAGCCTTCCACAAAAGCCAACCTTTTCTTCTCCAAACCCCAATCCACATAAGCCAACCTTTTCTTCTAAAAACCCTAGTCCTTCCTCAAGACCTAATTTGAAAGTCCTTTTTATTGGTAGGCCTTGGCGACCAGGCTCGTTAGGGACAATGAGTTTACTCAGTTGGAACTGTCGGGGTCTGGGCAACCTGAGTGCAATTCCAATCCTTAAGGACCTTGCCCAGACATACCATGTGGATGTTATCTTTCTTTGTGAAATCCTTGTCTCCTCTCACCAGATTGAACAATTTTTTTCCCAATCAAACTTTGATTCTTCCTTTGTTGTTGACCCTATTGATAGGGGATGGAGCCTCGCCTTACTCTAGAGTAAGCCTTTTCACGACCAACTTCTGAAATTTTCCTCTCACTTTATCAATGTTATATTCACCAACATGGCTTTTATGACTAGAGGCTAACTAGCTTTTATGGTTACCCTGAGAGGGTAAAAAGAAAATTTTTTGGACTTTCTTCGCTCCTTATCTACTAACACTTCCCATCCTTGGTTCATATTTGGAGACTTCAATGATTTTCTAACAAATGATGATAAATTGGTCTAATAGATCACCCCAACTGGCTAGTTCTTGGTTTTAGTGAGGCAGTGAGTGATAGTAACTTGCACGACCTTCCAATGGAGGGCTATCAATACACTTGGGCAAGACATAGCGGAAAGTATGATGATGTCAAAGGGAAGTTAGATAGAGGCCTTGCAACAATTGATTTTTGGATTTATTTCCAAAATGCAAACTCTCTAATGGCATAGCATCAAGATCAGATCACTCTCCCATCTTGTTTCAATTAGATGCTTTGAAGAGGTCTTTCACAAAAAAGAAGTTTAGGTGTGAAAACTATTGGCTGTTGGAACCTGACTTGGATGATGTTGTTCATTTAAGGTGGAACAAACCCTTTAATGATGATATTATCTCAAAGATTAATAGTTGCATTGAAGAAATGGATAAATAGGGCCGCCACTTGAGGAAACAATATTGTGATAAATTTGATTCTTGTAGGCAAGAACTTGAAGCCATTTGCCATTCCCATTATGCAAATGATGTTGTTCGTTTTTCTAAAATTCAAAAGCAACTAAAAATGTTGATAGCTCAAGAAGAATCATATTGGCGTCAAAAGGCAAAGATGTTGATGGGGACATCAATTCTAAATTTTTCCACACAACAACAAGGAAAGCCTCTAACAACATCTCATCTCTCACTCGTGAAGATGGTGCCTTGGTCTATGCTTAAAAAGATATGTCTGATGTAGCCATCTTATTTTAATGATTTGTTCCAAAGTCAGAATAATTGTAATCAATTTTCTTCCATCATCCATAATATTCCATTTTGCATTTCGTCTTATGACAATGAATAACTTTTAACACCTTTTACAATGGAAGAATTTCGTTTGGCCCTTTTTGACATGAATTCTGAAAAAAACCCCTAGCCTTGATGGTCTAAACCCAACTTTCTATAATTTTTTTTTGGCATTTACGAGGTCCTGAAATTTTCCACTTAGTTATTGTTTGGCTTGAAATTGACACCTTTCCTGATGAGTTAAACTCCACATCCATTGTTCTTATTCCCAAAATAAAAAAACCCCACACACATCAAAGACTTTCGGACTATATCTCATTGTAATGTCATCTATAAAATTATATCAAAATCCTTAGCCAACCATCTCAAAAAAGTCCTCCCTCAATGTATTTCACCTGAGCAATCAACTTTTGTAGAGGATAAGTCCATCTTTGATAATGTTCTTTTGGCCTTTGAGATTATTCATCACGTGAGATGTAAGCAGAAAAGGAAAATTGGAAATGTGGCTTTGAAAATTGATATTCGCAAATCTTTTGATAAAGTAGACCGGGACTATCTCCTTAGTGTTATGAAAAAAATGGGCTTGAGTGAAAAATGGCTAAGATGGATTCATCTTTGTCTCAACTTTTCAATACAGCATTGTCCTAAATGATGACTCAATTGGGAAAATTTCACCTGGGAAAGGGTTAAGGCAGGGTGACCCACTGTTCCTTACCTTTTCATTTTATGTATTGAGGATCTTTCAGCACTTCTAAAATATCATGAGAGAAGATGAGATATTCATGGTGTGAAGGTGTGTAGAGAGGCACTAATCCTTTCACACATTGTATTTGTTGATGATAGTTTTCTTTTTTGTTGGGCTGATGAGCATGAAATTTCTATTCTAAAATATATTATGGATACCTATGGGTAGGCTTCTAGACAAATGATTAACTTCCAAAAACCATAAATTTTCTTTAGCTCCAACACTTCTCCCAATATGAGGCACAACATATCATCCTTCCTTGGAGTTACAAAATGTATTGGATCAAGAAAATACTTGGGGCTACCATCTATCATAGAAAGTTTGGCTTTCTTAAAGATAGACTCTAGAACCACATCAACCACTAGGCTACAAAATTTCTCTCAAAGGCAGACAAGGAAATCTTCATAAAGTCAATTGTTCAATCCATTCCAACTTATTGTATGAGTGTCTTTTTGTTGTCTTCTACTCTTCAAGATGATTTAGAAAAAAAATGATTAATTCTTTCTAGTGGGGTATTAAAAATAATTCTAGAGAAGGTATTCATGGGATGAATTGGGAGAAATTGACAATGAAAAAATAATTTGGAAGGATGGACTTTAGGCATCTTCATCCTTTTAATCTTGCCATGCTAGGGAAGCAAGGTTGGAGATTCATGACCAACCAAGATAATATACTTTCTAAGGTTTTCCAAGCTAAATGTTTTCCATTAAGGAATTTTTGGATGCTCCTCTTAGACAAAATCCAAATTTTGTTTGGCATAGTATTCATGCTTCATGTGTAGTGGTAAAGTAAGGAATAAGGTGGAGGATTGATAATGACTTATCTGCGAACATATGGAATTAACCTTGGTTACAATCTCATGAACACTCTTATATCATCACATCTTCTCTTGTTCCTAGTTCTAAAAATTTTCTTGTAGAGGACCTTATTGACTCATTATTTGGTGAAGAGCATTTAACCAGAATTCAACAAATTCCTCTTTTCAACACTCATGGAGAAGACATACTTATTTGGAGGTATAGAAACAATGGAATTTACAATGTTAAAAGTGATTATTCCACCATTATGAATACCATGCTTGATGATGCTCATCTAAAAGTTGTTGACAAATGGATGGCTATTTGGAATCTTAATTCTCCTCCTAAGATCAAAGATTTTCTTTGGAGATTTGTAAGAGGCTACATTCCAATGAGGAAAAAATTAAACTCCAAAGGTATTCTCTGCCCCCCTTCTTGCACGTATTGCTTGAACTTTCTTGAGGATGATTGACACATTTTTGTTGATTGTAAAAAAGCAAAGTAGTTTTGGTATGAAGCTGGACTGTGGAATCATATTGAAAAAAAATTCATAAAGTGGACAACATTCAAGCATTGATCTTTAGCTTTCTCCTTCATCTACAAAGTGATCTTAAATGCAAATTTTGTAACATCCTAATTTTCCATGTGTGTGTGGTAAAATGTTATTGCTTTGTTGTGTGATTGGGTAATGTTTTTAGACTATTGAAATGGTAGAAAATGAGATATTACCATAGGATACCTTAACATGGTTATCTCTTAAATTTTTAAGCTAAAGTCTAAAAAGAATAAGGATAGTTAAGAGAAAATTCTTTGGTCAAATAATGGTCAACTCATTAATGGCCTAGAAGTAAATAATTGGATTTTGGTCTAGAAATAAAAATTAGAAGCTTGAAAGAAGAAATTAGTAATTAATGTAAGGTTAAAAATTAAGTGGAGATAATTAAGGTTGATTAATGGTGATCTAGATATCATGGAATTAGAAAAAGGGGTAATTAAGTCATAAGAGTTTAAAGTGGAGGGTTTTTTCATAAATGATTATACAATTAGTTTTAAAACAGAATTTTAGTTTAATTATTTGGTGACCAATTAAAGTGTCTAACTATATGATGTAGAATAATTAAAATAAGTTAGAGTTATAACACCTTGAAAAATTATAACTCATACTAATAGAAAAAACTTTGTGTTGTGTCATCTGTGCATGTATTAATTTAATTTTAGTAGTTATATGTTTTTAATTATAGAATTTCATGTCATGTATATATACATACATATATGTGTGTGTGTGTGTGTGTGTGTGTGTGTGTGCGCGTGTGTGTGATTGGTTTAGTAAAACTTGACAGAGAAATAAAAATTATTTAAGCTAGATTTCCATCAATGCAAGAATTTCATTGTGCATTAAGTCGCAGTGTAATTTGTCTCTGTGTGAGTGGATTTTTTGCAAGGTTCACTTTGAGTACACATATCCCAAGGGAGTTTAGCACACTAATCTAGAATATTAGGATAAGATTTACCGGTTTTAGCAAAAACAATTTTTACCATTTTTGCTGAAGTCTACTTTAGCCATTTCTGATTACAAATTTAAAAGACAAAATACCCATATATGGCAGCATTTGGCACGTCCACCATGGCTATCAAATGGTCATTCATGTTGTTAATTTGATCTTATCAACATTAAGCCTAACCAAGTTTCATTTGGACCAAGCCTTAAAGCCTTATCTCTTCACTTCTCCAAAAATATCAAACTTGGAACCTTCATTCTCCATTGTTATGCACGAGTTCTTCAAGGGGAGGAGAGGAATCCATTTTCTTCTTCTTCCAAGCTTCATACAAGTGGTCTTGAGGTTTCTTCCCTTAAAGCTTTGGTAAGAGAGATTCTTAATATTCATTCTCTTTTTGTTTCCTCGCCATTTTCGTGCAAAACTCTCATTCTTGGTTCCAAATTTCTTTTTCATCCTTTCAAACTTGGGAACATCCAAATCTGAGTTCTTGGTTCATCTAAGCATTTTCGTGAAAGCTTCATCAAGGTAAAGGGGGGGGGGGGGGGGGGGTTTCCACTTCTTGAACCTTGATCTTGCTATCTTTGGAAGCTAGACTTCATTGCATGCTGTGTTGGTGTTCAAAATTTTGTAGTTGCTCCCTTGGCTGGAACTGTGTGATATGTTATTTTTCTTGAAGTGTTTTAAGGTTAAAAATGAGTTCTTAGGGTTAACCTTAAATTTCATTTAAATTAGAGTTTTCTAGCAAAAGTTATGAACAAAACCAGTTTAAGGATATTTTGTAGGATTAAATTTGTCACGAAATTAAAATGGTGCTTATGGTTGTATGGACTGTTTTTCTTAAATACTTGACTTCAAAAATGAGTTATTAGGTGTGAAAATATAGGGTAATATGTAATATTTATGAAAAATCGATTTCCAAAACATTTAGAAATTTGAAGATAAGTTTAAGAGTGAAACTTTGTGAAACAAGGCAGCAGCTTGATATTGGACATTAGATGACTTAATTTGGTAATTGTAAGACTAAGAATGGATTTAGAATGAAGAAAATCCTAGGGAAAGTATCAAGGAGCCCAAAGAACCGTTCTAGGATCCACTGTGAACTTGTAATCTAAGACAAACAAAATTACTAAGCCCATGAGGACCAACTTGTATTAATTCTCTAATTTGTAATTTGATGTTGTATGTAATGTTTGTGGATTGTATGATCAATGCTGAAATTAATTGCAATTGTTCTCTAATGGTTACTATTATGCCTCAAAATGTTATGGATACCGTTAATGTGATTGTTGAGATATAAGGTGAATGTCATGTTCAATGCTAAGATTGATTGTATGCATGTTCGATGGCTATTGTTATGCTTTAAGTGAATATATTGCCTGCTAGTGTGTCTGCTAAGATATGAATGAACGATGAATTTTTATTATTGCTTATGAATGCTTAAGACCGAGAGAGTTTGAACTCCAACACTTGTATCTATGGCGTGTGATTTATATTTCGGCAATATATTGATATTCACTTGTGCACACTTTGGTCTGAGTCTGGGGGTGTCTGACCCTCAGCAAATTGCTTGTTATAAATTTTGGGATGTTGTAAATACAATTGTTATGCTGCCAAATTTTTGATAAATTTGTGTGAAAAGTGATTTCTATCACTTGAGGGGCCTAGAATGGTTCCTTGAGAGTAGTATATAGGCTTGAGCCTTGTCTCTTTCTCTGTCTATGTATAAATGTTTGTTTTGGGTGATGTACGCGACATGAGGGCTACACACGCAATGCGGCAAAAAGATGTAAGAATATTAAAGGAAGAGTAAGGAACCATCAATTCTGTTTCATCTGTGAGATGACGTGTTTTGTTATTAGGTTTCATTTTTGAGATGGTATGGTTATGGTTAGATTACGTTTATGAGATGGTGAGGTATATATGGTCCATCTATGAGATGATGAGGTATGTGGTTATGTTCCATCTATGAGATGGTAAGGTTTATGTTGAGAAATGAATGATTTACAGGGTATATTGGGTATAGTGGGTAGAGAGGTTCAAAAAACTTAGGAGAATTAGCGAGGGGTGACTACCCAACATTTGGTGCGGGAACTCACAGGCCTCACTTTACTACTCCTGACAAGCTCCGAGACTATATTTTTTGGAGTTGAGAGCTTGGGGGTCAGTATACTTTGTACCCATATATGGCTATCACTCTTAACTGTCATCCATGTGGTTGTGTATGACCACCAATACCCGGGAGGCTTGGTGGCATTGTTGGGCCCTGTTATGTGTCAAATGTGACTGATGTGCCATCATTTTCTTCTATTTCTTAAACCCTTTTTGCACCATTTTAATTATTGATTAGTCTTAATTGTCAAATTAATTAGGCAGTTTTATTATTTGGGCTCATTCAACTAATTTGATGTTTTTAATCTAATTTCAGGAATTAATGAAACATCGGGCTTAATCCAGATTTTGGTTGTGGACTTGAAGAGGGCAAATAAAGCAGCGCTTACTTTAGTTAATTTCTAAATAGGAGATTGCAATTTTATTTTATGTGGTTCAGTGTTTATTTCGTTTTGGGTCAGAATAATGTAATAGGACCCAGCTACTTTGAGTGAATCTTTTTAAATAGTAGCTTTGGGATTCGTGCAAGGCTATTCTGTTAGGCTATTCAGTATTTAGAGCATTGTTTAGGGTTTTACGTTTTTCTGTTCTAAGGCTACTGTTCATGTAATGCAATTTTCCATTTTCTGCTTCTAATTACAATTTCGTTCTTGTTTCTTCTTCTGCTTTCATTTACGTTTCTGTTTCATTTATGTTTCTGTTTCATTTACGTTTCTGCTTCATTTACGTTTCTGCTTTTAGTTTCATTTACGTTTTCTGTTTGAATCTATGGAAGGCTAAATATTCTGGTGTTTTTTCCTTTTGAGGACGAAGCTCAACTCTCTTCGAGGTTTTGTTTATAATGTGGCTTCCTGGTAGTTTTCCCTTCACCAGTTAACCCACATTCGTTAATATTAATTTGTGCACGCTTCGTGTTCGATTAATTGCCTCTGAGCCTAACTTGCGTTCATGCTTAATGGATGAAGGGTTAACTGGTTTATGTGTTCCCTAATCACGTATTGACAACCTTAAGTTGATTTTCGCTTGGTAAATTGAAATAGGGTTGGATTAAGTGGTTAACTGTTAGGGACGAATTCTCCATAACCCAGGACAAGAGAATGACTTCTGAATTAGAGGAAACAACCCGTTTTTAATATTATTAGTTTCGTATTTCAGTTTAATTGTTCTGTTCTTTAAATCACAAAACAAACAAACCCCCCCCCTTAATCGTAACTGTTACTGCAAGTATATTATGAACATTTGGTTTATCATTGCTCGTTGGAAAACGACCTAGGATCACTTCCTAGTTACTGCATTTTCATGTTTATTTGATTCGGGTACGACCTCGATTAGTGACAATCAGTTGTGTCTTGTGTGATTATAAAGATGCCAAGTGTAGTATATGACTGTGTCAAGAGTTATAGTCAGTGATGTTAAGTACTATATTCATTTATGTCAAGTGTGATAGTTATGTGCTCTAGGGCATCAAGAGTATTGTTTGCCTAAAAAAAACAAATTATGTAAGTTGTATGCTTTGTGTGTTGTTTGTGGCATTTGAGGAGCAGAGGACTCACCCCTACAACCAATAATTTTAAGGTATCGACATTAGAAGAGACCATAGTGATCTCATGCTTGCGAAGATAGAGGAGTACAAATAGTTGTTGTACAGTTAGAGCCTTCATCTAAGGAGGATGAGGATGATCCTTCTTAGGATTCATCTTAGATACAGTTTGGTACCTTGGGTCGGATAGATGTCTACTCTGAGACCTAGGTTTTCTTTTGGATGTATCCATTTTAGAGTAAGGTGTACCTAGGTTTAGATAGTCATATTTGTTATAGATTTACTTGTTACACTTACTTTTAGACATTTATGAGTTGTAATTACATTTTATTTTCCTGTGACATGGTACTATGATACTTTTTATTATTATGTATGAAGACTATGTTATTTCACCCTTGTATTCAATTATTCTGTTGCAAGGTTCATATCTTTCCGAAGGTCGTGGTTATTGTAAGCATGTTACAATTTTTTTAAATTGTACTGACTTTCAAGAAATGATGTTAATGTGCTTTTATATGTTTTAGTGGAATTTATTTACACGAGTTTTACAATAAAGTTTATTTGCATATGTTTTAAAAAAAATTACTTGAGTTTTGAAGAAGGTATTAACTTATTAACACACATTTCAAGAATAAAAATAATTAACAAGAGTTTTCCAAGCAATGTTTTGAACTAGAATTTGAGGTGTTACAAATTTTCATGATTTTATGATCAATTTGGAAAAGCGGGAATGAAAAGTTTGAAATGATCTTGACATCCCTCCAGCAACATCCATCTCAATGACTAGCAAATTATACTCAGAATGGTTACATGATAGAAGCATCCACAACAACTCTTCCCCTCACCAACCTCATGTTCAGCGAACCACTTGGGAACCTCCACCAACAGGTTTTCTCACATGCAACTTAGAGGCAGCCTTATTTGATGATATTCAAGCTTTTGGTTCAGGCTTTTGTATTTTAGGAGAAGATGGAATCTTCATTAAAACAAGAAATTGTATCTTCAATGGCAGTCCAACACCAGCTCAAGCAGAAGAGTGAGCCTTGCTTCTAGTAATCCAATGGATAACTGATCTCGAGTTCCGCAATGTCATTTTTGAATCAAATTGCAAATTTGTGGTTGATTCTTGCAATAAGTCTCTTATGGGAAACATTGAACTTCATGTAATATTTGCTAAATGTAGAGCTTTTCTTTCAAATATTACCAACTCTAGGGTGAGTTTAAAGGGAGACAAGCAATCATGTTGCCTATACTTTGACAAAGGCATCCAGATTTTATGCTTGTAACCATACCTTTGATATTGTTCCCATTTGTATTCAATCCTTGATTATTAATGAAATTCCATAACAGATGTTTACCTAAAAAAAGTGAAATGATAGAGTTTGATTCTTTCATTAAAGAGGAAGACTTAATTAATTTATCTTTAGCAAGTAGAAAGTTAACTTGGTTCAAGGCTGATTGTAAGGTAATGATGCTAAGGATGAAATCATCAAAAGAAAATAAACAATTAGGGAGCTTAGGGTCATAATAAAGGCAAAAAAAATAGTAATTTATTGAGACAAAAAGGTAGGTTTAAATGGCTCAATGAAGGAGATGCAAATTCATCGTTCTTTCTTAAATGTTTAAAAGTCAAAAAAGAAATCTTTGTTAGAAGTTGATGGAGTTTGGACTGAGAAGCCTTAAGAAGTTAAGGAATGAGTGAGATCATATTTTCTTTAGGTTCTTGTAGAGATTGGAGAAGGATATTTAAAAACGCATAGATCAATTTATGAGGAAAGCAATTAAGTATCTAAATTTGAAATCAATTTATGGACAACTCATGTAACATTTGAATTCAACCCCCAACGAGTAGCTCCTGATCAAGTCTATAAATTAATCAAATTCAAAGGAGCAATTCGCACGGAAGATTACCAAAGTAGACAATATAGGTTAGTTGACAAACCCCTTATCTGAAGGGACTTCCTTAGCTGAAAATACTCTAGGTGGATCTAGTAGTGCCAAATTTGAAGGAGTGTTTGTTCACCTATCCCTTTGTGTGTAGGGACCATAGCAAGTAGTTGTGTGTAGCTAGTAAACAGGTGCTACTGAAGAGAGCCTAGAAGAGTAGTCAGGTGACTATTGCTTTTGAAGTTTTGAGGAACACAACATGTTGTGCATGTCCAGTAGCAAGTGCTATTGAAGAGAACTTAGAAGAGCAATCAGGTGACTTTGGCTTCTTAGGTTTTAGGGAAACACATCAGGTTGTTGTGTGTCTAGTAGCAGGTGCTACTAAGGGTGAAGCCTAGAGAGACTTTTTGAAAGAATACTTGGGTTGGAGCCCATGGAGGCTTTAGAAAAGAAATAAAACCGTAGATATAAGATCTTGTGGAGGCTTCAGAAAAGAAACAATACCACAATGATTGGTCTTAGTGGAAAGACTATAGGTGTAAGTACTTGACATAGCCCGTGTTGGGTGAAGCAATATAATTCTTTTGTGTGTTGTTTCCTTCATACTACCTCATGTCTTTTAATTGTTGTGTGCTTAAAATTGTTTTTACAAAATCCTATTTTGAAAAGCTTAAACTTTATATTTGATCAGGGGTTTTCATAAAACTATATTATTCAGAAGAAACTCCTACTTTGAGCTATCTAGGAGAAATCAGAATTTGTAATTAATGAATTTTGTATCTTTTGGGAGTGGGTTCTGAAGTAGTAACCAAAAGTTTAGTTGGTGATTTTTCATTAAGAATATCAATCTATCCAAGTACTTGTAAGAAAACATGTTACTCTTGGTAGACTTCCAATTTCTCTAATCAAGAAGTTTGAGAAGAAAATCAGAATCTAGTATGCTTCTACAAAAATTAGCCATATCAATGAAGGTTCACTTTCAACACCCTTGTAGTGACCGACCGATTCACTTCAGAAACTTCTTGAGTTTTCCCCAGTAAACTCAAAATAGAAGACAAAGTTTTCCAAAAAAAAACACCTCAGAAAGCAACGACTTTAGAGTATACTTCTTGTATTTTTTTAAGTAAAAGGTCTTAAAAAATTATGATAAGTTTTATGAAGGCTATTCTATGTGTCTAGTTTAAGATAGAAAAAAAATTCATATCATGAAAAAGTCAATCACAAAAATTCAAGCATCTCCATTGGTTGATTTTAAACGTCAAGTTTAAATAGGTTTAGAAAAGGTAAACTTTCCTAAGGAAATACTTTTCTAATTTTTGCAAATTTTATATGTTGTAGGCAACATTCATTTGAAGATATAGACACAAATTTCATGAATTTTAGTACTCCACAAAAAAGGAAATAAATCAAATAGTACAAGTTAGAAAACAAACTTAAGGGTTTGTGGTAGGAACCGCCAACATGTAAACATGCAACAAGAAATCATTTTTTCTGCTCTCCCCATTCCTTGACGCCTGAGAAAAGAGAGGAAAGGAAGACGAAGCTTGCTCCAAGGCTTGTTGTTGGAAGAAGAAAGCTAGCTTTGATGGAAATTAGACGTAGGAGAGGATGGGTTAAGGTGGTGTCGTGGTATGTTGTAGAGGAAGTGAGAAAAATGGAAACCAAAGGAACTTACAAGGTGTATGTGTGTTGTATGCGAGAAGATGAAAATGGAGTTGCTGAATGGTTCCATAAATAGAGAGAAATAGCTTGGAGAGAAAGAAATAAGACATCATAAGGCTTGCATCACTTATAATGACATAATCTTAAAACATGTTTTAATTGTGAGGAGAGAGAACACAAAATTCATATGAAAAAAGGGTCTATGGGTGACTCAAATCATACAAGTATCAACTTAGAGGCCTCCCAATTCATTTATAGTGCCAACACCTATTTATGAGCATACAACTTGAATTATTTAATATTTATAGTAAGCTAATTTAATTTTTATTTAAACTTTATGGAGACCTTATTTTTTCATGATTATATATATTTTTTGTGAATTAAGTTAAATTTTTATAATTAATTTGAATTATTTTGGTAGTTTTAGTCTAAATATCATATTAAATTTATTTAAACTCGATAAATATCCAATGTTTTTGTAGAAATTATATTTATATGTATTTAATCTTGCATATTGAAAGTAATGTCCTATAAATGGAATGATGTTAATACAAGATCTCTACCTCAAATGTCCAATTAATCACAAATGTGCAACCAAATTTAGTTGTTTTAATAAAATGTTTTCTTGTTGCATACTATTTGTGATCATTTTGTTGTTGGGACCTACATTAAGAATTGTGTGTTAGTCTCTTATAGAATGTTGTTGTATGATAACTCTCTATTATCGTATATTATTCATAGACAATTCTTGTAAGAACAATATAGGAATCCCAAATTTGAAGAGATTAATCTCTCCATACCATATTTTGTATCGTTGTTGATGGTATTTTCACAATTTTGTTAAAGCTATATATGCTTTAATTTGGGATATATAGATAAATATATGTCCATTATAATTTGTGATGAGAGTTAGAGAATATTTGTTGTTATATCCTTAATATTTCTTAAGTATATATTCGATGTTCTTCCACTGAGTGTAACCAAATCTTTTACTCAAGGGTGTGGATATTGTTTATAATTGTAGAACTTGATTTTATGTTGAAAACTTTCAAATGATCTCACTCTCTACTCCAAAATATTAGGCGATTTTTTTTATCTCACTCATGATTACCTTGTTAACGTGATCCTTTTGAGGGTCAATATTAGAATTAACACATGGTTAGCTATGAAATCATTTTCTAAAGCTATGTAATTGATAGATGGATTGTATGTTGTGTTTCATATTCTCGTTTCTAAGCACTTCTCTCATTAATCCTACATTACTCTACTTCTCTCTAATACTTCTTTGAGAGAGACAAAACAATGAGTTATGATTCACATTGAGTAATATCTTTTAGAGTTATGATCCCCACTATCATTAGAGTATTTCAATACTAACTAATTCTAATGAGAATCCTAATCTTATTATGGCATATAAAGGATTCGAGGAAGTATATAATCTTGTGTTATGTCTCGAGATTTATCAAATTTGTATTGTCATATATTCTTGTGCACATTTAATGATCATATGACATACTCTAAGGACTTTGTTATTAATTCTTGTCCTATTGTGTTGAGACACATAAAATTCATTGTATTTTAGTAGGCATCTTAAGTAGATGTCAAGACCATTTTATTGGTAATTGCATAATTAGTCTTTTGACATGCAATTATCTTCTGCATCTCTTTTACCTAAAACTTCACATTTTGTTGGGTCAAAATTTATGAGTATATTGTAAATACAATACTCTTATTGAGTATGATTCTCTACAATGCCAAGTTGTTGGTGATGATAGTACTCCTATCGAGTACAATTTTGCACCATTAACATACTTATAAATTTTATGTTTGGACCCATGATCGATCTAAGTGCTTGCTCATTATTGACATTTTTTGGCCACATTAATCTAGATCTAGAGTATCAATCAATTTAAGCTAGGTGTCTATGTCACCCGAGTAGGAAATTAATGTATTTTCTAATTGTCTTTGAGATTGCATAGTGACTTATTTTGTGAAACTCATGTTAATAGAATGTCAAATATAGTAAGAGCATTTGTTGATTTAGCCTATATGTGATCACTCTTGTTATTAGGTTATCGTGAGCATTTAGATGCATGTGGATTTCATCCTGGGATTTACAACTTTTCATGCTTAAAGTGGCATGGTCCATTGACTAAAGACTTCACTATTGGAGCTTTTGAGAATTTTTTGCAGCTCACATGTGTTTGGTTAAGTCTTTTGATGTTTTGGGTCAGGGGGAGTTTGAAAACTCTCTCATGAGATATGTATAAATTAAAGTAATATTATCTTAGTAACATCTCTTGTATCATTTTTAGATTCTTGGACCATTATAGCATATTTGACTATTAGACCATGCTATCTCATATACTTTTTTCATGTGAGAAATATGACTATTTGGTATTTAGGAAGTGTATCCCTATCGAATATTATTTTGTGACTTTGAGATTTTAGATTTCATACATCGTTGTCGACATATGATTGAAATTGTTGTTCTAGCCTTGATGATTCATATTATTGGTTAATACTATCCAAGTGAGAGAATGTTAAAATATTTGTTGTGGATTAGTATCAATGAAGAATTAATACATTATCTTTTATTATCATCAATCAACAATTAAAGATATGATAATCATCATATGTGGATTATAGATTGTTTTAGATGAGATTAATGATAAGATTGACCTTGTGATGCGTTGGATCAATCATCCAGTAAATAGTTCATTGAGAGGTCAATACCTACTGCTAGGGGATTATAAATTTATCCCATTAAGCAAATTTAAACTATATGATTGTCTCTTTTTTAGTCATATTCTCTTAAAAGTCCCCTAGAAAGTGGATAAAAATCCTCTCAAGAGTAATTAAAGGTTTCTATCATCAAGCCACACGCCTCTGGGGATGAATGCGAATACAAGTTTGTCTTCAATAACATTTTACATTTTATCGCTATACTCACATGCTATAATGTGTATCTATATGCGATTGCTTTATAATTCTTCATCAATTAACCCAAATATGAAATTGAATTTATGAAATTCATTAACCCAAATATGTCTTAAACACACTGTCAGACAAGTAGACAAGCGGACATATAGGATGTCCTAGAAATTTTTCTCATAAATCTCTAATATTTTTTAGAAAATTATCCTAACTATATTTTGTTCTACAAAACATGATTTTAAGTTCAACAAATATTTTATAATTATTTGATACTTATTCTCACGTTTGTCACAAATATTCACTACTAAAAAGAATGTTTTCAACACTTCAATTTTAACATCGATTTTTTACAAAACTGATGTTAACGAAAAGGTGATGACATTTTTGTAAATAAATTGATTTTGTTAACATCGATTTTTGAAAAAATCAATGTTAATGTGACAATGTTAACATTTATTTTTGAAAAAATTAATGTTAACACGACGATGTTAATATCGGTTTTTCAAAAGCCCATATTAATCAATTTTTTGAAAAAATCATGTTAACATCAATTTTTCAAAACTAATATTAACATCGGTTTTTTAATACGGATAATTTTACTAATTTCATCTGCACGAATGGTTACCATGAAAATTTCTTAATTTTATTTTTTTAGAAGAAAAAAATAATGCCTATACTCTATTTTATAATAGAAAGACTAATCAGTTATTTTTTCTTTCATCGTCCCAAACATGCCAATATTAGCACTGACAGTACGTAAATGTAACTCGTTGTTCAAGCAACTCTTTAGAGTTCCTAGAGCTCCCTGTAAGGCTTGTTGTAAAATCCGTTGTCGGACTTGAAAGATGTTGGATCAGTTTCGTGTAAAAATGAATGTTGTGTTTTTTCCATGGCGGTTCTCACTCTCATTGTCAGTGTCATCTCACTGTCGCTCTCACTTTCTCACTCTCCATGGCGGTTCAACTCCTCACTCTCACTCTACTCGTTGTCACTGTGGTCTCGGTCTCACTGTCGGTATTGCGACGATAGCGCTGTTGGGATTCAAGGCCTCACAGATCCATCGCGTTGGTTCCTGCCAGGATTCGAGGCTGCGACGTCGTCATCGTTTCCAGAGCTGGACTACGGGATCCGACAGCTAGACCACGCCATTCTCTTTCTCCATCTCCCATTCTCACCGATCCGCTGCAAACAACCTCTTCGCTCCCACTCCCACAAGGTCAAAACCAAAAACCCTAATAATTAAACTCCCTCGCATCACGATCCCACACATTGCATTGTTATTCTCTGATTCCGTCAATTTCGTTTAATTTTCCCAAAAAATAAATGTTTAAAATGTTGTGTTTGATTCCGATCCTAAGGACGTGAAACTGTGAAAGGATTATTGTTAGATTTTGAACCGTTCTGCGTAACTGAAGTCAACTATTTGTCATTCTTTGATCTGTTATTTTATCACAGCCTAGAAGACGTATACGCAATTCTTAGAGTTTTTCAGATTCTCGGAATCGAAGAGAAGAATAATCCTGTGAGCGAGGACACTTGTCAGAAAGTGGTTGAAAATCTAGCCTCGTCTTCTCCTCTCAAGGATTTGTTCTATACCTTGTTAAGGCCATTTTAAAATGCAATGTCAATGGAAACGTTTTCAAGGTACTTTTCTATTATTATTTTTGTTATGCTTGCAGTTTGAGTGTCGTTACTTATGAAAGTTTTGTTTGTGTGCTGAAAATTGATGCTAGTGTTTATTTATTTTTTTATTTTGATATAGGATATTGCTTTGCTTGATGGTGGAGACTAGGGTGGCATGTCTAAGTGATTGGAAAATAAATATTGAGCATAGGATATGCACTCTTTGAACATGTTTAAAAAAAAAAATAAAAAATTAAAATGCATTGTGGTCGTACTCAAACAGCCGACCTCCATTTGCCGCCGCCCGAGACGATTTCTGGCACTTGTGTATAGGTTCGAGCTTAGGGATTTTAGGCCATGGGGGAAGGTTTTCCGATGACAAAAACCAAGCTGCAAGGGAAGGTCACGCTTGACCATGAGTGGTGCCGACGATGCCGGCAAAACAACAGAGAAGATGAAAGGAAGGAGGACAATGCATTTTAATTTTTTATTAATTTATTTCTGTGTAAACATGTCTACGGTAGTCTCTAATTATCTTACTCGTTAATTTTAAAGAATACATATCCTACGCTCAATATTTGTTTTCCAATCACTTACACATGGTGGAAAAGATGTTTTACTTTCCCACCCTAGTCTCCACCTTGATTGATATATACTATTCAATTGAAGGTTTGGTTCTTATAAAGGTAATTCTCTAGCCGCTACTGTACTCTGTGATAATAGTTGTTCATCATTTAGTTTTTAGGCCAGGTTGTTCTCACTTAATCTCTATATTTTTTGTTGTATAATTTTGGTATATTTTCTTTTTTAAATTTGGGTTCCTTGTTTAAAATGGGATTTCCTTCATTTATTAGGGATTGTTGTTCAAACGGTTTTTGTTTGTTCCAGGTAATAAGTGTTCCTAGATTCTCTCTATGTGTTGACTCGTAATTGATATCAAAGCTTTTCTTTGGCATTTGATGCTTTCTTGTGGACCATGGTAACCTTATTTGACTTTGTCTGTGCATATACCTTATTACCTTGGAGCTCTTTACACTTGACCTATCTTCAACTTCGCCTATTGATTGGTGACTATCTATTCATTTCTGCTGGTTTTGTTCCATTGCTGTGTTTTTCTCTTATCATATGAAACTTTTAATCAAGCAGCATAGGAGTAGGTGCCGAAAGCAAAGTATTGACTTCTAAATTGTTGTTTATGTAAAATGTATGTATGTATGTCCATTAGTGACTTTGCTAAGTCATGCATAGGTCGAGCATATGGATGTCGAAACCAATGTATGTATGTCCATAGGCATATGATGTTGCTATGTTAACTAAATGTTTTTAAACCAAATTATTGGTGATAATTGCTATTAAGACAAAGTTCAATGAAAATAACTCAATAAACAATTTCTGATATTGTATCAAGAAGAGTCCTGATATTCTATTATAGGTCGAGCATATGGATGTCGAAATCAATGTATGTATGTCCATAGGCATATGATGTTGCTATGTTAACTAAATGTTTTTAAACCAAATTATTGATGATAATTGCTATTAAGACAAAGTTCAATGAAAATAACTCAATAAACAATTTCTGATATTGTATCAAGAAGAGTCTGATATTCTATTTCTCTATTAAGAGATTTGATTTACAATATTAAATATATTTATCTATTTATTGGTACAAATTGCAGGAAATGCCAACTCTTGTTGCAGATGGTAATGATGCACTCACTGGTCACATAATCTCAACCACAATTTCAGGCAAAAATGGCGAACCTAAACAAGTGCAGCGTGTTCTAACCTTTCTTTACTTCCAATTTTTATTAAAAAAAAATCATTTTGTACTATATATACATATTTACTTCCTTTTTGAAACTAACAGGAACTACATTGTGGTTTTGGGTAGTAAACCTTTTAATTATGGATCCATCCAAAAATATAATATTGGTAGTCAGCTAGAAGTTGGCAAATTTCCTCTATGCTTATCTAATCTAATTGCTTTTTTTTTTTTTAATTTAATTTTGTTCTCCCCCTTCCATTGATTGATTGTTCTTGGTTCCCCATTTTTGGCCTTAAAAGGTACAGTTTTGAAGACTTTTGAATAAAATTGAATGCTTAAGATTGATGATGACATCCACGGGTTTCAATTTCTTTTATTCTTCATAAATTGGTGCTCTAATGCCACTTGCAGACCATCAGTTACATGGCCGAACGTGTTGTTGGCTCTGGATCATTCGGAATTGTTTTCCAGGTAAGGATAAGTGAAGTAATTACCTCATTAGGTGATAACTGTTCCTACTTTGCTTTCTCTGTTGTCAAGTCTCTCATATTGCTTCACACCCTTGGGTTATGTTCCTTTTTGACTTGAAACAAAGGCGAAGTGCTTGGAGATTGGCGAGGCCGTGACTATAAAGAAGGCTTGCAGGACAGGCAATACTAAAATCATGAACTGCAGTTTATGCACGTGATGGATCACCCAAATATAATTTCCCTGAGTAACTATTTCTTCTCTACAACAAGTAGAGATGAACTTTTTTCTGAACTTGGTGATGGAATATGTCCCTGAGACGATCTTCCGTGTTATAAAGCACTACAGTAGCATGAAACAGAGAATTCCCCTAATCTATGTGAAATTATATACATATCAAGTATGAGGTTTTCTCTGTTTGCAATTTGGTTTGATGTGTTGTTCTTGTTCCTCACTTTTTCTTTTGAAATTTTATAATGATTGAGTTTGGGATGTGATGTCTAGATCTTTAGGGGACTGGCGTATATCCATACTGCACCAGGAATCTACCATAGACATGTGAAGCCTCAAAATCTTTTGGTAAGTTATTAGTTTGCTATTTTTCCATAAGGAGTAGCATTTATTTATTCTAAACCTATTTTCCATTTGTTCTGTAGATTGATCGACTCATACACCAAGTCAAGCTCTGCGATTTTGGGAGTGCAAAAGTTCTGGTATGTTGGTATTCTTCCTGTGCATTTCACTACTTTATACATGTATGCTACCATGTTAACGGTGGATGTGGACTATTAATGTCATATGCTACCTACCCCAGAATCATAGAATTCGAAAAGCTCTTTTAAGATTTGTTCGCAAGTGCAATTTTAATTTTGTATGTGATAATTGACATTTCAGTAAATGGCCACTAATGTTGCTATTAATCTAGACCTCAACTCAATAATTTTTCAATATATAGATGAAAGGTCATTGGTTGGGGTCACATGCTAATTTGCTTTTAGTGATTTGCTCATAAGGTGGAGGCTGAATCAAATTATTGGTAAAGGGTAACTTTGATTTCAACTTTAAGATAATTGATGTTTAATTTTCCTTTTGGTTACTTTGCATATTCATTGACAGTTCAATGGTATATGTTTCTTTTTTTCTTCATTTGTCTAACGACATCATGTTTATATATATATATATATATATATATATATATATATATATATATATATATATATTTGCACTGCCTGGATACTGTTTGCATCGGGTTAATTAATAAAACAAACAGTATATTAAAAAAATGTATAAATAACATCAATTATAAAAGAATCGATGTTGTATATGTAGTTTTTGCATTTTTTATATTTTTTATCATACGACATCGGTTTTCGTAAAAATTGATGTTGTATAGTGAATTTCAACATCAATTTTTATAACTGATGTTAGATGTCAATTTTCTAGTAGTGATTAATAATTATGCATAATCTTCATTTTAATAGTTATTTTAGAATTTTATCTACAATCTACACTTTTTAATTATATAGATCATAAAGTATTAGTCATAATATGAGAGTAGTTAGTCCTATCAAGACCTGGGTTATGGACTTGACATTCTTTTGTTGTGTTCGTATACTCATTGTTGATAGACAAGAATATAGGATACTTTGTATGTTCTTATGTTCTCTGTTGAGAAACAGAAGTATAAGATAAGTTAAAATGACACGTGTAGATTTCAAGACTTACAAAGGAAGGCGTGCATGTTTGGGTAGGTTCTAGCTAAGGAAGGACTTGGTACTTAATAGTTCATTGTAGATTGGTGTGAGGGTACGCCCAAGTTATATATACATAAGATTATGAATATCATGGATCAAGATAA
Source organism: Glycine soja (assembly GCF_004193775.1). Lineage (NCBI taxonomy): Eukaryota > Viridiplantae > Streptophyta > Magnoliopsida > Fabales > Fabaceae > Glycine > Glycine soja. The sequence continues at coordinate 26,168,028 of NC_041002.1, read as the reverse complement.
ATTTAGTTCATCTATGGCAGATAAAGGTTTTTGGCATGAGTTAAGGCGTATGTGCTCCAAGACACTTCCAAAATAAGAAGTATGGATCCATAGAGTCAAGGATTAAAACTGTATAACTAGACAAGTCTTAGCCCCCATAGAGTCTTGTCAATCTTATGATTAACGGTAGGATGCCCTACTATCAATGTATAAATAAGTGTGAAACCAGTATTCCTCCCTAGTTTCTTTCTCTTTCTTTTTTTATGTATGTGCTTGTTGATGCATACACGAAGATGATGGTCATGCCCAATGATCAAATCCGTTTGTTGTTGCAGATATTTTGAAGATTGTAGAGATTGGTGTGAAGATACGTGAGTCAGTGGTCAATTTTACTTATGTATATGTTTGGATTAGGGTAGAATTATGTATTGCTCTAACTAGGTTATTTGATGTATAGGTTGGGAGTAGCTAGTACATAATTTCTCTGTATTTGTTAAACTTTGTCTTCATTCTAATATCATGAACTAATGTTTAATTAAAAGAGGATTACGATTCTTTGTATGATACTTTATGCTTTTACATCATTGTTAATCCAACATTTTTCAATAAGCTTAATAAATATTTCATTTAATCGCAAAAAATTTACCCTCATTTTTATAATGACTAAAACAAATAAAAACATTAGTGTGGGTTGTGTCTAGTATAACAGGGTGTTACACTAGGTCTGAGGTTGCATTATCTGCTTGTGAAGTAGAAACCAGCCCTCTTGAACCTACTTTGGAGGAGAGTATTAGGACTCAATGTTAGGCCCAAGCTGATGGTGGCAAGCACAATTAAGGGACGACACTACGGGACTAGGAGCGACAACAACAGGATGACCAGCAACAAGACTCTCCGAAATTTTAATTATTTGACTATATCAAAAAAGTATAATATTACTTATTGTTTAATCTTTTTTTTACATATGTTGTTTTTAAACTTGATATGTTTTTTTTTTTTTTATGAATGATTGGACCAAATAAACATAATTTATATATGATTTTAATTATTATAAACACCAGAAGGATCTTTTAATGTTTTTATTATTATTTTGTATAGGCTCATGCCTTATTTTAAACATGATATATATATATATATATATATATATATATATATATATATATATATATATATATATATATATATCTGCAGCAAGATCTTGTAATGTTGAGTATGTGCTGGATTTAATAAAATTTAGATCTTAGTTGTTATTACCTGCTATAACGACTAATGAGAGGTTTTTCTTCTTTTTTTTTATTAGTTAATGGATCAATGTTTGAAATAAATTTTTCCACTTTAAAAAAAAAACAAGTTAATTTGTTAATGGATCATTTTTTTCTTTTGGATTTGCGAGTACCGCCCATGAGAGTTAATGGATCATATGCTTTGCATGAAAGCCTTATAAAAAATATGAACTTTGTCTATGGGTTGAATTACCCTTATATACCCTGTGTTGTTTTTACCGATCAAAAAACACTCTAATCTCTGAATAATCATAAAATAATGGTGAAGATTTTAGTTGGGCAAGGTTGATCCAATATTAGCACTCTGATACTTAAGTACCAACAAGAATATCTTTTAGAGTTTTCAGTTATATTTAAGGATGTGGTTTGCAGCTGTATACAAAAACAAGAAAGATGAGCTCATTAATTCAACTAATTGCAAAATGTTGGATATTCCCGGGTCAGAAAAGTTCCCATGCGCACTTCCATTAAATTTTAGTTTTGCACTTCATTCATATGTGGAATCAACCTTATCAAAATTCAGTAGTGGGGTAATTTGTGCTCCCAAATGATTTGTTGATATGATACTGCTATACTATATATATATATATATAAAATCCTAAACTAATAGTTTTTATGTGAGTCGGCTCTAATACAAGATCTAGGTGGAAAGGTTCAGTTTTGGTAGTACCTATACATGGAAGAGCACAAAGTGAAAATGACTTTTTGGAATTTTTTTTTATTGATTTGTCAAAAGGTAATTGGCTAGAAATTAAAAAGAATAGCAGGAACATTGAAAGAAATTGAAACCCAATAACATGGTTCGAGTATCTATGGAACCAAACAAAAATAAACATTTAAACTTGTGACAACGTGTTTTTTTTTTTAATAAGAAAAACTTGTGATAGCATTGATATATATATATATATATATATATATATATATATATATATATATATATTTGTGTGTCTGTATTTTGAATATTAAAAAAGTCAGGTTGAAAATTCTCTGATTGTAGCAAAGCTTTTGTGAGAAGGAAAATTCCATGTAAAGAAGCATATGATATATACTCAAATGTCAAATTCGATCTATATTATGTTTCCTACTAATATATGTACGTGAATATCCATTTCAAGGGACCACGTGCATCTTCAAGAAAGATCCTTTGTAGCTCTATATATTAAAACTGAACGAAAACTAAGAATTGGTTATCCTGACATTTTAATTACTTTCTTGTACAATGATGAGCAATGCCTTTGAGTTGTAGCTATTAGTGTTAGAAGTATAGTCTCATAGTGTAAATTGATATACAAATATTGTTTGTTACTTTTGCTTATGAAAAAAATGATATACAAAGAGAGAACAATGAAGTGTAAACCCCAAAAATAAAAAATAAAAATACATTAAGATTTTGAATTATGAAGTGAGTCACATGCCTGTTAATATATATCGGTACTCGCTTAGTTCTTGTAGAAGATCTCCGGAATCTTCAAATATATATATAGTTACTTATGTTTGTATAATATGTAAATGATTCATTATATATATGTGCGTCTGTGTTACGGTTTTAAAGGCTCCAAAAGCATATAATTCCTGTTTTTCTACCTCTTTAAATCTGTGCCAAATGAGGAATAATTAAGGAGCAAACGGTCATTTTTTTCTATCTATTCAATTTACCAAGCAAAGTGGAAGCCGGTGACTTCATCTTAATTGTAACTGCAATAAGTTATGATGGAAATAATCTAAAAATATTTCAATATTGTGTGTTATTTGCTTTGAGTAGTATTGTTTCTTGAAAGATATATGTGATTTCCGTTAAAAAAATTGTCAGAAATTGAGAAAGAAGAAATTTAGTATAGATATATGTTAGCTCCCTTCGATTGATGTCCTATAATAACAGAGAAATTTAATTCAAGTGTTCCAGGGGACAAGCTGCATTTGATCTTTTCTAAAGCTGAGTATAAAACACATGCGCCTCTGGGTAAAACATGCATTAGAAGCTCTTTACTCTTTAGTATATCATATTATTTACCATTTTACTTAATTAATTATTTCTTCCTATTCAATTAAATAAGTTGTAGATAATCTTAAGGGATTGATCAAGTAAAGGGAGAGAGAGTTTTGCATATGATAAGTCACAAGTTGAAGTTTTCTCATGTTTTTTTTATTTTTTTTTATTTTTAGAATAAGGTAAATGTGTGCTCTTCCATATAAAGTTCTAAGTCCCAAAACTTTTTAAGTCTTGAAATGAAATATCATCCTCTTCTTTTGAATTTTTACCCATCAAAAACACTTATACATTGTAAGATCTTTTTTACTTAAAATATCATCACCTTAATACAAGGAAGAAGTAGATTAATTAAAGTAAATTTTTCCTCTCAAGATGATTTAACAATCACATGGAAACACATATCAAATCTTAAGTGAATAATAAAATTTTATAAATCCCAAATGTGGGACGAACCTACCGGCTACCGCCCTTGGAGCTGGCTTTCTTTCATTCTCTTACTCTTCCTTTCAACCCAATTTTAACAAACTAAAAAATGTTTTATATATTTTTCTTTAATTATTTTTATTGCACAAACATATTTTTATTTATTCTGTCACATTACGGCAAGTATCTATAGTGGGTAGCCTGGATTCCCCTTTCTCTTTCATGTTTTGTTAGTGGCAGATTTAAAACTAAAAAAGATTAGTCCACAAGCCAATATTGGCTCATAGGGCTACATATCTATCCTTGATCCTCCTCATATGTGCATTCGTGTTCGTAATATAAAATACCAAACAAGACAGAAAGTGCGATTTGATATATTCATCCTTTCACCACCAAATTAAAGACCATTCATCCATATTGTCGTACGGAAGAACTAACGCACTCTTATGAATGAGTAGCCTAACAGAAAACCTGACCACTATTGTTATATCAATGTACAAATACTTAAATATAGATCGTGCTTCAGCATTTTTTTTGGTTGTCAGAATAAAATACAGAAAAATATGTGATAGCATCTAGATTTGCGCAAAGGTATTATAGAAATTGAGAGAATGTTCAAACATGCATGTCATATTACTACGGGTGCAATATTTTTTTAATTTTTTGAAAAAAGACATGAAATAATATAGGATTAAGAGAAGCATCCCATAAGGTTGACACCCTAAACTCGATCCATCCCCTACCGTCAGGCCTAAAATTTATTGATTACTGCAAAAGAAGAAATAAATACAAGCTTGGAAGGACTAACCAAAATCCATGTCCCATGCGAGATTGTCAAAATTGTCAAAATTAAACGAAATCTGTACTGAGGCAAGCCCAGCAATATTTTTTAATTAATATTAAATTATATTTGTATTTTTGGAACAGTTGAAGAAAATAAATGTAAAGAAAAATTTGGCCATCATTACTTGATTTCAGCTCATATGAGATACATCATTAAAAATTTCGGACCTGTTCGAATAAATAACTTAATTAAGTGTTTATTATATTAGTGTTTGGATAAACAGGATTTAGAGTCTGTTTAGATATATAGTCGTTTTCATTTATATCGAAGAAGTCACTTATTCAAGCCATCATCACACGTAACGTGCATGTTCAAATAAATACTTATTCACGCTCTGATCTTTCGGTATAATTTTTTGTACGATTTTGTTTATATAATCACGTTTGTTGGTATCAATCCCTCTTAATCACTGTTTGGTAGGATAAACGATTTTCACTTTAAAAATAAATAAATACAGGTAATCTAGTCCAATATTTCGTCTCAGATACACACTGGTTGAAATGTGAAAGTAGTACTTCAGTACAAATTAGGTGTTATTTTAGTGGTAAAAGCTTTCAAATATACTCGACATGTGCAAAATCAAATCCAGTAGTATCATGATAAAGAACAATCGGATCCGATGATTCAAATCTCTATATAACTAAAAAAATCTAACTAACATTTCCTTGTAGTACGAGAATATATATAATGTTACATCTTAGTGGATGTTAAAATAATCGTATTTATAACTATTTAAAGTATTTTTCATAAAAAGTAAATGAGTACATCAACAAATTATACCACAAATTAGTTTATCGTTTATACCTTATTAAATTCATATTTTATAATTTATATAAATAAATTTTTATATTATTTTAAATTTTTAATATATTATTAATTACATACTTTGATTTTTAATAAAATATATCAAAAGATATGTAAATAAATATTTAAATATATTTTTATATACATACATATTTCTGAAAATTATTATTGTTGAAAGTGTTGTCTTAAGTATAATCTTTTTCACTTTAACGATATTTTATATGTTTTCTTTTGACTTTTTAAAAAAAATTGATGTAGTTCAATTTTGATTTGAACGAATTAATTAGAAACATGTGATCTAATTATTGAATAATTATTTTATATTTATTATGATAGGGAAAAAATGATTTTTAAGATTTACTGAATTGATGGATTGATTTGTTAACATCAAAAAGTTGAAATTGTGATTTTTTTTCTTTTTTTTGTGGTAATTAGAATGAAATAATCAAGAAACATATAATTAGGCTAATCGTATAACTATTTTGTATTTATTATGATAAAAAACATTTTTAAGATTTAATGAATTGATTTGTTAATGTAATCATCATAACAATATTTTAATTGATTGTATTTAATAGAGAAGAATAAAATAAATAAAAAATAAAATTAATTGTAATTATTATCCATTAAGTATGAATAATTACAAAATTTGAATTCAAAAAAATAGAATAAATATAAAATTCGATTGTTCTAATTTACACGATTCATATTAATTATCATAATTATATTTGTTTGAATTAAAAATAAAATAAACTCATTTAATATTTTTTTTAAGGAAATGAATATGGATATGACAAGTAACATCACCCCTTAAAACAAAATCTTTATATTTAGAGAGAGTAGATTATACAAATTAGAAAAAAATATGTATTTAAACTATGCCTTTTTTTTTAAGAGAATCATATTTATAATTTATTAATATATTTCTTCTAAAAATAAATAGGTGTAAATTATATATAAGAGAGAGAGAGGACTAATCTAAGAATACTTAGTTAATATGCAAAAATTGAAAACATGAATCATTAAGATGATATTTAAATGGTTAATATTAAAGGAAAGAAATAAAGGTATACAATAATAATATAAAAAATTTTACGCTATCATTTATTTACAATTCATCATATATGACAATTATATTTATTTTTATGATAATTATTATGAATATTACAGAATATTGTGATTGATAAATAATATAAAAATATCTTACACTGTGTATGATCATTAAACTTGAAAAGAAAATCTATTAACTTTTTAAGTGGTAATGTAACTATTAAAAAACTGCTAATTTTAACTATGTATTTATAATTGTATGACTTATATGTATAATTCTCATTTTTGATAATAATAATAATAATAATAATAATAATAATAATAATAATAATAATAATAATAATATTATTATTATTATTATTATTATTATTATTATTATTATTATTATTATTATATCACCGGATCTAGACACGCCACAAATATCGAAAGTCAAATAAAATACTAAGTTATGTGTTATATCTTGTCATCTTTCCTCTTAATAGTTTTGCGACGAAAACAGAAATAAAAAATGCATGATTTTGTGAGTTATGAAACTTAGGTACATAGGAAAAAGAGAATGAACTCCACCATGGACAACAACTCATATGAAAAAGCCAATATTTTTCATAGGTTGGTGGCCAATGTTATAGCAAAATAATTGCAGAGAACCATGGGCACTAATATTGAAAAGAGAACACGTCATGACAAGGTGGGATTGATGTCATCATGAACTCCACCAAAAGGGGACTCTCCTCGTGGGTTATGGTATTGGTAGTGGTGGTGCAGCTATCATCAAATGTTTGAATAGGGTTCTTTGACAATTGAAATCTAAACATATAAAAAATATAAAACAAAAAGAAAATTCATGGAATTGAAGGAATATTATACACAGATCGAAAATAAAGAGCCAAGAATGGGACCAAGGCAGACATGCGTGTGACCACAATGCGCCCTAAAAAAAACAACCCCCTTTCTATCTAACCTTCCATGCTTTTTAGATATATAAGTGTATATATAAGTTAAATATATTGCTATCAAATGAAAGTTTATTAGATATACAAGTGTTTAATTTGTCTATCAAAATGCACTACAAGAACACGTTAAATTTCTTTCTTTCGGTGAAGTAAGAACATGTTATGTTTGAAATTACTTTTAAGAAGTAATTTAAAATGTTAATGGAAAAATTGATTTTCTGTAAAAAAGAACTAAAACAATTAAAACCGGTATTAGTTTGCTAAATATTTTATAATGGTTCCAAATGAAGTTTTTAAGATTTTTTTAGTGGAATTTTTTCTTTTAATACTTCTAATTAGGCTATTCTTACTCTCATATTTGATTAAATCATAAATAGATATGATATCCTTAACTAGTACCTATAAATATTGCGGAAGGGAATAATATAGTTCTTAGTGAGTAGTGACTCACCTTAGTAAGTAGAAAGACAAAAACTACGTACCGGGAGAGACTGTGAAAGTATTTATTTATTTAGTTTTATTGTGAAACAGTGAAAGGATGCTCGGAGGATCCATTGAAAGGAGCATGTGGCTACTAGCTTGTAAGTAATTAATTCTATGCGGTAATGTTGTTCCCATTATGTTGAAAAACCTTAAAAGGAAAAGTTCCCAAATGTTCACAAACTCAACAAACTGATCTATATAAATTTGTTTGGACCATTCAAAAAGTTACAGGAAGACTAATCAACTGTGAATTGAATGATTTGGGAGATTTGTTAGAATTTTTTTTCATAATCCAATGTTCGGTCAGAAGATAAATAAAGTCAGACAACAAATTATTTTTATCAAGAATTGAATTCAAGTATTATTTGAACTATTTAATCTTAATTTCAATACATTAACCATTTGGGTAAATTTATTAGAATATAGGTAACTTTAAAAAGAAAATCCCTTTTGAAACTAGGGGAGAAAAAAATTTCTTTGGTACATCTTCACTAGGCATAAGAAATTAACTTCACAGAGTTTAAATTTGTCACATTATTAGTGAAATATGTATAGACTTATTTATTACTTTATTCATTTCTATTTATAATATTTAATTACCTATTTCTTCAAGATTAAGGAAATTAATTAAGTTAGTTGATAATAATAAATTTATCTTAAATTTATAACTTTTTTCTAAAACTATCATTCTCATTAATATTTTTCTCTTTTCTAATTGATTGTTAATACACACTCTCTCTTTCTCTCTCTTAATTAGGGTTGTTTTAGTCTAAAAATAATAAATGTAAGAGACATTGTAGATTGGGACTTATAAAAAAAACATCATTTTAAATTGAGATTTTATAAATAGGAATGATGGAGTATAAATAAACACATACAAAATATTAGACTATTTTTTAGTGATTAACTATTGTAGTTTTTTAAAATAAAAACTTTTTAAAGTTTTTTTCCAATGATTTAACACTATATTATATTAGATGGTATATTCGTTTGTCATCATTAGGTCGAATGACAACCCCAACCTATAAAATTTGACTAGGCCCTTGTGTAAATAGGCTCATGTGCACCCCTTAATTTCAAACATATCTAGGTACCCTAATTATCCTATCAATTATCCCCCAAAGATCATGGGACGTGATTAAATCCTTTCATACCCTGAGAATCATATGAATATGATAAAATTGTATATCACCATAGACGATGAGTATAAAGCCTACACTTGACTTGAAGGTAAGAGCAAATTACACACTTGAATACTTTGGATATGTTTCCTTTAACCCTAACTAAGGAAACAAATGTTGGAATAGATGGTAAAAAAATAGAGTTTAATGACTACACATTATCGGTGTAAAATTATTTTATATTGACAAATAGTAAATTTGTCTATTTTGTCACACAAGATATATTATTTAAATTAAATTAAAAAACTAAAAATGGGGGATTGGGTTTTGAGATGGGAAAGTGGGGCAGAAGATGGTGACTAGAAAATTGGGGGAAAGGGGAGGTTGAGTTTTGAGATTGGGAGAGTGATTGGAGAAAATGAAAGTTAGGATTTTAAGATGGAGGAATGAGGCAGAAGAGAGTGGCTAGAAAAAAAATGAGGGGTTACAGTTTTGAGATAGGAGAGTGGGGCAAAGGAAGGTGACTGGAAAAATGGGTGATTAAGTAGAACCATTGTGGACAACAAAGCTCTCCTTCCGAGACCTCCGGTTAAGCAGGAAGAACCCTACACTAGTTGACCCATGTGCTCATGAAAGACAATATAATAGATAGAGTTCCCACAAAATCCAATCTATTAGTATTTACAAACAAAATAAAGGATCAATTTCCCTATATCTTTTGCTAATGTAACATGATCAATAATAGAACAATGATTTTTTCTTTTGAAATGTTTCATATAATATTGGTAAAGGTATTATTATGATTGGGTTCATACACCACACTGTCATACTTATAGGTAAACCTTTTTTTATGTCACATTTAGAGATTACAACTAGGAGGGATGAGATCAATTTTTAGAAATTTATTTGGACGTGAATAATTTGGTCAATATGGATGCATAGAAAAAAAATTTGTTTAAATTCTTTATGATCAATGACTAATGATGAGGTGGGTGAGAAGTTGATTATATACTAAAGTTTTAAACTTTTTTTTTCGATAAACCAAATGTATCGATAATGGAGTAGAAGGTGTAAGTTTTAAGGTTTTATATGGATTCCAATAATAGAAAATCAAGCATAACCTTGAAATCAATGATTCTCACAAATAATAGATAAACAATGAGTACTTTTCTCCATAGTGAGACCTCTCTAGTGCGCTTTGATTTCCTTGAAAAGAGGAAGAAAACAAGATTTTGCTTCCTTGTCTCTTCTTTCTATTATCTCTCTTTTGTGATAGTTAGGGTTTAGAGAATACTTGTATGTCTGGAAGGGGGCCTTATTTCACGTTAGTGGGTATTAACCCTCTTTGAACCACTACTCCCATCAAATAGTAATTATCTCTAGAAACTACTCCACTTAAGCCCATGACCTATTTACAATTTAGTACATAAACATTAATTATTAATTTATTAGTCCTTAGTAAGTGACATGCATCTCACATGAGACATTAAATCTTACATTCTCTTACTTGTCTCATGTGACATTACCAAACATCATGAACAACTAAGTAATTAAGTTAAACTTACATCACGCATATTGAAATGACTAAATCGTTCCATAGGGCACATCATAAATTCATAATTAAGAATAGGTACTACTCTGAGTCTTGACGGTTGTGAATTGACAAAAATACCACAAGAAAGAGGGTTGAATTGTCTTTTCATGAACTTTGATTCCTTTTTGTAAATAAAAATGTATTATGATATAAGCTCAGAAAGAGACAATTCAAAATGAAGAACTATTCTGAGCTTAGAACGAAAATGCAAGCAGCTATGGAAAAAAGGTTTTCACAGTTCAAAACTCTATTTTTAAGAGATGTTTAGTTGAAAAGGCTTTGATAAAAAAAGTTTAGTTTTAAGAGTATTTGTCAAAGGACTTTTCTGCCTTGATGATAAACAAAAACTAGTAAGCAATGCAAAGATTAAAATCATTATAGAGAGAGAGAAGTACAAGAAGAAGAAGAAGAAAAAGATGATGCATATGATTTTTATACTAGTCACCCCAACCTTGGGCTATGTTTAGTCCTCTCCCTTCAAGATGAGATTTCACTAACACAACCAACCACTACTCGACTAATAAACCAATGGATTTCAAAAACTTGCTAGCAACCCCACTGGACTTCACACTTAGCCATAACTAGACCAGCTACACCACTGGTTATAACCTTTGTCAGTCATGTTGGACTTTCAAAAACAAAGGGTCTTTATGTTTTAATTGCACAAATAAATATATCTTTTCAAAGAGGGTTTTCACTCATTAAGTTACTGTTAGGTCTGGACAACCATACGTCTCATCCACCCTAGATTTTGATGAATAACATAAGTATAAATTGTTGATATTCTAATGAGTTTTTGACTAGTGGAAAAGATTATTATGTTAAAGGAATATCATGCACAACTATAGAGTATTCTCTATTTTAACCTAGCGTCCAACAAGCTATATTCAGTCAGCATCCACTCTTGTGCATAACAGTATACACACGCAATCATAAGGTAAATTCGTGTGTGCAATCTCAAGGACTGAGTATCATGAAAAAGGGAAGAGCACATGTACGGTTTTAGTCAAAATCCATTTGTCTCTATTACATTTGAATGACTAACATTTGAATTCAAGAAAAGGACAACATATAAGAGACTAGAAGAGCTCCATGGAATATCCTCTAGAAGGTCGCTTTCACAAAGGTCAAAAAGCACATGGCGTTGTTTTCACTTCATATAAAATCCTTGCCATTTAGAGATTGACACGTTGATCAATTCCTCTATGTGAGACAATAGTCCCTTCAAGATAACGATGCAAATCCCATAATGGATACCTCATTGAAATCTATAAAAAGGATGTTTCCCCTAATGAAGTGATTTGACGAAAAACATAAAAAGAGAAAGAACAAGAGCACAAGAAATATTGAGAAAGTTAAACTCTATTATAAACACTACACATTCTACACTATTATGATTCTTCGCAAAGCAAAGTAGTTGTAGTTGTGCTTAATTGTATATTCATTCATTGAGTGTTAAGAATACTTGTATTCAATCAAACATTTGTTTATGAAAGTAAGACGTGGCTTAGTGTTAAAGAATACTTGGGTTCTTAGATTTAGGGGGACTTTAAGAAGATACCAAAAGTGGTGTTAAGAATACTTGTAAAATCAGGAGTGGCAAGTTAGAATACTTGTTTGTAATTAGTTCTTGATTAGTGGAACCCTTTACTAGTGAGTGAAGGAGAACTAGTTGTGGCTCAGTTTAAGTGAACCAGTATGATAGCCCATTTTGAATCTATTCATTTAGATTTATGGGATGTGGTTCAGACTTTTGCTAAATTCCAAGGCTGGGAACGTCATGTTGTGTGCTATTTCAGAAGAGGAGTACACAATGGTACACAACTTCAAAAGTGTCCGAAAAATGTGGGACACTTTAACTGTAACATATGAGGGCACCTCACAGGTAAAGAGGAAGAAACTCAATCTCCTCACCCATAAGTATGAACTCTTCTCCATGGAAGAAAACAAAGACATACAATGTATGTTCGGACGTTTTTCAAACCATTGTTAATGTACTAAGATCCTTAGGTAGAACTTATGATAATTATGACCACATCAAAAAAAATTTAAGAAGTCTATCTAGGAAATGGAGACCATAAGTAACAACGCTATGAGCATTAAAGAATCTTGTGTCTATGTCTCTTGAGGAACTTGTTGGTACCCTTAAGGTTCATGAAAAATAGCTCCAGCAAGACAAAGGTCTTATAAGAGAAAAGTCTTTGGCTCTTAGCAACCAAAAGAACAAGAAAGAACCATCGTCCGAGAACAAGTATGGAGAAGCTCCTCCAAAGTGCTTAAAGTCAATGATTCATCTGATGATGAATCTGAAGAAGACTCAGATGATGTTAAGCTCGCCTTCATCTCTTGCAAAATCTGCAAAATGTGGAGAAATAAAAGTGGGTCTAAGTGGAGAAGCTCTTCAAGAAGAATGCCCCGAGACAAGAAGGACAAAGACAAAAGCTCCATAGTTTGCTATAAGTGCTAAAAGCCTGGACACTTCAAGTCGATATGTCCAAATTTGGAGAAAAGTCAAGATAAGAATAAATTCTTTAAGATTAAAGAAAATAAAGGGCTTATGAGCATGTGGGAACACTGGGATGACACCTCACCTGATGAAGACGATGAAGAAGCAAACATATACCTAATGGAAAACACAATTTTTGAAGGACCTGAATTAGACCAGGACGATGAGGTAAATTCCAATGACCTTGAGTCTATTAGAAAAGCTTATCATGAACTTTTATCTAATTCATCGATTCTCTCAAAATCTTAAAAAAACCTACGAAGAGATTTCAAAAATCTATCCAAAGATCATTTAAAGCTTGAGAAAACCCTTTAAGATCAAGTAGATGGTTCACTGGATGAGTCCACTTAAGCAGGTAAAGCTTGCAAAACTCTTAAAGAAAAATAGTTCAAGTTGTGCATTGAGATAGAGACAAATGATGGCGAAAAAGCTACCCTTCTTAAGAACTTTCAATAGTTGGAAAAAAAAAACTGAAAGATCTTCAATAAGATCTGAAGGAGCTTAATGAACTTCGCAATCATCAAAAGGAAGTAATATATGATCTTTGGAGAGAGTGTGCACAAACACACAATGATTATGATGAACTCAAAGTGAGTAAACATAATCTTTGGGTGGAATGTGAAGAACACAAGAAATTGGCAAGTTTTTTGAAAGATAAGCTTTTGAAGCATCAAGAACTTAAAGGTCAACCTCGAGCTTTTGTAAAACTTAATGATGAAATAAGAACCTTAAAGACTACATTATCCAATTTTGACAATGGATTAGACAATCTTAACATGTTGTTAGGATACTGTAGAAGATGTACTGACAAATCTGAAAATGAATATAAGGGAAAGGTATATGTTCATGATGAAGATACAATTGTATGCTACTTCTGTGGAAAAATTGGACACATGATGTCCAGATGCAAGGATCGTCCTAAGAAGGGTTCACCTAACCCCTTCATGACTAACATAAAAGAACCCAAAAAGATTTGGGTACCTAAGAAAATAATTTTTCCTATTACAAATATCCTTGATAGAAGTAAACAGTCACCTATCATGGTACCTGGACAATGGTTACTCGCGACACATGATAGGAGAAAAGCCTATGTTCCAATGCCTGACTCCCTATTGTGGTGGAACAATCACTTTTGGAGGGAATAAAAAAGGCAGAATAACTGGCATGGGTAAGATTGGTATTCACCCCTATCCCTCTATTGATAACGTTTTGTTTGTTGAAGGTCTTAATCATAATCTACTGAGCATAAGTCAATTATGTGACAATGGATATGGTGTGTCCTTCAACAAGGATGAGTGTGTTGTCCAGTGGGAGGATAGTTCTCCCTTATTTTTTGCAAAGAAAAAAAGGCAACCTCTACAAGATAAGACTAGGGGAACTCTTAAATCAAAAGGTGTCATGCTGATTGTCTATCAAAGAAAATCACTGGTTATGGCATAGAAAATTAGGCCATGCAAGTTGGAGGTTAATCTCCCAACTCTAGAAAAATAACCTCATAAGAAGTTTACCAAGTATGTCATATAAATATGATTTACTTTGTGAGGGATGTCAAAAAGGGAAACACATTAAAAACTCTTTTACCAGTAAAAACATAGTTTCCACCTCTAGACCTCTCCAACTATTACATCTTTATTTGTTTGGTCCTACTAGAACTGTGTCCACAAATGGTAAGAGGTATGGACTTGTCATAGTGGACGACTACTCTAGATGGACATAGGTTATGTTCCTAAATTACAAGGATGAGTCATTTGATGTCTTCTTTAAATTTTGTGAACGAGTTCAAAACAAAAAGGAGTATGCATTACTTCAATCAAAAGTGACCATGGAGTTGAGTTTGAAAATGAAAGGTTCCAACTATTTTGTGAGGAAAATGAAATTCTTCACATTTTTTCAACACCAAGAACTCCTCAACAAAACGGAGTAGTTGAAAGAAAGAACAGATCTCTCCAAGAGATGACTATAACCATGCTAAATGATAACTCAACCCTTAAGAACTTCTAGGTTGAAGTAGTGAATATTGTATGCTATCTTCATAACATAATTTATATAAGATTTATCTTGAAAAAGACTCTCTATGAATTGTAGAAGGGACAAAAACCCAACATATCATATTTTCATCCTTTTGGGTGCAAGTGTTTCATTCTTAACACAAAGGATAGTCTGGGAAAAATTGATTCGAAAAGTGACTGTGGAATATTTATTGGATACTCTGAAACTTCAAAGGCATTCAGAGTGTATAATTCTAGAACCTTAGTTGTTGAAGAAGTTATCCATATAAGATTTGACAAAAATAAGCCTGATAAAGAATTATCAGAGCTAGATGAGTCATTTGCAGATTTACGGTTGGATGATAGCATAACAATTACCAGCTCGTCTAGAAAGGAATCAGAGATACTTGCATCCACTCAACAAGAAGCTCAAGTTGAAGTCAAAGAACCCATTGGACGCATTATAAGAAGGAACCATCCAGAAAGTCAAATCATAGGTGATCCAACATATCGTGTTCAAACTAGATTGCCATTAAAAACACAAGGACACATTACACTGATCTTTGAGATGAAGCCCAAACACATCGACAAGGCAATGCAAGATGACAACTGGGTGAAAGCAATGCAAGAAGAGCTTGACCAGTTTCAAAAGAATGATGTCTAGAAGCTCGTTGAATTGCCAAAAGGAAAGAAGGAAAATGGAACAAAATGGGTATTTCGTAACAAATTGGATGAAGAAGTTGAGGTTGTGAGAAACAAGGCAAGATTAGTTGCTAAAGGTTACTCACAACAGGAAGGTATAGACTACATAGAAACCTTTGTACATGTTGCACGTTTAGAAGCAATATGCATCTTACTTTCATTTTCAACCTATAGTAATATGAAGTTGTATCAAATGGATGTAAAAAGTGCATTTCTAAATGGCATATTCCAAGAGGAAGTCTATGTTGAACAACTTCTTGGATTTGAAAGTGAAACCCTTCCTCAACATGTTTTTAAACTCAACAAAGCTTTATATAGACTTAAACAAGCTCCTAGAGCTTGGTATGAAAAACTAAGTTCATTTTTTTAGAAAATGGTTTTGAACGAGGAAAAGTTGACACAACACTCTTTCGTAAAAAATAAGAGTCTAAATTTATATAAGTGTATGTGGATGATATCATCTTTGGTGCACTAATGAAATGCTCTGTGAAGATTTTGCTAGGTTAATGCAAACTGAATTCGAAATAAGCATGATGAGAGAGCTGAAGTTCTTTCTAGGATTACAAATAAAGTAAACACCACAAGGAATTTATATTCATCAAACCAAGTATATAAAATAACTATTAAAGAATTTATACATGAGCGATGCAAAAGAGATGAAGACTCTTATGCATCCCACTACACATCTTGGACTGAACGAGGAATCAACGAAGGTGGACGGGACCCAGTACAGAGCAATGATCGGCTCACTACAGTATCTTACTACGTTTAGGCCTGATATAACGTTCAAAGTTTGCTTATGTGCTATATTCTGAAAGGAACCAAGGGAAGTTCATTTAATTGCAGTTAAATGTATATTTAGATATTTAATTGGAACTCCTAACCTTGGTCATTTGTTCAAAAGAAGGGAAAGTTTCAGGCTCATAAGCTATTGTGATGCGGACTATGCTAGTGATAAAGTAGAAAGAAAAAGTACAAGTGGAAGTTGCCTTTTGATAGAAGGAAACCTAGTCACATGGATATGCAAGAAGCAGGGATCAACTGTATTATCCACTACTGAAGCAAAATACATGTTAGCAGCAAGCTATTGCGCCCAACTTCTATGGATATAGAACAAGCTTGAAGACTATATCATCTATGAGAGTAAAATTCCTATCTACTATGATAATAGAACTATTATCAATCTTTCTAAAACCCAACATAGCATTCCAGAGCAAAACATATAGAAATTAAACATCATTTCATAAAAGATCATGTTCAAAATGTTACAGTGGATTTATAGTTTGTACCCACTGATGAACAATTTGTTGATATTTTTACAAAACCATTAACTGAAGAAAGGTTGATTCTGTTAAGGAGTCAACTTGGAATGATCTCTATTAATGATTGACTTAATATCCATATGTTGTCTACTAGTGCATCCAAGGATATGTCATCCATTGTCCAATACCACACACTCATAATGTTCAATATATGGACGATAAGTCATGTTTTTTTATATAAAAAATGCAGCATTTTCCTTTGTGAAACATTGTAATGCTTCATGTTGAGTCAGTTTTCAAAAGCGAGCCTAATGATTGTTTTTGAAAAAGCCAAAAAGCCCACTATAAAGAAAAAATACACTTACGTTGAAACTCCTGGGATTACAATCTGCTTGCAAACACTTCAACTTCTCTCTGAGTTTTTCAAACCCTAGCTTTCTTCCTTCTCAAATGACCTTTGCAAACACCCTCGTCACTAAAGCCATCCCAACCATGAAAATCACTATCATATGCACTAATCATGAGCCTTCCATTTGTAGAACACTTTTTTGATATTCAAGAACTTGAAAAAGTGGGTCTAAAGCTGAATGAAACATATTATTTTATAGTGCAAGATATTTTTTTAATGAACCCCAAACCATCTACCTAGAGCTAATAAGGACCTTCTGGCAACATGATGAGTTCATCAACAAAAAGACCATAGCCTCCAAGGTTTTGGGAGTGAAGGTCATATTGTCAAGTGACACCATTGCTAAGGCAACAAGGTGTTTGTGCGAGGGCAATACCTACATAGAAGGTTGGGAAAAGAACTACGACTCCCACGTCACCAGAGCTCTCTACTGTGACAATGTTGACATGGCTAATGATCCGAAGATGATCTACAACTTGATGTGTGAAAAGGAAAAAATATTACTACACAAGGCTGGCTCCAAGATGACCCTTTTTGACCTCCACAAGTTCATGATGTCTTTCTTGATGGAGAACCTACCATTTGACCTTCCACACATAATATATATCAACATTGTGAGAAACCTCAAGGACTTAGGTGGTCTGGATGACGTCTACTATTCAACTCTCGCCAACAAGCTTCTATTGGATCAAGAAGTTTATCATGTGTTCAACAAGATGGATAAGGACTCAAAACATACCTTAATAGTTCACGGTTCAGTAGTCACTAAACAACAAAAGTTTAGCAAAGCTAAGCTGAAGGCTATGAAAGTGGCCTTGGAACAAACTTTGAAGGAGGCTCCAAAAGTGGACATGGAAGCCATTAGCAAGTAAAAACAAAAGAGATTGGCCAAATCCATTGCTGATGAAGACCTTGGTCTGGATAGCTTTCGCATTACAAGGAAAATCAAGAAATGCATGGTTGAACAAAAAGAGAAGAAGAAAACCAAGAAATAGTCCCAAGGGATGAAGAAGAAAAGGAAATGTTGGCAAAGGAGCACCAGAGCAAAAGAAGGCATGAGTTTGCCGTGTTTGCTCCTGCTCGTCCACCCGTAGTAAACCTAGTTGCACAAAGCTTGAAAAACCTAATTGAGACTAATGATGATGGTGAAGGATTGGTACGAGTGGCCCTCCAAAAGCAAAAAGTTATTGCTCCTAATGTACTTGCTTCTAAGAAAGCAAAGAAGGCTCAACCTGCAACTGAACCACGAGCGTCCATTCTTCCTTGGGCCATTCCACGACGGGTCAAGTCAAGGGCTACCAAGACCAACCCAAAGATCAGTGACAAAGAATGGGCAGTTTCCTTCACAGGAAACAAGGAAGATCCAACCTCTTCCTCATCAAATAGTGAGTTCACTGATGACACTCCCCTCATGCCACTACGTAAGTCAGCACCAATCCCACAACTGCATCCACCCCCCCTCTCTATTACACCTTGATAGCTTCAAAAGGGAAGCTCCAAGGGAGCCATTGGAGGATGCTCAACATTTCCCTCTAGCCTACATTCACGATAATCCTACACCACTCTCTCCCTATTCTAAAGTCATTTTCACTGAACCAGTGGTAATGGAAACCATATCTACTGAAGCACCCATCTGGACGTGTTCGACTATGAGCATACTCCATCTGAGCCTTTAAGGCTTTACCATCAAAGCAATAGTCCATCTTCCTCCTCCAACTTGGAGTCGTCCAGTTCAATTGTTTATTGTGAAGATGCCTCCTTATTGACTACCACTTGGCACTCAACAATGGGTTCAACCCTCCACTGAGGTGACTCTTTCACAAGCTTAGTGCAATATGAAGAAGAAAAAGGATTAGAAGAGCTCCCAAGGTAGTGTCTCTCAAGAACTGTTTACAAAACAAAGTATGGACACTTCGCAAAAAGTAGAACCTCTTAAGGTTCAGTTAAAAAAAAAGGTGCACCTATGGGCACCAATTACAAGACTACTGCCACTTGTAGATATCCAACTCTCTATTGATGATCGCTCATCCCTTGGCAAGTTACATGAACATATGCACTTATATGGTCAAGCCATAATGTACCCTCTTAGTCTGCATATATCTAGGGCAACTGACATCAAGATGGTTGCTGATAAGGTTTGCCCTCATTTACCAGTATGGGATGCTGCCAAGAAGCAAGGATTCGAGCTGTATTACAAGGCACAAATGCCCTATAGGCATATGAAGGTAGAGATTGTGAATCATCCCCGTAATTGGAGCTCACTGTTTCATAGGTAGCAATTGATTCAAACTCCTGATGCTCATGATATGAGGACCTTCTAGAGTCAGATAGTGTGGATGGATTCTAAAAAATCCTCAACCCCTACCTATGATGGAAGTGATGTTGTTGTGCCACACAATAATGTGCAATTGTTACGACCTGTTAGGAAACATCCCTTTGATGACACCAGCATTTGCTTCATAAGCGATGATGACAACTACTCTTTCATCCAACGTCTTCTCTAGCTTCCCTCCATTCCATATAGAGGAAACTACAACTTGAAGAAGATGACGGAAGCTCAAATGATAGCCCATGTGACTCCAATCCATGAGGCTCAAAAGAAGAGGAGAGCTGAAGCTACTGCTGCTAAGATTGATGAGCAAGAAGCTGTCACTACTGTTCAAGTTGAAGCATCTGCTAAAGTTATGGATGACACCATTGTGCGTTGAGTCCTTATTGACCTTACAAACATTGGTGTCATGGATGAGATTGGTGAAACGTCCAATGCAGTTATGGATGATGAAGTTGAACCACTTATTTCGGATCCTGCGTCTAAGCAGTCAACAACTTCCAATGATGCCACATTTCGAGACAAGGGTGACCATGATGTTGTAATTGTATACTTCACAAGTTCTGTTCCTACCCTCTCAATTATGCACAACCCGTCACTTTCACTCGTGATCAGGTTCAAGATATGATAGGACAAGTAATGGAGTCCTTTGCAGAACGTCAACAACAAGAGAATGAGTAGTTCTACCTCTTTATGTAGAATGCCATTACAACGCAGTTCTCCAATCTTGGTGTTGCCCTTTTACAAAACATCCAACAAGCTTAGCTATCAATGCTTGGAGTTGTTGCAGTACCTGCACCTGCACCCGTTTCTCCACCACTCTCCATACCTTCGTCTCTTGAACCCCCACCACAACCCTTGGCTCCGATACCACCACCACCTCCATCCTTTCCACCACCTTCCCAACCTCTGCCAGCACTGCCTTCTTAAGACTGACAATAATGTTCTTCAATTTTTCTATCTTCGAACCCATTTTTTTGCTTATAACAAAAAGGGGGAGAAATAGAAATTTTGATTGTGATTATAGTTTTTTTTTTTATATAAAAGCAATACATTCTACTGGTATTTTTTTTATATATATACATGTCATTTTCTAGCCATGATTGAACTCAAGGGGAGTTTAACTGCATTACATTTTCTATTATAGCTCTATTCATTTAATCAAAATTTATATTATTTGTCATCATAAAAAAGGGAGAGATTGTTAGGTCTGGACAATCATGCGTCTCATCAACCCTAGATTTTGATGTATAACATGTATAAATTATTGATATTCTAATGAGTTTTTGACAAGTGGACAAGATTATTATGTTAAAGGAATATCGTCCACAACTATAAAGAGTATGATATGTTTTAACCTAGCGTCCAACACGCTATATTCAGTGAGCGTCCACTCTTGTTCATAACAGTATAACACACTACCATATGGTATATTTGTGCATCAAGTCTCAAGGACTAAGTATCACAAAAAAGGGAAGTGCACATGTACGATTTTATTCAAATTCCATTTTTCTCTATTATGTTTGAATGACTAACATTTGAATTCAAGAAAAGGACAACGTAGTAGAGACTAGAAGACCTCCATGGAATATTCCCTGGAAGGTTGCTTTCACAAAGGTCAAAAAGCAAATGGCGTTGTCTGTACTTCATATAAAATCCTCACCATTCAGATCTTGATACATCGATCAATTCCTCTATATGGACAATGGCCCCTTTAAGATAACGATGTTGATCCCACAACGGATACTTCATTGAAGTCTATAAAAAGGATATCTCCCCCAATGAAGTGATTCGACAAAAAACATAAAAGAAGAAAGAACAAGAGCATGAGAAATATTTAGAAAGTGAAACTCTGCTATAAACACTACATGTTCTACGTTGTTATTATTCTTTGTAAAGCAAGGTAGTTTGTCTCCGTGCTTAATTGTATATTCACTCTTTGAGTGTTAAGAATATTTGTATTTGATCAAACATTTGTTTGTGAAAGTTAGAAGTGGCTTAGTGTTAAAAAATACTTGGGTTCTTAGATTCAGGGGGAGTTTAAGAAGATACCAGAAGTGGTGTTAAGAATACTTGTAAAGCCAGGAGTGATAGGTTAGAATACTTGTTTGTTATCAGTTCTTGAATAGTGAAACCCTTTACTAGTGAGTAAATGAGAACTGGACGTAGCTCAGGTTGAGCAAACCAGTATAAGCCAAGTGTTTCTACTTCTCTCCATATTGTTTTATCGAGTATTCTTATTATATTTTCTAACATCACTTTACACCAAGTGCTTATTTTGAAACTCTTTAAAGATCTTTTTACTTGTCACTAGACAATTACTTTGTTCTTCACTACATAATTTTTTATTTTCAGTGGACGACCAATGTTTATCTTTGTATGATTCATACTATCTGTGTTATTGCAAAAAGCTTTTATCTTCGGTAAACACCCTACTCAACCCCCCCCCCCTTTAGTGTGTTTCTTGCAGTTTCTATTACAATATCACACTTCTATCTAAGAAGTATTTTACTTTACAAGCTTTTACAAAAGTAGGTCACTCTCTATTGAGAAGGTTGAAGCAACAATGACAAATTTCTTGCACTGAGAATTAGGCTCGAGTTTCTCTCTTTTGGAAAGCTTCAACTTGACTTCATGGTGCTCCATGATGACCTCTTAAAGCTCCAGAGAAGATCGTTGAAGTGGATCTCACTCTTCTAGAGGAAGCAGAAAAAGGTGACAACTGTCAATTGATGGCAACTTGCTGAGTCATTTTAAGGAACTTTTCTTATGAGCATTCTGAAGGTACATCATAATGGAGATTCTTATGTTAGCTGAGAAAGGATCCAGACTCAAGTAGATCCTTGTGATGAAGTTCAGCTAATATATATATATATATCAGTGAAGACTGCATAGTATCTTTAGTCTTCTATTCCAATGTTCCTCATCAAATCTTCTCAGGGACAATTTCAACTATTAATTTGGTTTCATCTTCCAATGCAGTTAGCATTCACTTTCTGATGATGTCCCTCAGTGTGTGGCAACATATGGAAAGTGAGATGTTATCAACTTTAGTCTTTTGATGAGCCTTATGTATGTGTGACATCATATGGAAGACATGATATGATATTGTCTTTGAGGTGCATTTCGAACCATTATGAACTTTTTCTAAAGTTAAGTGTTCAGAGTCAAGGTCTTCATCATTATGATGTAAACTTTGATACAACTTTGTAACACCCTAAATTACTATTTATTTTCATTATTTTTAAAAATGATTTAAAACTTGATTATAAAATAACCTTTAAAATGTGAGAAAATTTGTTCCCTTTCTACTTTAAAACACCATTACTCTTAACTTCAAAAAAAGAACCATCCTTATTAACTTATCATCCTTTTAAAAGCACCTTTTTGAGAAATATCCTCTAAAAAACATTTAATTCATAAAGCATTAGGTCTACAATGAAACATTAAGAAACATTAAATCAGTGAGGTGAAAAATGAAACATTTAATTCATCACTGTGACACCCTCTACCCCGACATATATATAAATAAATAAAATATATTGGTAAACAAAAATCAAATGGGTAAAAGGTTCACATTCATTTCAATTACCAAATAAACTCATTAAAAATATATTCGGCTCAAAATAAGGCCGTCAAATTTACAAAAATATTTTGTTAAATCAGTGAGGTGAAATAAAATAGACTAACATCATAAAATTAACATAAAAACTTATATCCCAATGTCACATCTTATCGGAGCGTTGTGTCCCGACGTCCTTCCGCACAATATTCCTTAAAGCAGTTCACCTAGTCATCTACTCCCCCGAACACAAAGTTCAAGATCATCACAGGATCCAAACACAAACAGCAAACAGCAAACTGGGAGTGAGTTATCACATTCCTAACTAATAGAGAAACAAGACAACTAGATATACATATCATATAAACCAAATAAAACTTACATGTAATTCACGTAATTCCACCACTTTGTCATTCAAAGTTCACTTTTCATCCATCAATCACACTTTTCAATCATCAATCACATTACACAAGAATCACACGCTCTGATCAAGACATAATAACACCTCAATTTCATAATAAACAATTAGCAAGCGCATGAGACAATTATGCTAAGACTCAAGCCTACATGCAATGTGGTACCATGTCAGTGAAAAACCACCCTGGGGCGCTTAGGAGTACATAACAAGACACACCACACAATGGGTTTGCCAGGTCACTCTCACTAAGTAAAATCATAGAGAGACCAGTCAGGGTCACGATGTTTTGCGAGAATGCTCCAACCATATGGGATCAGCATAGGCTTAAAAGAGCACTCAAACCCGATGACCCCCAAGGCCTACACTCCGAAGAGTCCGTCAGGGCCTCTCCCTCCTGATTCAGGTCCAACCCCTAAAATCATTTTAGCACACAGACACTGCTAGTGAATTATACAATACCCACGACCTCACACTCGTGTCTTAAACACAT
Source organism: Glycine soja (assembly GCF_004193775.1). Lineage (NCBI taxonomy): Eukaryota > Viridiplantae > Streptophyta > Magnoliopsida > Fabales > Fabaceae > Glycine > Glycine soja. The sequence continues at coordinate 26,143,838 of NC_041002.1, read as the reverse complement.
ACAATATATTGCGCTACAATTTAACACTGGTTCCTAAATAGGAACCTACCCTTTCTCTTTAATACTGGTTCCTAAATAGGAAACCTACACTTTCTCTTTAACACTGCGCATTTACACTTTTCTCAAGATAACACTGGTCGGGTTATTGTACAATTCACAGCTTACAACACAAATAATGTCACATCAAGAATTAATCACACATTTATTCACAACCAAAACTCATTCACAATTTCACATCTCATAATGTCACAATCCACCATCACATGTTTTCACGTATCTCACAATTCAACACATGTTCTACTTTACATTTTTACTCAATCTCAATAACAATATTATAATCTCAAGGCAACATATTATTCCACAATTCATCACATATTTCATTTATAAGCACTGCTCATGAACTATACAATACCACGAACTCACACTCATGTTTCAAACATGTTTAACACAATTGCGCTAGAATTTAACACTGGTTCCTAACTAGGAACCTACACTTTCTCTTTAACACTGCGCATAAACACTGGTCGGATTATTATATAATTCATAGCTCACGATATAATTAATGTAACATCAAGTGTTAAACACATTCACTTATTTACAATCGAATATCATGTCCACACTTTAACATCTCATAACATCATATCAACCATCTCATAACATTCCTAATGATATTCATAAGGTACAACATACACATGTTCATCAAATTTAACCATAATATTCTCAAACTCCAACACTTAATAATTTTTGGAATCATACTATAACACTCTACAATATTATTTACATAAATTATTGATATAAATAACAACCTCTATATATATATAAGCTAGCATACATCATATTGAATCACAAATTACAAAGTAAGCTTTCAATGCACAAATTCTAAATAATTATATGAACACTTTTGTCAATTTCAATTATGATATTAACCTTTTAAATTATATATAAAAACCTAAACAACAAGAAAAAGAGAAAATACAAAATCAATATCTCTCTCTAAATTTCTCCTTTATTTTATCAATTCATATTAATTAAAAAAAGTACTCGATTGATAGGGTTCACGCTCAACACAATAGCATATCAATTCCACAACAATTGGTCTGTCAAACATATATAATTCACTGTAATAATTATAAGGATAAAAATGAAAATTGCAAAAACACCCCAAAACTCATTCCAATTGATATCTCTAAGGATCCCTACACATGTTCTCACTAATTCCCAGTTGTGAATAACTCATCCCTTACCTCTAAGCGGACTCACGTGTCTTCAGCCAGCAATAGCAGCATCTCTAGCGGTTCTCTGAGATTCCTCCAATTTTTTTCCTCTAGCTGCTCCGATAGAATTCCTAAACGTCAAAGAGACAGAGAAGGGATTGAAGCCTCCACTTGTACGGTCACCATGCGATTTACTTTTCTCCCTCCACAAATGTTATCTCGCAAATCCCAACGGTAAAAGCGTGCCAAATTGAATTTCGAACAACATATCCAAATGTCATGAAAATCCAACGGTTAACGAAACTGGGATCATAGTTTTACCGAGACAGCTCTGGGTTTCTGCGGGAAAGGAAAATGCTACAATGCGAGGGGTATTTCTCTTAGCTCAGACATAATATTGAAATTCACAACGGTGAGAATTCTCGTAATTGGGTTGCAAACGTGGTGCTCAAATTTCATGACGATCCAACGGTGGACGAGTCCAAGATCGTCGTTTTTCTGAGACAGATTAGGTGGCCTGCGGGAAAAAGAGAAGGTTTTGGGAGAAGAGAGAAGAAACAACATTGTGAGGCACAGGAGGCTGAGGAGTCAGTCTGAAAACTGACCTAACATGTTGTTATTTATAGCTAGGGGCATTTACGATCTATTGTTTACTCTATTTATTTATTTATTATTTTATAAAAACAAACTTTATTTTATTCTCTATCAAACAAATAAATAAAATACCCTTTTTATTTTCTCTCAAATCATTATTTTAATTAATAATTATATCTCTTTATTTATTTATTTATAAAATCTCATAATTTATTTTAAACTCTATTTATTTATAAATGACAATCATTTTTAATCTAGTTTACGAAAATTGGGATGTTACAATCACAGTGGAAGACGAAAATAATTCATACACTTTTTTTGCTATATCTCCTTAGGTGTCTTCGTGCAGTGTGATCATCGACGATAATTGGTTCACTTTCCTTACAGAGTAGCAATGTCGGTGAGTTGCGAGAACCAGAGATGCAAATTTTGTTTCATTACTCTACAAAAATGCGTGCTTGACCTGGTCTGAGTCACAAGATCCTATTGGGTCATCGATTTTGATGAAAACCGGTCGAGTCAAAGCAGGTGGAATCAAGCTGCATGCATGATTGATCCAACTACTAGCTCGGACCGGTGTAGGTCTTAACTCCCGATCAAACCAATCTGATCCGGTTTTTATAACATTAGTTGAAACCATCCCCAAGTGTACCAACTGTATGTCATCAACCTCTCTTCCATTGATTCCTCACCCATCCTCCTTGATGAGAATTATCAATCTTTGAATGATGGTTGCATGGTACACATGAATAGATGTTAGAGAATGCTTTTCCCACTGAGCATAGGGCCACACCCCCAACTCCTAACATATCTGTCTCTTTAATTCAATCATGCCTTCACCACCTGTGTTCGTCCAATCTTTTCTGCTTCCTTGTTAAATGTGTCACCTCGCATGAAATTCACATCCACAAAGTGTCCTCTATCAAGCACACACAAACAAGCAAGAGGGAAAGGACATTACCCCTTATTGCCCCTTAGGGTCACCATCACTATGGCCCCTCAAGTGGATATTCCTCTTCACACACATACACTTGCACTAGGCACCACACTATCCAAAATATAATCATGCACAACATACTTTGCCGAGGGACGGATACCCCCGGACCTAATCCCAATCCCAAATCACTAACAAATAAGTAATATCACATCACAATAATTTCGCAAGTATAACAATTTAATAATCATTGTCGAGGGTCATATCCTCTTGGTTTTACAATAAAACAACAAAAATAGCAAGTATAACTTCAACTTCACAGTTCCTTAAAGCATACTTCATAAAAAAAAGTGATATGCATAAATCACACTTTTAGTCCCTCTATTAATAAACTTTTATTTTGGTCCCTATCTCATGCATACACACATGAGTCCACAATCTTGACTTCAAATTCAATAGGAACATTTACACAAAAGTTTGAATTCTCAACATTCGTTCTCAAAATCAAAACACTTAATTTTATGCATATAGTTCAAACTTCAAAGATTATTTCTCATTTTTGTAGAAGTCTGTTTTAAACAAATATTATATGCATTCCTAGATTTTCAAACATGAGAAATCTGTGTTTAAACTCAAAACTATCCAATTCCACCCCCATTAGTGCAGTTTAAGAAAACAGCCCTGAACCCTAGGTAAAAAGGTCCCCAAAACTCATTTTGTCTATTACCAAAGCTATACAAAACCGTTTTCAATGATCCTTATATGCATCTCAAGGTTTTTAAATATGAAAAACACCATTTTTGAGGTCCAAAGAACTTAATTCTCAGCCCATTAGTGCAGTTTTCGAAATAGTGCATAAAAATGCTTAAAAACCCTCAAAACTTGTTTCCTATGTATCTAGAGCTACACAAATCCTAATGCAATGATTCTTCTGTCTAACTCTAGGTTTTAAGACCTAATAAAACCATTTTTGAGGTCTGGAAACATCATTTACAGCCCCAAGTTGAAGTTTCACAAAAACAGAGTTTACAAAGCATAAACAAGGTCAAAACTTGATTTTAACATATCTAGAGTTATATAATTCCAAATACAATGATTCTTGAGTCTAACCCTAGGTTTTTGGGGTCAATGAATCCATTTTGGGAGTTAAAAACAACAAAACAGTTTGTACAATTCGCAGTTCTCAAAACAGTGGCCATATGAAATTTTTCACAACTTAAACAACACCATTTGTGAAGCTCGACTTCACCCATTCAAACAATTAGGTTTGAAGAAGATAATAAGACTCCCCCATACCCTTTGATGTTTAGAAAACTTCTCAAACAAAGCACAAGGTGGAAGAAATTGAGTCTTGAACCATGTCTTCACATCACAAGCATGACCAAGAAAACAAGAAAGGGATGAAGTGAAGACTAGCATGAGAGGAAGAAGAAAAACCATAGGGAAGATGAACCAATGAGTGGAAACAAGTTTCTTACCTTAAGAGCTCAAGAATCCAAGGTCAAACACCACACACAAGCACCACACAAGAGCACTAACCCACAACAAGCATGGAAAGAAGAAGAAGAAGAGAAATGATTTTTTCTCCTCCCCATTTGAATGAAAATGACACAGCTATTAGGCAAGGGAGAGTTCATGTTCTCTCCCTTATAACGGCACACACACAACCTAGAAGAGGGCCCACCTCAAGGTGTCATTCTAGGGTTTTGTGTAAAAGACAAAGAAGTCCTTAATTAAAATTTTCTATCTACTTCAATCATCTTCTAATTACATGTAGTTTCTAACCCTTAATTACAGTTACATTCTAATTAATTAAATCTACTTAGATTAATAATAATTAGGGGTTAACTAAGTTTTTAGTCCCTAAACTTTTTTAAAATTTAGTTTTTAGTCCTAAACTTTTGTTTGATTGGTCAAGACCTTTCAACTTTTTTCATTAAGGTTTTTAGCTCCTAAACTTTTGTGTTACTAGTCAAAGTCCCTAAACTTTTAAAAATTTCAGTTTTTAGTTCCTGAACAAAAGTTTGAACCCATTATTTTTATTTATTTAATGAGATTTCAAGGACTGAAAACATACTTTTTCAAAATTTTAGGGACTAAAAACCTTAATGAAAAAAAGTTGAGAGACCTTGACCAATCAAACAAAAATTTAGGGACTAAAATCCTTAATGGAAAAAATTTGAGAGACTTTGATCAGTCAAACAAAAGTTCAAGGACTAAGAACTGAATTTCAAAAAAGTTTAGAGACAAAAAACTTAGTTGACCCTAATAATTAGGGTTTGCTAATTATTTCCATTACTTACTAATAACAATTAATTAATTTCTAGTTCTAGACACATTAAAATCTTAACCTCATCATTAAAGATCTAATATTTCAATCTTTATCCTAACATGTCACTATATACTAAAATACCATTAATGAGTTGACTAGTTTTTCTTTCCTTGACTTTTGTTGATTGCGTTGACTATGGTTTTCTAATATTAAACCTTACTTTTCTTTTCCTAGAACTTTAATTCTAGATTGCTTGGCCACAGTAGGGTAGTTTCCTCGCCTCAAATGATTTTTTCACTATCTATAATGCTACTACACTACAGTTCAACACTTTAATTACTATTTTTACTTTAACTTCCTAATGTGGAAAAATTAGGGTGTTATAGGCTTTATTCTATAGCCTTTGATGTATTTTCTATATAAGACCTTGTTGTCTTGTACTTTTCCAAAATCAAGTACTTAGAGGGAAGTATTCTTCATCATTCAAATGGGCTTTAAGGGATCTTCTGAGCTCTTTACTCTTGACAGTCAGTCTGAGACAACCTTTCAGAGAATCAATCTGAGCACCTCAAAATGCAAGTACATATTTTCTTCTTAATATGTTTAACATTGAAACATTCAAGTTGAATGTTAGTCATTACATAAAACTATCACCCTCAATTTGCATTGTTAATGGTATGTCATAATTAAAAGCAGGGATGTAGACTCAACAGGTTGTACATCACTTAATCGACATAGTCCCTTCCATGTACTATAAATTAGACTTTTCCTTAACATGAACTTAATTAGGAGCGCATAATAATCTGACATAATGTCTTTATTTAATACAACACCTTTTACATTACTCTAATACAAACATGCATGCAAATGTAGAGAGTAGGTAATCATAAACATATCATAAATGAGCTCAAAGTGTCAGCAATCCATAATAAAAATAAACATTACACTCAACAATCCTTAATAACAAAAATGCCTATATTTTCAACATGCTCAATAAATGTCGGGCAGTAATCCTGTTGTCGAAGGATTGGCTATCATGAGATTTGTGCTAATATGTTCCATTGACACTATTTTTAAACTTCTTCTTTCACTGTAAAGTACTTAAATTGTATATGTTTAGCACCTTTAGAGTACTTTTCTTTCTTAGAGAAAAAAAACATTATTACAAAGTTATCACAATACATTTGCACTACCCTAGCAATACTATCAATAATTCCAATCGTTGAAATAAAGTTCTACAACCAATTAGCCTAAATTGTAGCCTTAAAATATGCTAAAAGTTCAGCTTCCATAGTGGATACAACAATAGATTGTTTTGCACTCTTCCATGATACCACTCATCCATCTAAAATAAATAAATAGCTAAGGGTGGATTTCCTTCTATCCATGCATCCAGAAAAGTTTGAGTTTGAATCCCAATCACCTCAAGGTTATATAAGACCTCTTATATGTAAGCATGTGATCATTTGTTCCCTATAAATATCTTAGAACCTTCTTTGCAGCTTTCCAATGTTCCTTTTCCTGGATTACTTTGATATCTTCCTAACATTCTAGCTACAAAACTTATGTGTAATTGAGTATAGATTTGAGCATACATAATACTCCCAACAATAGATGCATATGAAATTGCTTCCATTTTTTCATTCTAAATCATTCTTAGGACACTAAGTGAGACTAAACTTGTCTTCTTTCTAAATTTGAATGGGTGGTGTTGAGCACTTTTCCATCCTGAACCTTTCTAGTACTTTATTAGTATAGGCTTTCTAAGACAAACCTAATAGTCCTTGTGATCTATTTTGGAATATTTCAATTCTTATCACATAGCTTGCCTCACTAATATCATTCATTTCAAAGTTACTAGAGAGAAGCATTTTAGTCTCATGAAGAAGACTAAGATCATTAGTTGCGAGCAAGATATCATGAACATACATAATTAGAAATTTAATGTTAATCTCATCGATCTTTAGATTATACATCGATCAACAATGTTTTCCTTAAATCTGAAGGAAACAATCGTATCATTAAACTTCAAATACCATTGGTAGGAAGCTTGCCAAAGTCCATATATTGATTTCTTTAATTTGCTCACCATGTGTTCCTTTCCTTCCACTGAGAACCCTATTGGTTGGTCAATGTAAATGTTTTCCTCTAAATCTCCACTAAGAAATGCGATTTTCACATCAATTTGATGTAGCACCAAGTTATAATGGGCTACCAATTCCATGATAATCCTGAAGGAATCATTTTGTGAGACTGCTAAAAGTGTCTCTTTATAATTAACAACATCTTTATGAGTAAAACCCTTAGCAAAAAGTTTGGCCTTGTAACGTTCAAGGTTGCCATGAAAGTCGCATTTAGTCTTAAAGATCCACTTACAATCAACTCTCTTGCAACCTTCTGGCAATTCTAGAAGGTCCCAAACACCATTTTGTTCCATGGATTTTAACTCTTCGTTCATGGCTTCTAACCATTTATCATAATTATCACAACTTATGGGTTGTGAAAATGAAACTAGATCATCATCATTAATGCTTAAATCAAATTCTAATTCATATAGATATACCACATAGTCCTTTGAAATAGTTGGCTTTCTTTCTCTTTGAGACCTCCTCAATGCTACTTCTTGTAGTTTTTCTACAATAGGTTCATTCTAAATCATGGACTCATTATTGTGTTATTTTTCTTCATTGTTGTTTGGAACAACATGTAGAGAAACACTCACTTTACTGCTAGAGGCACAAGTCAAAGGAACTTGCACTCCAATTTCTATAATTTCCACATTCCATGGAAATGTAATCCAACTGATTTTACCATTTTCAATGAACAATGCCTTTCCAATTTCAAGAATTCTCATACTATGATTACGACAGTAAAACCTATACCCTTTGATTTTTCTAGTAATCAATGAAATATTCACTAATTGTTCTTGCATCTAGTTTCTTTTCTTGTGGATTATAAATCCTTATTTATTCTTGGCAACCCTAAACATGCGGTGTTTTATACTAGGTGTCCTATTAGTCAATATCTCAAAAGGTGTCTTTAGAATTGCCTTACTAAGAATCCTATTCAACAAATACACGACGCTTAAGTGAGGAGTTGCTTGCGCTTAAGAGAGACAAGTTGTAGAGGAAAAATGTGTTATTGGTTTTCAAGCTTAAATGTGGGTTGAGCTAGGCTTAAGCAAGATGAAGCTTAAGCATGGGTTGAGCCAGGCTTAGCTCTAGATGAAAATATACAAAGTTGCATTTGGAATTGGCGCTAAAGTGTGAAGTTATGCAAAATGTGTTATGAATGACTTCCAAATTAATTTCAATTGGAATTTCCTTTATTGAATAAGAATTATGAAATGACATAAATAGGTAGTAAAGTTATGTCAGGAGAATCCACTTTTACTAAGCATTGATAAGTTAGGAGTTGAATTGAATTGAATATTAATTCCTGGTATTTTAAGTTGGTATTATTTAATTGTTATTGAAATGAGCCTTGAAATTATTATACTTTAACATGATTGAATGATTCTACCTCAAAGGGAGACCGTTATACTTTAACATGAATTATTGATCATTGTGAATTGAGTTCATTTAATTGCCACTATCTGAATTGTTATTGTTGAACTAAGACCTGAAGAATGTAATCCTTGGGCAAATAGTGTACTTGAAGCCTTGATTGTGTATGTGCTTGTGTATTGATGTGGTATTATTTGATGTGATTGATTTATGGGAAAGGATTATGGAATGTTGTGGTGGGACAAGTGAACTCCAAGTGTGAGTACATTTGTGTGTATCAAACAATGTTTAAGCAAATAATAATATTCACTATGAAGAATAGTGAATCAACCTTTAGTAAGAGTGTGAATCTAATAATTATATTGGAACATTAATTAGGAGAAATACGCATGTGGATGATAATTTATTTTGGACTTAGATGTTAGTCTCAGCCTTTGCTGGGAAGATGGAAATCTCGAGACCATAATAACTTAAAATGTGAGAGGATCAAAATTTCCATAAGATATAATAAAATGTGAAAGTCATGAAAGTGGGATGTGATGTGTTGTTGTGGTGCAAGATGCATGTATTTTCATGAGTTGAGTTTGATGTTTGTAAGATCCCATTTGCTTGTGAGTGTGCAGGAAGAGGGGATAGCCCTTTCTTGTGTTTGGTCATGGGGAGACTGTGTAGAACATGATGTGATTGTGACATGGACAACATGTTATTTGAGAAATATGATCTTTTTGTGATTATTAGTGATGGAGGCAAGCTTTGGAGAGGTTGTGTGGGGAGCTTCGTCTGTGTTGTGAGTTATGTTTGTGAAGGATAGGTTATAATGGATTGACCACTTGAGATAGTAGGAGAGATGTGGATCTTCGTGTGATGTGTTGATGAACTCATTTTGTTTAGTTGACTATCGTCTGATACCATTGACAGAGGAGCCTACACATACCTATAAAGGACAATCCTGGTGGAAAAAGTAGTTGAGGAGTCAGCCCTCAAAGATTAGATGACCACAAATTAGTACATGGGAAATGATCGCATGGTGTGACCATCCTTTGGGGTATGGTGCCAGGTTGTGGCTTTGGGTCACATACTGACTTAGTGATCCCAATTGAATGTGAGACATTATCTTGTTAGTGAAAGCACATCCTTTGTACCATGGCATGAGGTGTCCTCTCAATAGTCATCCAAAATGCTGTAAGACCACTGAGTTCTGGAGGTTCTAGTGAAAGTGGACTCTTGATGTGATAAGTTAAGAATTAGTTGGAAACGTGAATAGGATTGCAAGTGAAACCGTGAGAGAACCACCTCACAATGGTTAGTATGTATGTATGTGGTTGTAAGGTTGTTTGTTTGTGGTTTTAGAAGGGATGGGTGACTCACTCTATACACCCTTTGTTTTTAAAAGAAAAATGAATGACTTGATGTCTGCAATGAGGATTGAATGGAAAAGCTGGGACGAGAACTAAGGTGGTGGTTGTACATGTTCGAGAAAAAGAAGTATCCATAGAAGGCACCTCAAGAGTTTTGAAGTGGGTATATAAGGGTTGGATTTTATTTGAATCATTGCTACGAGTCTTAGTCTTTTCTTGTGCGAAAGTGGGTAGACTAGGATCTATTATGTTGATGCATCATTTCCTACAAGTGACTACATTGTATTTTGTATTCAGTTTCAAGAATGTAAGATTGTATTCGTAATTATGTGATGAGGTTGCTATTGATGATAAAGAGGACGTTCAAATGAACTTTTATTGTATTAATGATTTATTTGGAATTGAGTTTCTTTTTAAGTTGTTTTATTAAAATTGATTTTGTTAATGTACGTTCATGTCAGTATCAATGATGAGTGCATCACAGATGACTCTTCATTTCAAATTTCATGTAATGGTGTTTTAATTCATGATTTCCAAAAGGATGTTGGACAATTCATTTTAAATTAATTCCCTTAGTTCATAATTTCAAAAATAAATTAATTAGAGAACCATAATAGTAACTAGGAGTGTGTTAACCATGAAAATAGTAAATAATTTTTTAAAAGAGTTTTTATCTGTAACACAACAACTTTCACTCTAGATTCTATTAACAAATAAATGTTTGAGTGTGAGACATAGAATTCATATTTGATTGTAAGTTCTTTTTTCTTATCAAAAAAACAATTCTAGTTTTCAACTTAAGAGAATTGTCTAAATACTGACAAAAATAGTTATTATAATTTCAATAGTTATGTCCATTTTAGAAGTTTCGATAGTAATAATAATAATAACTTTGATAATAATTCTATTATAATTTCAATAATAATAAGATTCTAAGATTGGATAAAAGTTAGGTTTGGAGAAGAAACAGAAATTGGAAAGATAAAAAGATTCAAAGAAATGCACCAAAGTAAACAAAAGTAAATTTCATTAAGAATGTGATGAATACATACACTACGACCTTCAAATCGATAGCCATTTTCGGGTGAGTGATATGAGTGGTGTATGAGGACTTGAGTGATGGTAATTCAATCCAATGTAAAATGGTTATTGAAGGCCTTATTTATAGATTTATAACATTAATGGTTGAATTATATAATTTTCACACGTGTACAACAATTTACTAATTTCCTACATCCAAAGACGCCACTTGTTTCATCTGGTTATTTGCGAAAAACTACTACAAATGTTCATTTCAAATTTGAATTTGAATTTCTTTCCAATGACTTTTGAATGCATGTGCAGAATTACCCGTTGAAACCAACTTTTGTAAAAAAAAAAAAAGAGACCTTTGGAGATAACGGTAAAATTTTCAACTCTATCATTTTTCACAAAATCCAAACGGAACTAGTTTTCATAAAAATTAGTAATTTAGAAAACTTTATTTTTCAACAAGATCCTTTCCTTGTAACCATTTTTTTTATCGAAATAATCTTTCGAAAAGTAATACTTAATAAAATTTCATATCAGTCATTTTTTACAAACTTCTATGGAAAATATATTTCAATAAACCTCTGTCAAAAATATATTTCGACAAACTCTAGTCAAAAGTTATTTTGACAAACTTTTATCAAAAATATATTTCGACAAACCTCTATGAAAAACATATTTCAACAAGATCAATGCAATAGGTGGCTCCCATACTATTTTTGACAAGATTCTTTTTGGAAGCTATCATTTTCTATTGAAATTGACTTTATCGAAAACAACACTTCTACATTTTGAAAATTTTATTTAACAGAGATAACAGGGTGTTATGTTGGTGACTAACAAATCTATCATATACTTAATTCCAAACAAATACACGACATGCACATATTGCTACCAATAATTTGTAGCATTCTCATTAATTTCATTTCAGGCCACATACCATTCATTCATATTGTAACCAATAAAAAAAGTCTTTCTCCAATCACGTTCATTGTAAGATAAAATTGAAAATTAAATAAGCCACCAATTACATTACATGTAAGTCTAGGAGAATACAAAGTTTTAAAAACATTAATCTATAATTATATATATAAAGGGAATAGGGTGTTTTGGTGTATACATTTTTATGTCTATTTTATCCCTATAACTATCTTCACAAACCACCCACTAACTTCTATTATCTTTTTATTTAAAAAAACAAAAAAAGTAGTTAGGCATAGACTGCCTATTTTCCCTTAGTAATAGAATAATGATAATCTTCATTAATAGCATTCCAATGAATTCACATGTTGGATGTTCATTCGCAAGGACATTACTTGTCATCCATTATCATATGTTAATCAATACAATGTGCGAACCCAAAAATCCCACAAAAGCCATTCAATTTCATGAAGATGCGATATGAATATGAATGATGATTTTGACAACAACTCAATGGATAGCCTTTTTGATACAAAATATCCTACAATATAATTTCAATACGCAAAGGAAAATACATAATACTTGCAATGGAAAACATACAATTAATAATTTCTAATTTTAAAATTAGGATTCATGCAATTTTGGGAAAATATCTTTAATGGAGAATTATATAATTTCACAACACATGCTCTGATATCACATGTAAGTTTTATGGTTTTTTTAAGGATCATAATAATAGAAAATCAAATAGGGACTTAAAATCAATGATTATCACAAATAATAAAAAAAAAATATGTACCTTTTTTCATTGGAAGACTTCTCTTTAGTGCACTTTGATTTCCTTAAAAGAGAAGGAAACAAAATTTTGCCTCCTTGACTCTTCTTTCTATTATCTCTCTTTCATGAAAGATATCTTATTTCATGTTAGTCGGTATTTATTCCTTTTAAACCACTACTCCTATCAAATAGTAGTTATCGTTAGAAACTGTTCCACTAAAGCTCATGACCCATTTACAATTTAGTCCATAACCATTAATTATTTATTTATTAGTCCATAATAAGTCACATACCTCTTACATGAGACATCAAATCTTACAAAAGGGGGTACTCCTCCCTATCTACATGAAGATTATTGTAGTTAAATCCTATTAACTATATTTTAAAATAGTAAACTCAACAAAAGAAGATACCATATCAGCCTACTTACATGATATGCAAAAAGAGGATAAACAAGATAAAGAGCCACCACTCATGTATAGCTCATTGAAATGTTTTCAAATCTAGCCTTAATCCATAACCAATCTTATATAATTTTGGGAGTTATAAGGTTGGCTTGGTTGTTAAGAAAGAAGGAGGAGAGGAAAAGGTTGTGGATTCAAATCCCTTCCACTAACAAAAAAATTAACAAATTAACAACTAACATTGGTCTTTAAAAAAGAACTCATAATTTTGATCATTTCCAAGACTTCATCATAACTAAAAAAATAACAGAATTAGAAGTAATATGGTTTCAGTGCAACCACAAAGTCTAGACAATAGATAACAATAAGTTCTTCCAAATGTTTTCTTACTTTCTATCTTTGTAAGACCAAAATGTCACCACAAGTGAGAATTTTCATAACTTGGTAGAGGCATTATAACCTTTCCAAACCAAGCATAATAAGTTTGTCAAATTTGATATGAAAAGGATTATAAGGAAAAAAAGATGGTTTGTTGATTTTAAATATGTATTACAAAAGGACCGAACATATGAGTTTTGGAGTGAGATCCTTTTCTTAAGAAGATTGTTTTTAGTAGGGAGTTTTTTAAGAAATACCTGATAACTGCTATGTATAGGTATATTTTGGGATTAAATTATGTAGGAATTATCAATTTTTCTCTCTTATTTCTTTCTTTTTGTGTGAATAATTGGAATCGTTACATCATTTAAGTTTTTGTGCAGAAAGTGTTAAAAGTTGTGAATTTATCATGCTTGGTGAACAATTAGTGCAAAAAAAACAAAGTAAAGCCCAAAGAAGCAAAATTGAAGATTTGAAGCTGCTCGCTCAGCGCGTCTCAGGCACTTAGTGAGCAAAACACGCTTAGCGCCTGAAAGTATGGAAAAGTCTAGATCGTGAAGGCACGCTTAACATGAGTCACGCGTTAAGCAAGAGATTATCGCCATAGTTGCTAAGCAAGGTTGCATGAAAACCAAGCTGATCTGCAGCTATAAAAGAAGGAGAGAGAAGAAGGAAAAAAGACACAGAAAAATCCAAGAGAATACAATTTCTTACATAAGAAAAAGATTAGAAGTAGGAGAAGCAATCATTAGGAGTCATTCCTTCCCTCCATTCCCTTTCTCATTCTAAATATTATCCTCTTGCAATTGTAAAGCCTCCCATGACAATGAGAGGCTAAAGTCCTTTGTTGGAAACTTAGCAACCAACTACTCTTGATGTAATTTCTCTTTTTATTTATTATGAATATTACTTTCTCATTATACTTTCCTGTGCTTAATTTTATTGTTTATGGCTTAATCACTCATTTGCATGGTCAGTTTTAGGAGTAGCATTGGAAAGTGTTATTCTCTAAAAGAACTAGGAAAGGGTATCTAAATAATTCATCATTATGGATAGGTTGAGTTTATTTAGCCTGTTATACATCTCTATTCTTAATGCAATTTAACTGTTTTAACTCTTAAATGGATTTGAGAGAGAAAATAAATAAATTAGGCTCTTTTACTTGAGGGATCTTAGTAAGAGTATATGAGTAGATGCAATTGACAAGTGAAATAATCACTAATAGAGAAAAATCATTAATATTACATCAAGCGTAGCTCTGGTAGGCTAAATTCCCAACATTCTCATCTTCTGAATTCACTTTTGCATTAATATTGTGTTCTCTAATATTTTCTATTTTAATTAATTAAATTAATTTTATGTTTATTTTTCTCTTTTGTTTATTTTAATTTAATTTTATGCCAATTTATTTTACTGTTTTCATCACTACCTTTTAAATCAATTTATTTAATGCTTGAAAATTATATATTCACCTACCTAAGTACAAACAAAGTCCCTGTAAACTCAACACTTGGACTTCCGTTTTACTTTACTACTTGAGATAATTTGGTGTGCTTGCTAATTGTTCAACAATACCTTATAAGCCAAAGCAACTACCTTTAGGGGAGTTAAAAAAAATACCAAAGCTGGTTAAAAGCCTTTTGTCTCTCGAAGAATTTGGTTGTTGTAACACATAGTATATTGATTTCATTTTATAGGACCTTACATTGTGTTTGGATCAAGAATTTCAAAATTTCAAGGAATTTGAAATGCCTAGAATTTGAATTGCTTTGATTTTAATTTCCTTCATTTTTCGAATGCTTTGTTTGGATAAATCAATTCAAATTTCTTCCATTTTAAATTCTTTGTTTGGATAAGATAATTCAATTTCCTCCATATGCAAAATTTCAGTTTTATATTTTAAATAGATGAAATTTTAATATTAAACTTTATAGAAATAAACACAATCTAATTTTGAAATATTAATTAAAAAATATTTTCAAATTTTAATAATTTATAAATACAAAATATTAATTTTAACTAGGGTTGTTTTGTTTGACCACAACTAGTGATATTTTTAAACTGACATCAACCAAGGCTATTTTTCGGTCGACATTAAATAGGATTTTTTTGTCAAAGTACGCTGGGAATATTTGTCAGTTGACGTCAGTCAGGGCTATTTTTTGGCTCATGTTGGTTGAGCCTATTTTTCAGCCAATGTTGACTAGATTTTTTTACCAACGTCGGCTAGGGTTTGTTTGACCAACACCGGCTATGGTCTTTTCGAATGACATTGACCAAGGCTATTTTTAGCCAACGTCGGCTTAAAAAATCCTAGCAGACGTTGACAAAAGAATCTACCCAGTATCGGCTAAAAAAAATAGCTTGGTTGATGCCAACCAATAGAACCTACCCGATGTTGGCCGAAAAACATCATTGGTCAACGTTGGCCGAAAAATCCCTAGTCGAAGTTGGCTAAAAAATAGTCCTAACCAATATTGGACAAAAAACCCTACCCAACATCGGCTATAAAATAGCCTAGCTGATGTTGGCTAAAAAATAGCTCTGACTGATGTCGACTGAAAAGACTCTAATGGATGTCGACTATAAGAACCTAGTCGATGTTGACTAAAAATAGTCATGCCCAATGTCGGTCAAAAATACCTAGCTAGTGTTAGCAGAAAAAACCTAGCTAATGTGGTTAAGAAATAGCTCTAGCTGATGTCAGCCAGAAAACCCTAATCGATGTCAGCAAAAAAATCCTAACCGACGTCGGCTAAGAAAATCTAGTTGACATTAGTCAAAACACCCTAGCCAACATCGGCTAAAAAATGACCCTAGGCGATATTGGCTAAAAAATAGCTTTGGCTGATGTTGACTGGAAAAATCTAGTTGACGTCAGCTGAAAAATTCTAACAGGTGTCTACTCAAAAGTTAGTCATGACCGATGTCAGTAGAAAAAATCTAACCAACGTTGGCAAAAAAAATCATTGGTTAACATCAACTGTAAAAACCTGAATGACAACGGCAAAAAAAAATCCTTGGCTGACATTAGCAAAAATTTCCCATGACTAGCGTCAGTGAGAAAATAACCCTAACCAACATCATCTAAAAAAAATCTTAGCCAATATCGACAAAAATAGCTTTGGTTGACATCATACAAAAAAATTCTGATAAAAAAAACCTTGACCAACGTCAGTGAAAATAACTTATGTGGATATCAACTGTAAAAACTTTGGTCACCCGTAGTTGTGAGTGTTGAGCGAGAAAGAGTCGCGACAAAAACATGAGTTAGAGTGAACATCTATGAAAAAAGAATTTCAAATTCTATATTTTTTGAGAGAATTTAAAATTCCACTGTTTTAGTCAATCAAAATGATTCATAAAAATACCAAAAATTAAATCTCCTTTCAAATACTCTATCCAAAAAAGCTATTTTTATCATGAATCATTTTAAATTTCTTGAAAAAATAAATTCCCCTGCTGAATTGCCTCATCCAACCACACTATTACGAAATTTGCTCTCCACAGTTAAGTATCTTGTTTGTCTTCACATGAAATTGCATTATTGATTAAGCTAATAAGTATGCTTTCTAATTCATTTCTCATTCAAATAGATTTTTCCTCCATTTTAGATTCCACTCCCAAGGGATATCTTTCCATGACCTCATCTCATTCACTTTTGCCTCCTTGCTAACCTAAGAAAAATCTGTTGTAAAACTCCTATACTAACTAACCTCACTTAATAATTTGTCAAACTAGAAACATGCGTAGCTCTCATTCCCTAACTTGTTAAAGACGTCCACTTGGAACATTTTTTTTTCTCACACCTTTACTTTTTTCTAAATTTTACATCTTAGCACTAAATTGATTTGCCAACTACATTTCTATTTAACTCCCATTTTTCATACTTTGATACCAAGACCTTATTCCATAAAGTTTCTCCTTCTACTCCATTTTCATTTACCTAGAATGGTGATGTTGAACAAATCTAGGTTTCTTACCCCCTAACCTCTCTTATATTTTTTTGACATATCCTATCCCTCTTTATCCAAACAATTTTTTTATGATCCCCAAAATTAGCCTTAATAAAATATCTTTAAATTTATTTTAGAGATAGAATTACCTTTTTTATTGGAGCAATATACAAGAAGAGATACACATGATTTGAGTTAAAATTGTCTTGTTATGGTATTTGTTGAATATATAATGATGTAATGGGTAAGGATATCTCTTGCACGTACTCCACCATTTAAAATTTTGTCATTAGAAATGAAGTGGATTAGTTTGCCACTAGAAGGAGGTTTTGAATAGTGACATAATAAGATATATATCTAATTCAAGTGATTTAATAAAGGTTGCTACTCTAATATTCATAATTGCTTTTGCCAATCAAAATCGGATTTTATGGTTAAAAGCTTGATGATGCTTTTGTAGTTGAAAATTGTTGATTGAAGACTCATAA
This sequence comes from Glycine soja, assembly GCF_004193775.1. NCBI lineage: Eukaryota > Viridiplantae > Streptophyta > Magnoliopsida > Fabales > Fabaceae > Glycine > Glycine soja. The sequence goes on along the minus strand of NC_041002.1, from coordinate 26,126,007 downwards.
TCACAAGTTTAGTTTTGATTTTGATCTTTTGCATGTCAAAACATGTTTTAATGGGTGTGACATTGTATTGTTTGTTTAGAGCTAGGCATGTGATATTAGAACTAACTATGGGAGTAGTTCTTGTTAACTTTATCGCCTATTATGCTTTGATTTGTCATCTCTAGAATTTTAGAAGTCATTGAATAAATATGAACTTGGTAATCGATTACAACTTGTGTGTAACTGATTACATAAACTTTAGAATATTGATTCTTTTATATAATACTTCTTTTTCGTTGCTTTTGTGGACTGTAGAGATTGTGTAACAATCTTCTTTGCTTCTAGTTACTTTGTTCTAATAAGGACTCAGTGACTTCTGCAAGTTTTATGCTTCTAAACACTTGCAGGTCTTCTTCATAGCTTTACAACTTCATAATACTTTGCATGACTTCTTTTGATCCATATTGCTTCTGGTGTGTGCTTTTGAACAATGTAGATATTTGTGTCTCATTCCTTGTTTAATTTTGCGTCTTATGATGGTACTCAAGCCATATGTAGCTTCTAAACATCTACCCCTTGACTAGAGATACCTTCTAATTATGTTTTTTTTATACATAACTTCTAGTCTTTGTTGCACTTTAATTTTGGAAAACATAACATGTCTTTGCTTCTCATCAACTCTCCTTCTGGTAGTCTTGCTTCTAATGAGATTGAATTTGTGTCTAGAGGCTTGACATACTTCAAATTGATGCTTCACACATTTCTTTCATATTTCTTGATCAAGTCTTGTATAGAAATCATATATATACACACTTAAAGCAAACCACGGATAACAGTCAAGGAACTTTAGCTCAATTAGTTGGACAATAGTGTATGAATTGTTGTAAATTCTTTGATACTGTTTTCGACCAACAAAAAAAAATATACACTCAAAGCAAATCATTAGTAACTTAAGTCTATAAGACTTAAAATTTACTTCTTAAAAATTTATTTTCATTAAAATATTTTATTTCAAAAAGGGTTTTGCTTACAAAAAATGTGATTACAAAAATTTATATAATCAATTTTTTGAATTTCATCCACGTTAATCCTAATATTAGTAGCCTACTTTCTTAGACTTTCCTTGATCGAAACTCTATTAGAAAAGACTTTTGAATGCGTCGTTGTCTCATGTGGTTTGTGGCTATAACTTGAGAGAATGAATAACAAATTGTCCTTCGATCTTTTTTAAGAATCTTATAGCATATAGAGTTTGTTATTGAGTTCTTTAAGGGAGCATTTTTGGTGATCCTACGTACGCACCACATCTCACTTAGGAACTTTTACTATTTTTTTCTTCAACTTGATGAGTTGCTTAAATAAGTTCAATTTAAATTATTTAATAAAAATATTTTTTTATGTTAAGAAATTTCTTAGCAACGTTGCTTAAACAAAATAACTGCTAAAATAAGCAACATCAACTCACTTACTAACTGTGAAAAAGAAAAAAAAAACTCGCTCCAATGCTAACTGACTTTTTCTTAAAAATAAATAAATTAAGTGTAGTTGCTTAAGTCAAAGATACTGAGACAAGCAACTGTATTGGAGTTCCTCTTAAATATACAAATCAAGAAATGTAATAAAAAAATTTATTTGTCATAAAATAATTATGAAATTTCCTAATTCCTACTGTACTGTTTTCCTTTACTACTTTACAATAAATACATATTATTTGCAACAGTGTAATTAATTAAAATTAAGTAAGTACAAATATATAATTGATAAAAAGTAATTAGTATTATCTTAAACTTTAAAAAAATATAAATTAATAAAAATATTTATTTTAAAAAAGCGACAACTAAAAAGATACATAAAAAATTACTTTCAAGTGGCTCTACAAAGCGGTTAACATAAAAATAAGCTCCTTTATTTTGTATGTTATATTTGATGCCGATCCATAAATTTTTTTCAATCAAAAGCAGAAAATAGTTTAATATTATCTCAAACAAAAAAATAATATATGCTTTTATTAAAAGGATATTAGAGAAACTGGAAACAATAAAAATTAAAAGAGTAAAGTAGAAAAAAATTCATACCAATTTTTTTTTTCTTTCACAACTTTTTACATTCATCCTTTTTTTTCAAAAAAAAAAAATACTTTGTAGGAAAAATGGCCTAATTGTGGTGCATATAGATCCACCCCTAACCCAAATACATATTACCTCTTTCTTTGTATATAAGATATTTTTCATTTTATTATTTCATACTTTAAATCCTGCCTAGGTTAGCTTTGTTATTCTTAGCCGGTCCCAAGCCCGGATAAAAGGAGAGGGTTGTGTTAGGCTTTCGACAGCCAACGTAAAACTTTGTCGAATCTCTATGACATGGATCAATTACGTAATAATGTGAATGCTAGGTCGTTGCCCGGAAGCAACGCGCTGTATGGCTCGAGTACAGTGTCAAAAGAGCAAGGGCCGCTGCATCGCCACCCGGATGTAGTGAAAAGTAAGCAAGGGTTCCCACATTTTCGTGAACGGGTGTGGGTAAAGAAGCTAGTTCATGACAGGAGGATTCGCTTTGGTACATGGAATATAGGCACACTTACTGGAAAATCTATGGAAATAGTGGATGTTATGGTGAGGAGGAAGATCAATTTTATGTGCCTACAAGAAATTAAGTAGACAGGTGAAAAAGCGAAAGAATTAGACAACTCGGGATTTAAGCTGTGGTATACGGGAAAAATCAGATCAAGAAATGGGGTAGGGATTATTGTGGACAAGGAGTGGAAGAAGGATGTCGTAGATGTAAGAAGAGTAGGAGATCGTATCATAGCCTTAAAATTGGTAGTGGGACAGGACACCTTTAATGTTATTAGTGGGTACGCACCTCAGGTTGGGTTAGCAGAACACTTTAAGGTAAAATTTTGGGAGGATCTAGAAGGGGTACTTTAGGATATACCCCAAGGAGAGAAATTTTTCCTAGGAGGGGATCTCAATGGACATGTAGGTAGCGTGGATAGAGGTTTTGAGGGGGTGCATGGGGGTTTTGGCCTAGGGGAGATGAATGGGGAGGGTAAATCCATCTTGGAGTTTTCGGAGGCTTTGGATCTTTCTATAGCCAATACATGGTTTAAGAAAAGAGAGGAACATCTTATCACTTACAAAAGTGGAGGGACATGTTCTCAGATAGATTTCTTCCTTATCAGGAAGTCTGATAGGAAGTATTGCTTGAACTGTAAAGTTATCCCGGGAGAGAGCTTGACTACCCAACATAGAGTTTTGGTTATGGATGTAAGAATTAGAGATAGGGCAAAGAGAAGAAATCCTATGGTAGCACCAAGGATCAAATGGTGGCACTTGAAGGGTGAGAAACAAGGAATCTTCCAACAAAAGATATGGGAGGGATGGTGTGGACAATCACAAGGAAGTGCAAATGATATGTGGAACAAGATGTCCCAAGAGATTATTAAAGTGGCTAAAGAGACGTTGGGTGAATCTAGAGGTTTTGGACCTAGGGGTAAAGAATCGTGGTGGTGGAAGGAAAGTGTTCAGAGCAAAGTTAGAGTAAAAAAGGAGTGTTTCAAGGAGTGGTCTAGGTGTAGAAATTCTGAAACTTGGGATAAGTATAAGATAGCTAGAAATGAAACCAAAAAGGCGGTGAGTGAGGCAAGAGCCCAAGCTTTTGACGGACTATACCAAGCTCTAGGAACCAGGGATGGAGAAAGATCTATATATAGGCTTGCTAAGGGTAGAGAGAGGAAGACTAGAGATTTGGATCACGTAAAGTGTGTTAAGGATGAAGAAGGCAAAGTCTTAGTGCATGAAAAAGATATCAAGGAAAGGTGGAAGGTGTATTTCCACAACTTATTTAATGATGGATATGGATACGACTCTAGCAGTCTAGACACAAGAGAAGAGGACCGGAACTATAAGTATTATCGTCGGATTCAGAAACAGGAAGTAAAGGAAGCGTTGAAAAGAATGAGTAACGGTAAGGCGGTGGGGCCAGACAACATACCTATTGAAGTGTGGAAAACTCTTGGAGATAGAGGTCTTGAGTGGCTCACCAAACTCTTTAATGAAATTATGAGGTCAAAACGCATGCCGGAGGAATGGAGGAGAAGCACGTTAGTGCCAATCTATAAGAACAAAGGGGATATACAAAATTGTGCAAATTATAGGGGAATCAAGCTCATGAGTCATACCATGAAATTATGGGAAAGAGTGATCGAACGGAGATTAAGAAAGGAGACTCAAGTTACTGAGAATCAATTTGGTTTCATGCCGGGAAGGTCGACCATGGAAGCGATTTATTTATTACGGCGGGTGATGGAGCAATATCGCATGGACCAACAAGACTTGCACTTGATTTTTATTGACTTGGAGAAAGCGTATGATAGAGTGCCTAGAGAGATTTTGTGGAAAGCTCTAGAGAAGAAAGGGGTTAGGGTTGCATATATTCGAGCTATCCAAGATATGTATGATAGGGTATCGACTAGTGTTAGGACACAGGGTGGAGAGTCAGACGATTTTCCCATCACAATTGGTTTGCATCAAGGGTCAACCCTTAGCCCCTACCTTTTTACCTTAATTCTGGATGTCCTCACGGAACAAATCCAAGAGATAGCGCCGAGATGCATGCTTTTTGCAGATGACATAGTCCTCCTTGGAGAGTCGAGGGAGGAGTTGAATGAGAGGTTGGAAACTTGGAGACGAGCTCTAGAAACACATGGCTTTCGCCTAAGCAGAAGCAAATCGGAGTATATGGAATGTAAGTTCAACAAAAGTAGGAGGGTATCTAACTCAGAGGTGAAAATAGGAGACCATATTATCCCTCAAGTCACACGGTTTAAATATCTTGGGTTTGTAATACAGGATGATGGAGAAATTGAGGGGATGTGAATCATCGCATTCAAGCAGGATGGATGAAATGGAGAAAAGCATCGGGGGTGTTATGTGATGCAAAGGTACCGATCAAGCTAAAGGGAAAATTTTATCGGGCTGCGGTAAGACCGGCGATTTTGTACGGAACAGAATGTTGGGCGGTCAAGAGCCAACATGAGACTAAAGTAGGTGTAGCGGAGATGAGGATGTTGCGGTGGATGTGTGGTAAGACTCGACAGGATAAAATTAGAAACGGAGCTATTAGAGAGAGGGTTGGAGTAGCGCCTATTGTAGAGAAGATGGTGGAAAATAGACTTAGGTGGTTTGGGCATGTAGAGAGAAGACCGGTAGACTCTGTAGTGAGGAGAGTAGACCAGATGGAGAGAAGACAAACAATTCGAGGCAGAGGAAGACCCAAAAAGACTATAAGAGAGGTCATCAAGAAGGATCTCGAACTTAATGATTTGGATAGAAGTATGGTACTTGATAGAACATTATGGCAGAAGTTGATCCATGTAGCCGACCCCACCTAGTGTGATAAGGCGTTGTTGTTGTTGTATTATTTCATACTTTAAAAGTTTAGTGCATTAACTATTTTTATCTTATAATACCCTTAATTAATCATAGTATTCTTTCCAAATGTGATTACTTTTTTATGAGAAATAATTAAGTGAAGAGAGTAATGAATAATAATTTTAAAAAAACAACATAAATAATTAATAAATTTAATATGATTAACTAAATTAATTATTTTTAAAAAAAAATTAAATTAGTTAAAATGACAGAATATATTATCGTCTTCTTCAAAATCAGAATAAATTAAACAAATTATCTTCCCATCTCTATATCTAAGCACTTCCAACAACCCTATAAGGTTGAATAGGGAAACGTACGTGTCTAGGCTTTAATGATTTACGTTTTTACTTTTACTTTTGATGACCAAGCTGCTTATGGGAACCGTGTAATTAGCTTGCAGATTTTGCCGGTGAAGGGCTATAAGACTTGCCTTTTAAGCCAGGGCTAATAAATTACCCTGTTTTCCTTTTATTTTCACCATATAAAAAGATTGGAACCGAAACCATACTATGCGAACCTCTTTTGGACCAACCAGGGAGCAGCAAACAACAGCTACTGGCACAGCATAAGGTAAACAGTGAGTATCGAGTATGAGGAGAAGATAAGGAGGTGTTGAAGCTAGAGAGACATTAAAAAAGAATAATATTAAAATAAAGCAATACTACTATTATACTATAGCTAGAGTAGATAAAGAGGAGCTTCGAAAACTGTGCCACTTGTCAAAAGTAATTGGAAACATCTATTATTTCATTGTGTTGTGCTGCCTTTTCAAGTTCTAACATTTTAGTGGACAATATCTTACCAACCATCCCAAAGTGGCATTTTTTAAAATATTTTTTTCTTCAGAATTTAAGATTATCTTTTGGCTCTTTCTAATAAATAAAATAAATTGTCATTATATAATTACAATAAATCCATATTGATTTGTTGTCCTTACTATCTAGCTCACAACTTTGAGTCATCAACGTCATTGTGGTAGACACGGATGAATTAAAATACGAAGACAGGAAGTTGCCAAGAAATTAAAGCCATGTATATATTTAATGTTTATTCTTAGAGAATATGCATTTTGCATCAGATTTGATATATATCCTACATCTACTTTTTGCACATAACAACAAATATAGAAAAGTATGTGTCCATTTTCCATATATTTAAAATAACGATTTCTTTGTTCGTTTTCTTGTGAAGGAAAAAATTACTATAGAAGATACATTTCGGTAAATGGTCTGCAAGTTGATGATTATCAGTTTGAGAAAATTGAAGGGTCAAGAACGTGAGTCAAACTAATACGAATAATTTCATCTTACTTCATGTGCAAAATGATTACTTGCTATAATTATAATGGCAAGCCAAAACACTGATCCTAAACTCAATTTAGATTAAACTTGAAGTTTGGGTTATTGATATTGTTGAAGACAGACATTACTGCATGCCCACGTAAAATGAAGGTAATGCTGATCCACTACTCTCTTTGTCTCTCCTATTGCAAATTTCTACAGCAAAAGGTAAAAAAAATTCAAGCATTATATAGATCATGTATAGATCACCTCGTGGACCACCTCCACTCCACTACTAGAAAAATATAGATCATGTATATGCACAAGTTTCCTATATACCCCCCAAAAGGATAGGGTAATGAGAGCCACGAATATAAATATGCATAAACATATACGCACACTACTACACACCTAGTTTCAACTGAAACCAAGACACTTGTTTAGGAGAAGCAAGGAGAGAGAAGAGACGGAAGAGGGGGTGGAGTGTGTTCCAAGACACAATGATTACATGGTCTTGGGGAAACAGAAAGGGTGGCGTGGACATAGTCACATACTACTAGCCAAGAGTATGGAAGAACGTGGGGGCTTGACCGAAGAACGAAATACTAAAAGGAAACGCCATAAGGGAAAGTGCAAAGCCTAAAAGTGACCCCAAAATAAGGAAAATGAAATAATAATAAGGGTAAATGATTTTTTTCCTGAATGAGTTAATTATTGATAATTTAATCTTTAATTAAAAGAATAAAAATTTAAATTTTATCTCTAAGTATATAAAAAAATATGATCATTACATTCTATCGTAATATAATTTAATGTTAAGTTAATATTAAAAATTTTCAATATTAAGATAAGATAGACTTACAAAACTTAAAGACAAGACATTATTGATTTTTATATCTTTAGAGATTAAATTTTTATTTTTTTTTGTTTTAAGAACTAAATTGTTACATATTTATACAAGAGAAAAAAAAATCACTTACCCTAATGATAATAAACAAAACTGAAAAAATGTATATAAAATTGAACTAGTTACTGAAAATTTAGAAAATGGAAAAAGAAAGAAAAGGTTAAGCTAACCTTTTTTATCATGATGATAACTATTCAGCCTTTTTGGTCCTCGGTCGGTCGACAATCTGTGTTGTGTTCACTCTGTTCATGCTTGTGTTTCCCATCTACATTTCTCTCTCTTTCTTTCACCGCTAGTGTAATTATACACTTTGAACCACTCAAAGCAACAAAAAATTAGTAAAATTAGTGTTAATTACTTTATGAGATTATACTAAAGATTTCACTATATAGTTATACAAAACATTTGTACTGGCTGGTATTAGATTTATTTTTTTGGTGAAAAATAATCAGTGTTTTAGAAGATTGATTAAGAAATTTAAAAACTCTTAGGATGAATAATATTATATTTTTCATAATTTTTAAAAATATTTTCTTGTTACTTAACCACAAGATTCTAATAACACTCGTTAGTGATATCTTATATTTTATCTTGTGTTTAAAAAGATGCCACTCCACGGACAGCCCTGAAAGCTACATGGGATGATATAAAGTTAATGCCGTAAGAAGGAAGGAAAGGGGACTACCAGTACTCAAACAGGCTCTATATATTTTAGAGGGTGAAGGCTGCAAGAGTGCAGAGAGAGAAGAAGATCATAGAGAGCAACGAGCAAAAATAAGTCCAAAAAGACACCAACAAAGCATAAAGGAAAAGGAAGGCTCTATTGAAGGCCAAGGATAAAAGGGGTCATTACCACACAATCGTGGCAGAAGTATAAACACCTACCAAGTGAAAGAGATTTGAGAGAGAAAGAGAATTGAAGTTCAAAACAAAACCCTTTGGCCTTTCTCTTTCACCACCCCCACTCCCACCCCCACAAGAGAAAGTAACTGATTGATCCTTCAACACATGTGATAGAACCACAAGACAGAACTAGAAGAGACCACAATCAGTACTACTCATCCCTTGGATCAAAAGGAATTAAGGTTTGTGTCTTTTTTCTATTTTAATTAATTTCCTCTTTTTTCTTGTTTCCAATGCTCGTTTCATTTTTATTATTCATTGTGCAAATGTAAACAAAATACTATATGAAATAATATTCTTCTCGATACCCTTTTTCCCTTTCAGCTCTAGTTCCTTTTTCTTATAGTCAATCAGACAAAACAGAAAATACCCTCACCTTTCTGACATTTGAACCCTCAAATTTTCCTTCTCTTTTCACTACACCATCACATATAAAGCTTTCGACTTTGGAGTTTTATTCACACAGCCATAGCTCTCAGAAACAACACGCATAAATAGAGGGAGATGAAAAAGGAATTAGAAGATCAAGGTCAGTGTTCCTCTTTACCAATCGATACCAAAAACAACATTCAAAGCTACCAAGAACACCTCCTTCAACAACAGATGCAACAAAACAGTGACATCTTTGGGGGTGGTGCTTCAAGAGGGCTAATGTTCCCACCTGAAGTCTCTCCAACCTTGCAACAACAATCATGGTCCATGCCTCCGGTTCACTCCTTCAACTCCAACCCGGTTCACTACATCAACAACAACAACACAAACCCGGTTCATCATCATCATGAGCAAGCACCATTTCTTGTCCCTCCTCCCACAACACCTTCACCCTATGCAAGCTTCTTCAGCAGCAGAAGGGTTGTCCCTTCTCTTCAGTTTGCATACGAGGGTCCCTCTTCTCATCTTGATCACCACCACCATCTGAGGATCATTTCTGACACCCTTGGACCCATGGTTCAACCCGGTTCAGCAGCACCCTTTGGACTCCAAGCCGAGCTGGGAAAGATGACTGCTCAAGAAATCATGGAGGCTAAGGCTCTTGCTGCTTCAAAGAGTCACAGTGAAGCTGAAAGAAGACGTAGAGAGAGAATCAACAACCATCTTGCCAAGCTTCGCAGTTTGCTTCCTAACACCACCAAAGTAAGTTTATATTAACGAGTTTTAATTAATATACACTTTCAGTAATTATTGAAAAATTAGCATATGTGATTAATTAAGTGTAAAAATCTTTTGGACTGTCAGCCCATAAGACTGTTTAAGTGCATGCTTGCTTCACCTTATTTTAAAGAAAAATAATAGTTTGTTTTATATAAACGTGCAGTCAATTTTGTCCAAACCCGAAATTTCAAATATTATTATGATTTTTTGATTAATCATGTCATGTCTAACTGAAAAAGAAGATAACAAAATTTGACAAAACCTCGTATAAGATCACGCCTAACATGCACATGTCTGGTGAAAGTATGTATATAATAGGAGCATGCTCAACGGGGTATATTTTTATTTTGTTTTTCTGGATTTCTTGATTGAGATTTTTGAATTAAGAGAATGTTTGTAAGTCTTACCAAGATTCTACACATTACATTTTTTGTTACATGGTGATTCTACACATTACTTTGATCTGTTATAACATATAAAGTATAAACTAACCAAAATCATATTTAGAAAATGGGTGCATGCAAACGGTCTTGTTTGTTTCTTTTACTATATATATTCCTTTCTGCTGGTTTTGCCAGTTCTTATTTTGTTCAAAGGATGAGTGATATGTAGCAACATCTTCTTAGATACTCATTCTACTACTACTAATATATCGTTGGTTAAATTTTATTGAAAAAGAAAAAATTATGAAATAAGATTTATTGAAAACAATGTAAGATCTAGTAATTTTATAATTTTTTATACTATAACAAAAGACATGTTATATAAAATTTGTTGCTAGCATTTCCAATTTAAGCATTTCCAAAAGACATGTTATATACTTTCTTTTTGTGTGGTAGTTCCGAGGAGGTTATTAGTAGAAAAAGTGATTAAAGATGAAAGAAAGGTAGTATTAGCGTTAACGTCGCTTGTTGATGCGATAAAGAGGAACCAAGGAGCAGTTGAAAAGCTACACATGGAAATTTCTTGCCGGATAATATTGATCAGTCATACTCAGATCGATAATGAAAAAGAAAGAACTAAAGCCAGAGAGACAAGCTAGCACCCTTTTCAGTCACACACACATGCACCCTCGCACTATTCTATATACCTATCTCATCTCATGTCATCTCTATATCTACACGTGCTTCATGCCACTTACACCGTTCAAAATACCTCCACTACTTACATTCCATAATTATCAGAGCTATAGCCCTACCTATGCCTCAAACTTCCCCACAACCCCGTCAATCTCATTTCACACAATGCACAATTTCCAACCATTATTGTTAATCATGAGATAATAGTATTAAACATTGATTAGGAAATTAAAAAATGTTTTAAAAATGTTACCCATATACTTTATCATAATTTTTATACTACATTTTAACTGTGATTTTTCTTAAAAAAATTATTTAGGACAAAATTTAAATATATTCAGATACTCTTAATACTCTTCTAAAGTTTCATCTTGATGTGTTAATCTTTAATGTAAACTATTCTTCCTTAAATTAAAAATAATATAAAAAATTATATTTAAAAGTTTTATGCTTTTATTTATTCATTCAATAGTCAGTACTATATATTTAGAAAGCATTATAATAAAATATGTTAATGAGTGTGTTTATAGCATTTTTTTTCTTGTCAATAACACATTTTAATATAACTTTTACAACAATTTGGAACTCATGAAATCATAAGTGGTCAAATATATATAGAAGAAAAAAATTCTCTGGCATTCTTGGAAATTTAAAGATTTTGATATCGTTGTTGAGAACTTCTTTCTTTTTCTCATTTGGTGCATTCAAACTTACTACTATTTTAAGTAGTACTATTAAAGAAAATAGATTACTACATGAACTATGAATAAAAAAAATAAACTTGAAACTCAATGTATTAACGTGTTAGAATGTGTGTTGTTGCTAATACTAGTATTTCATAATTTAGCCAGCAAAGAAAAATGTGTCATATATTGCATGTCTTATAATTTACTACTTAATCTGACAAGTTTTCAAATCATTTTTCTAGACAGACAAAGCTTCGTTATTGGCAGAAGTGATTCAACACGTGAAGGAGCTGAAGCGCCAAACCTCACTCATAGCAGAAACGAGTCCAGTGCCAACCGAATCAGACGAGTTAACCGTTGATGCAGTCGACGAAGACGGAAAGTTCGTGATCAAAGCCTCTCTGTGCTGCGAAGATAGGTCAGATCTCTTGCCTGACCTAATCAAAACACTAAAAGCGTTGAGACTCAGAACCCTCAAAGCCGAAATCACGTCCCTTGGTGGACGTGTGAAGAACGTGTTAGTCATAACCGGTGATGAAGATAATTCAAATTCAAACACCCATAATGGAGAACAAAGCATGCAACAACAACAACAACAATTCTGTATTAGCTCAATTCAAGAAGCACTCAAGGCAGTGATGGAGAAGAGTGGTGGTGGGGATGAATCAGCTTCTGGGAATGTTAAGCGCCAAAGGACTACTACTAATAATAATATCAATATCCTTGAACAAAGGTCTTTATGAATTAATAATATATTTTTTCTAACTAATTATTATATTATATATTTTCTCTAATTAAAGGACCGATATAGTATATATACTATCATGTTCTCACCTAATTATCTTTGATTTTCTTTATATTAGGTTTTTATTTTTAATTTATGTTTGGTTTTTGGTGTGTTAAAAAAATGTCATCATTTACTACTACTATAATGTATTTTGTCCATCATGGTGGTCATCATGAAGCAATGAGGTAATGGTACATAATGTGTGGTCTTTGTACATGTACTTGTTTGCTTGTGCTGAATCCAAAGAGAGAGAATTAGAGGGGTCTAGGTTAGGGAAAGGAACAGAAAAGGATCTTTTTCGTGGGAAGAGAAACCTTATATTAAATCCTAACATGGAAAATGAGGCATTGATTGCTCTCTGTGAAGAGAGGAGAAAATGCCATCTTCATTAAATTCGAACATATATATACTAGTAGTATGCTGCAGCCACAGCTGCTAGGAGCTGTCTTTGTTTTGTTTTGAAGTTTTCTTATTCTTGTTGTGTAAGTATCTTTGTTTATTTATTTTCTTGTTCTCTTCACTCTCTGATCTATTCAGATTTGAGAGAGTAGAAGAGTGTGTGTGCATCCATCCGTGCATGGCATATATCATGATTATCACTACGAATTGGATGGTGGCGATTCAGTTATCGTCATGTGCTGCGTCCCCACATGACCACTGGTAACAGACCAGCATCACCACCTTCTTCTCACTTTTTAACGAGCAATGTTATTTTGTCTTCTTACCAATCTTCTCATTATCTCATAAAGAAAATATTAAATTAAAATATTTAATTATAGTCTCTATAATTAATAGTGAATTTTATAGTTTCTGATGTATTTTAATTTTTAAAAGATCTCTATCATTAAAATTTCTTAACTCAGTTAAGAATTTTTTAAGAATTAAAATATAGATTTTAAAGATTAAAAAATTTACTTATTAACTAACTATAAGATTAAAAATAAATAAAAATTAAAAATTATAAGAAGTAAACAAATAATTAAATCATTGAAAAATACTGCCTCATTCAAGATATAAAACATTTTGTATATGTTATATAAAGAATATATATATATATATATATATATATATATATATATAAATATATATATTAAAAATGTAATTAATATTTTAGATTTTGTAAAACTTATTATTTAATTTCCGAACATGATGTATCATACTCTTAATGTACTTTATTTAATATTTTATTATACTATGGTTATATTAAGAGAAGTTAATGTAACAAACGGTTAATAGATGACAGTTTTTTTGTGAATAAAGAAAGATAACTTTTTTTTGTAAGAAGGGTTTATCATTAGATACACTAATCCCTTTGATAGTGTGTTTGAGGAAAGATTTATTAACGTAAAACTAGTGTGATAAATGCCTGAAATCTAGCTAAAGTATTATGGAGTGTTTACCAGTATATTCTCTGATAACTTTGACAATCTTTCATCCTTTTGACTGTAAAATGGGAGACACATTTTGCATACCAAAAAAATAATATTGATTAGTTAATATTGTATTCGAATCCAAATGTTACAAAATCATTGTTTTTTGTCAGCCAATTAATAAACATATTTATATTCGACAGCAAGAAGATACCCAACTCAATTTATAAAGAATTTGTCCCAGATAAACTCGTGTATAAAAGATCTATATCTAATCCGAGAGTTCGACCATTCTGTCAAAGGTTTAAGTGAAGATAAAGTGATTCCATAGAAAATCATTATAAAGAATAAAACATTTAAAAATAACACTATTTATATGCACACTCGATATAATGATGTATTCAGTTTACCAGAAATTAATATATTTGTTGTCATTCAAAATATGTTATTTTTAAAATATGTTGATGAAAAGTTAATTAGCCGAATCAAATCTTAGTCGCATAAAGATATTAGATATTTCAGGTAAAAGATTAAGATATGGATAATTCGATTAATTAATTTGAAAATTCAAAATATTTGATTAAATATTTTGAAATGTAATGCTAATGGGAATCAAATGGAAGTTAAGGATGTAAGATAGGTGATAAGAGTAAGTTTTACACGTGAAGTCCCATGATGTTGGAGCAATTCCTAAAAAATAGGAACGTGAGAGATATGTTGAGTGGATGGTCTAGCCGAGATAAACACAAAATAACCGAATAGTTGTAAATGAGTCTCTAGTGATCTAACGTGGTAGAAACACAATGTACATTAGTTAAGCTTAGATTTTACCGTATAAATATTTATTTTAGAAATTCTTACATGACCTTCAACCAAACAAACTAATTATTTTTCAGTTATTATTTTGACCCAATTTATTGCTTTCTTTCAAATTCAACGGTTAGTTTAGTTGTTTATTCATATTTTTGTTAGGATTTACCTCCAATCAAGTGTTTTCTTTAGTAACTTGAGAGCTCATACAAGGTCAAGAGGAAGATTTTTTCTCTTGGTAATTATATCGTTTAACTCACATATTCAAATTTTGGAATCTAGTTAGGGCAGTTGTAGTTGAATTCTATTTGGCTAATTGTCAAGTATTCATACAATGAAAAAGTTGACACGCTCGGTGGGACTAGTGTAGGTGAATTGATCAAACAGTTTGAATTATGGACGAAGGTTGATCGAGACCGTACCCGAATCAAATAAACATTAAAATACAGTAACTAGGAAGTGATCCTAGGTCGTTTCCCAACCAGCAATGATAAAACAATTGTTCATAATATACTAGCAGTAACAATAACAATGGGGGGGTTGTTTGTTGTGTGAATTAAAGAACAAGCGAACTGAAATACGAAATTAATAATAGTAAAAACGAGTTGTTTCCTCTGATTCAGAAGTCATTCTCTTGTCCTAGGTTATGAAGAATTCGTCCCTAACAGTGAACCACTTAATCCAACCCTATTTTAATTTACTAAGCGAAAATCAATTAAGGGCTGTCAATATGTGATTAAGCAACACATACACCAATTAACCCCTTGTTCATTAAGCACGAACGCAATTTAAGCACAGAGGCAATTAATCGAACACAAAGCGTGCACAGATTAACAGAACGCATGTGGGTTAATTAGTGAAGGGAAAACTGTCAGGAAGCTACATTATAAACAGAACCTCGAAGAGAGTTAAGCTTCATCCTCATAAGGAAACAACAATAGAAATTTAGCCTTCCATAATTTCAACCAAAAACAGAAAACGCAATTGAAGGTAAAGGTAGAAAGTAAATGAATTTGGAAATAGAAACGAGAATGAAACTAAAGCAGAAACGTAAATGAAACTAAAGGAGAAACGTAAATGAAACTAAAGGCAGAAGAAGAAATAAAAACGAAATTGCACTTAGAAGCAGAGAATGGAAAAATGCATTACGTGAAGAGTAACAATAAGCTCAGAAAACGTAAAACCCTAAACCCTATGCTCTGAATAATAGTCCAATAGAATGCCTTGCATGAATCCTAAGGCTGCTATTTATAAGGGTCACTCAAAGTCACTGGGCCCTATTACATTATTCTGGCCCAAAACAAAATAAACACTGAACAACATAAAATAAAATTGCAATCTCATATTTAGAAATTAACTAAGGTAAACGTTGCTTTATTTGCCATCTTCAAGTCCACAACCAAAATCCGGATTAAGCCCAATGCTTCATTAATTCCTAAAATTAGATTAAAAACATCAAATTAGTTGAATGAGCCCAATTAATAAAACTGCCTAATTAATTTGACAATTAAGACTAATTAGTAATTAAAATGGTGCAAAAAGAGTTTAAGAAATAGGAGAAAATGATGACACATAAAACCCCTCATACTTAGCCTTTTGCACTCTTGGGCAAAATGAAACAAAGAACAAAATCCAAGGATATCAAAGAGAGACAAATAAAAACGTTCACATATTTCTCAATGAACATCAAGGAATGAAAGGAATGGGTAACATCTAACATCTAACATGAAGAGATCCGAAGAGTCAAGACATTCATGAAAATCATCCAAGCAACCCAATCATAGCCAGATAGTTAATCAGCTCAAGAATGAAAAGTGATAAAGCCTCACAAGATATACACTCTATCTCTCAAGTGTCTAGGCTACTATTTACCCTCAAAGCACCCATGAAAACCAACACCACATAAACTTGGCAAGATTCTAAAATTGGCAATCAACCCATAAACACAAGCACATGAGGATCAAAAGGTCTTTTAAGGTTGTAATGGGGCCAAGGATAAGGTAGGGAAAAATATGGAATTAAGTAGCTAAGTCCCAAAGGAATAGAGGAGCAATGGGGAATAATTCCACATTAAGAAAAAAAATAAGAAAACCTAAAGATAAAATTTAAACACAAGGAGTAGAACCAAGAGTCTCATCATTCTTTTTCCATTTAAGATCTTATTCACTCAACTTTATTGCTTTTCTTTTTCGAATTGATTTCAACTGAATTTTTTTTAGCTATGTAGCATTTGAGAAACAACATCTCATTCAGCATGTCCAACATTTAACCAATATACAATGTACATCAAGTATGACCCAAAATACATCCTGAAGCATAGCCAACAAAACATGTTACCCAATGAAACAAAAACCCCCCCACACTTATTCCCAAAACAATTCCAAAGCTCCAAAATTCCTTAAGGGTAAGGTGATATCATGGTTTTTCACTTAAGGCTTGTGGTGAGCTTCAAAACAAGGAAAGAGAAACAAGGCTCAAAAGGGCTAACAAAGGAATTAATTCAAGGTAAGTCCATTTGGCTAGAGGCTTATAAGAACAAAATTGCCTAAATCATTTCCAAATATGCATGTGAATTAGGAAGCATCAACAAGAATCAAGCCAAGGCTATTGTGCAAGCAATCAATGGGGCAAAACACACCAAATGATTATGATGATGGATGGCTCAAATTCTCACAACGGTAAACTTATCACTTCCAAATTGAGCTTTCAAAACTATCATGACATGTAGAGGAAAATCAAGGATTTCAAATCACAAAATGTCAAGAGACTTTTATTTTCAAAACAATTATCCATTTCTTGAACATATCCTATAATTCAAAGAAAAACATGCAAAGTTGTACATGCAAACAGAATTGACCTAAAATATTAAACTAGAAACCCAACAAAACTAACAAAATTTACAAATTTAACACAACTAACAAAACTAGCAAAACAAAAGAACACTCCCCCCATACTTAAACAACACATTATCCTCAATGTAGTACAGTTAAAAGATTAAAAACAATTAAACCATCAAATAGAATCAGACAAGTGTAATAAAAGCAAAGAAGAAGATAGGAAAAGAAGAACTACCTAAGTCATGGTGGAGGAAGAGTAGGGTGGAGTAAGAAAGTCTCTTCCACCACTATGTCCATGAAAGAATGGTTTATGAGGAATGGCTTAAGTCGGTGTCCGTTGACCTTGAAGCTCTTGTTTGTGGAGTCGCTTTTGATCTCAACTGTACCATAAGGAAAAACATTAGTAACAACAAAAGGACCAATCCACTTAGACCTCAACTTACCATTCATGAGTCCAAGCCTAGAATTATACAATAACATTTTTTGCCTGACCATGAAGTCCTTCTTAATTATCATGCTATCATGGAATTTCTTGGTCTTTTCTTTGTAGAACTTGGCATTCTCGTAGGCTTCTAGGCGGATCTCATTTAACTCACTCAGTTGCAACTTTCTTTCCTCTCCAGCTTGATCCATAGAGAAGTTGCAGGTCTTCACTGCCCAGTATGCTTTGTGCTCAATCTCCACTGGAAGATGACATGCCTTTCCAAAGACAACCCGATATGGAGACATTCCTATGGGTGCTTTGTAGGCAGTCTGATGTGCCCAAAGAGCATCATCAAGCCTGGTACTCCAATCTTTTCTGCTTGGTTGCACAATCTTCTCTAAAATTCGCTTGATCTCCCTGTTAGAAATTTCTGCCTGTCCATTGGTTTGGGGGTGGTATGGTGTGGATACTCTGTGTACAACCCCGTACTTTTTAAGCAAGGCATGCATTGATTTGTTTCAAAAATGGGTTCCTTGATCACTAACGATTGCTTTAGGTACTCCAAACCTGCAAAACAGATTAGATTTGACAAAATGTGCAACAACCTTAGCATCATTAGTTCTAGTGGGCTTGGCTTCCACCCATTTTGAAACATAATCAACTGCAAGGAGAATGTAAACATAACCAAAAGAGACAGGAAAATGGCCCATGAAATCTATGCCCTAGACATCAAACACCTCACAAAATAGCATAGGTTGCTGAGGCATTTGTTGTCTCCATGTAAGTGCACTTCCTGCTCTCTAACATTGCTCACAAGTGCTACAAATCTTCCACGCATCTTTAAAGATGGTGGGCCAATAAAAGCCACAGTCAAGCACTTTGCGAGCTGTCCTTTGAACACCCAGATGACCTCCCGGTGCGGAAGAATGACAGAACCGTAGGATTGAGTCAGTCTCATGATCTGGAATGCATCGTCTAATGACCTGATCACTGCACAATTTCCACAAGTAGGGGTCATCCCAAATAAAATGCTTAGCATCACTTTTAATTTTATCTTTTTGAGCCTTAGATGCTAAGGGAGGAAAAACAGAAGCAACTAAATAATTGACAATGTTAGCAAACCAGGGAGTAGAAGAAGAATCAGAAATACTATACAATATATACAAATGATCATCTGGGAAATCATCCGGAATGAGTGAATCCTCATCAGACACACGTTCAATCCGACTCAAATGATCAGCAACTAAATTTTGTGCTCCGCTCCTATCACGGATCTCCAAGTCAAACTCTTGGAGCCAGAGCATCCATCGGATCAACCTAGGCTTAGAATCAGCCTTCTTTAACAAGTACTTTAGAGTTGCATGGTCAGTATAAACAATAATGCGAGTACCAAGCAAATAAGAACGAAATTTTTCAAGAGCAAAAACTATGGCTAGTAGCTCTTTCTCAGTAGTAGTATAATTCGCTTGGGCAGCATCTAAAGTCCTAGAAGCATAATATATCACCCTAGGCAATTTATCAATTTTCTGAGCAAGGACAGCCCCTAATGCATAATTTGATGCATCACACATAAGCTCAAAAAGGGCTGTCCAGTCAGGTGCCTGGATGATGGGGGTGGTAGTAAGTGCTCTTTTGAGGCAATCAAAAGCCTCTTCGCATTTATCATTAAAGTCAAACTCCACCTCCTTTTGCAACAAGTTGGACAGTGGAAGGGCTACTTTGCTAAAATCTCTTATAATGCGCCTGTAGAATCCTGCATGACCAAGAAAAGATCGCACCTCTCGCACACAAGAGGGGTAAGGCAATTGTGATATAACAGAAATTTTTGCAGGATCTACTTCAATGCCCTTATTGGAAATAATGTGGCCTAAAACTATACCTTGCTCAACCATAAAATGACATTTTTCAAAATTTAGAACAAGGTTAGTTTCAATGCATCTATTCAAAACCTTTTCCAGACTATCCAAACAAACATCAAAAGAGGATCCATATACAGTGAAATCATCCATAAACACCTCTATGCAATTTTCTAAAAAATCACTGAAAATACTAATCATGCACCGCTGGAAGGTACCAGGGGCATTGCACAGGCCAAAAGACATCCTCCTATAGGCAAAAGTGTCGAAGGGGCAGGTGAATGTGGTTTTTTCCTGATCCTCAAGAGCAATAGTGATTTGCATATAACCAGAAAAACCATCAAGGAAACAGTAGTGAGATTTACCTGCCAGGCGTTCAAGCATCTGGTCAATGAATGGCAGGGGAAAATGGTCCTTTTTGGTAACCTAGTTCAGCCTCCTAAAGTCGATGCAAACTCTCCAACTATTCTGCACCTGAGTAAGAATCAGCTCCTCCTTCTCATTTTTTTATCACGGTGAGACCGGTTTTCTTCGGGACTACCTGGACAGGACTCACCCATTGGCTGTCGGAGATAGGATAAATGATTCCAGCTTGCAAAATCTTGGTTATCTCCTTCTTCACTACATCAAGAATCACCGGGTTGAGTCTTCTCTGTGGCTGTCTTATTGGTTTAGCCCCATCCTCCAAATTTATTCGATGCATACATGTGGATGGGCTAATACCAGGAATGTCCGCCAAGGTCCAGCCTATAGCCATCTTATGCTTCTTGAGAACAGATAACAATGTCTCCTCTTGCTCTTCAGCAAGGGAGGTAGATATAATTACTGGAAAACTTTTGCTATCATCCAAGTAAGCATATTTTAAATTTGATGGCAGAGGCTTCAATTCTGGTGGGGCCGGCTGGATAGTGGTAGAAAGAGATGGTTTCTTAGCCTGTACCTCATAAAGAAAGTCAGAGGTATGTGTACTTCCTGAAAAATGGTTAGTTCTATCTGACTCTATAAAATCAATCTCAAGAGGTAAAACATCACCAGACATGCAATCAATATCAATTTCAGATTCACTCTCAGCATCAAATTCAGACATATGATCAAGTACAATTTCAGACTCAATGCATGAAGAGTGAGAAACATACAAATTAGAATAAAGATCAGTCATGTATTCATCAACAACATGGTCAATTATTTCAGCACAAAATACAGAAAGATCTTTAGATGGGTGTTTCATAGCATTAAGAATATTAAAATGAACAGTTATATCACCAAACTCCATAGATAGTGTGCCTGCATATACATCTATCTTAGTTCTAGCAGTTTTCATAAAGAGTCTGCCTAGAATGATGGGAACTGATCCTTGAGAAAATCCCTCCTCCATATTCAAAATATAAAAATCAACAGGGAAAATCAGTTCACCCACTCTAACTAAGACATCCTCTATGAAACCAGCAGGATAGGCAACACTTCTATTAGCTAAATAAATTACCACATCAGTTGATTGTAAAGGACCTAGAGATAGAGAATTAAAAATAGACAGAGGCATAACACTAATAGAAGCTCCTAAATCTAGCATGGCATTGTCAAACTTAATGTTCCCTATAATACAAGGTATGTTGAATGTACCTGGATCTTTACATTTTTCAGGGATTTGGGGGACAAATTTACCAATCAATGCAGAGACATTTCTGCCCATGCTAATTCTTTCACTTCCTTTAAGCTTCCACTTATTAGTGCACAACTCCTTCAAGAATTTAGCATATCTTGGAATTTGCTTTATTGCATCCAGCAAAGGTATGTTTACCTCTACTTTTCTAAATGTTTCCAAGATCTCCTTCTCTGCCTCTTCCATTTTTTTGTTGGAAATCGCTCTTGGAGGGAATGGAAGAGCGATATGCTGCTTCTGCAAATCCGAATTACCAGTGGAAGATTCACATGCACATAAATTGTTAGGTAACTTACTCTTTAGATTTTTGTCATCATCTTTTTCTGGAGTAGAGTGAAGTTGGGCAGGTTCATTTGCGGATGAGGAAGGTGCTACTGGTTGAGGTCCTTAACACTGCTTTCCCGACCTTAATGAAATGACACTCACATTTTTGGGATTCTGGACAGATTGAGAAGGCAGCTTGTCAGAATTCTGGGACTGTTGTTGATTTAACTGTGTAGCCAATTGTTCCATCTGATTAGTTAAGCTCTGAATGGAGGCTCTTATCTCTTGTTGAAACTGCATGTTTTGCATAGTCATTTGCCTCACAAGTTCTTCAAGGGAAGGTTGTGGAGGAGCATCAACTGTTTGCTGTTTCTGGGGCTGTTGCGGTTGTTGTTGTTGTTGTTGTTGCTGGATTGGTGGAGGAACGTATGGTTTGCTTGGGCCAGCAGTATTCTGAAAATAAGGCTGTTGTTGTTGCTGCTGTTGTGGAGGACTCGACCATCTAAGGTTGGGATGATTCCTCCACCCGGGATTGTACCTGTTGCTGGAGAGGTCATAATTGTTCTGTTGTGGCTGACTTTGCTGCTGAGATTGAGGAGGTCTATTGTAGATGTTGGCAGCATATGCTTCAGGCTGTTCAATTGCTACAGATTGCTGCACAGAAGGGCAAAGGTCTGTATGGTGGTCGGCAGAGGAGCATAAACCACAGAGTCTTGCGACAGGTGCAGATTTCTGATTCATGGCCAGTTAGGTTACCAAGTTAACCAAGACATCTAGTTTACCTTCAAGCTTCTTAGTTTCAGATGATGCAGATGAGTTTGTGGCTACCTCATGCACTCCTCTAATGACTATAGCATCATTTCTAGCGCTAAACTACTGGGAGTTTGAAGCCATCTTCTTAATTAAATTTCTGGCTTCAACAGGAGTCATGTCTCTAAGGGCTCCACCACTGGCAGCATCTATCATACTTCTCTCTATGTTATTGAGTCCTTCATAAAAATATTGGAGAAGAAGCTGCTCCGAAATCTGATGGTGAGGGCAACTGACACATAGTTTTTTAAATCTCTCCCAGTATTCATATAGGCTCTCCCCACTAAGTTGTCTAATACTTGAAATATCCTTTCTGATGGTTGTGGTCCTGGAAGCAGGGAAATCTTTTTCTAAGAATACTCTCTTGAGATCATCCCAGCTCGTGATGGACCTTGGAGCAAGGTAATATAGCCAATCCTTTGCCACTCCCTCTAAAGAATGAGGAAAGGCCTTCAGAAATATGTGATCCTCTTGGACATCTGGTGGTTTCATGGTGGAGCAAGCAATGTGGAATTCTTTCAGGTGTTTGTGTGGGTCTTCACGTGCAAGGCCATGAAACTTTGGAAGCAAATGGATCAGTCCAGTTTTAAGAACATATGGGACATCCTCATCAGGGTACTGGATGCACAGGCTTTCGTAGGTGAAATCAGGTGCAGCCATTTCCCTTAGAGTCCTCTCATGGGGTGGAGGTTTTTCCATGTTCTTAGAATGTTCACAATCAAAATGTTCAAAATTATAATGCTCAAAATCAGGATGTTCAAAATCACTAATAACAGAATGCACAGACTCTCCAGTAACAGAATGCTTAGGATGTTCAAAAGGTATAAAATGATGTCTAACTAATCTATGAAAAGTCCTATCTATCTCAGGATCAAAGGGTTGTAAGTCAGATGGATTTCCTCTAGTCATACACTACATTTAGCATGCACACAACTAGTTGTCTTCTTATGCAAGTAACAATGTAGGTTTGAACTGCAGCTACCATTAAATCATATCCAAATCACTTGAAATTTTGTGAGCAACCTTATAAAATGATGAAAAGAAAGCACAAAAAATTTCAAACAAAAATTCAAAGTCTAACTATAGAAGCTAAAAATGATAAGTTAAGAAAAATAAGAGAATAATACTTGGAAAATAAAAAACTTTTGACAGAATCGCAATTTTTGGAAGAAGGAGACCTCATCCCACCATAGGCGGGCTTCTAAAGCATGGGAAATTTTTTTCTACCCCAAATACATATATAATAATAGCGATTCTGATAACCGAAGCAAAAGTTATGGCCGTTTGAAGTTTTGACAAAAATCAAATTTGCTACTTTTTGGGAACTTTCAAATCTGACCAAACTAAGGGCTCCAACTATTTTTCCCACAAAATATGGATCAAAAGAAGTGACCACAAAAAAAAATCAGTCAAAAATAACAACTATAGCTACCAAAACAAAAAATCCTAATTAATTTAGCAAGGGTGGTCTCTAAAATCCGTCGCAAAGGGATTTCCACTACTATCTTGTTTCCCTGTTCAACAAAAGTGGTCGCTAAATCCATCACAAAACATTATTCACAGCAAAACACAAAAACTGCAACAGGGGAAGCGCTTAACAGAAAAAAAAAAAACTAAAACAGAATACACACTAAACAAAATAACAAGATACTAAACAACACTAACACAATACTAACATAACACGAAAGCATTAAACGCAAAACAACTAAACATAAAACACGAATCACTTTTGGACATTGCTCCCCGGCAATGGTGCCAAATTTGATCGAGGCCGTACCCGAATCAAATAAACATTAAAATGCAGTAACTAGGAAGTGATCCTAGGTCGTTTCCCAACGAGCAATGATAAACCAATTGTTCATAATATACTAGCAGTAACAGTAACAATGGGGGGGGGGGGGGTTGTTTGTTGTGTGAATTAAAGAACAAGTGAACTGAAATAAGAAATTAATAATAGTAAAAATGAGTTGTCTCCTCTGATTTAGAAGCCATTCTCTTGTCCTAGGTTATGAAGAATTCGTCCCAAACAGTGAACCACTTAATCCAACCCTATTTTAATTTACTAAGCGAAAATCAATTAAGGGCTGTCAATATGTGATTAAGTAACACATACACCAATTAACCCCTTGTTCATTAAGCACGAACGCAATTTAAGCACAGAGGAAATTAATCGAACACAAAGCGTGCACAAATTAACAGAACGCATGTGGGTTAATTAGTGAAGGGAAAACTGCCAGGAAGCTACATTATAAACATAACCTGGAAGAGAGTTAAGCTTCATCCTCATAAGGAAACAACAACAGAAATTTAGCCTTCCATAATTTCAACCAAAAACAGAAAACACAATTGAAGCCAAAGGTAGAAACGTAAATGAAATTGGAAATAGAAACGAGAATGAAACTAAAGCAGAAACGTAAATGAAACTAAAGGAGAAACGTAAATGAAACTAGAGGCAGAAGAAGAAATAAAAACCAAATTGCAATTAGAAGCAGAGAATGGAAAAATGCATTACGTGAAGAGTAACAATAAGCTCATAAAACGTAAAACCCTAAACCCTATGCTCTGAATAATAGTCCAACAGAATGCCTTGCACGAATCCTAAGGCTGCTATTTATAAGGGTCACTCAAAGTCATTGGGCCCTATTACATTATTCTGGCCCAAAACGAAATAAACACTGAACAACATAAATTAAAATTGCAATCTCCTAATTAGAAATTAACTAAGGTAAACATTGTTTTATTTGCCCTCTTCAAGTCCACAACCAAAATCCGGATTAAGCCCAATGCTTCATTAATTCCTGAAATTAGATTAAAAACATCAAATTAACTGAATGAGCCCAATTAATAAAACTGCCTAATTAATTTGACAATTAAGACTAATCAGTAATTAAAATGGTACAAAAATGGTTTAAGAAATAGGAGAAAATGATGACATATCAGAGGTTTACCAGCACATGCATTTGCGTTCTAGTAAATCTACTACCGTGAGAGGGGTCAACAAGTCAAAAAGAAGAATGGTTTGAAGCAAGGAGAAAGCTCATTAGGGATGTCTGCTTCCTTAATGACAAGTCCAATAGTAACTACTTTGCCTAATCCTTCGATGGGTACTATATCAACCATGGTGCCTACTATCGTTAGCTTGCCTAATGAAACTCCCACTATGATGACTACATTTATTCGGAAAAAAAATAGATCTAGGAATACATGATATAATGTATTAGTTATTTGGACAGTTAGCCGAAATAGTCAAACCTATGGTGCAGAACAAAATGCAATAGTCTAAGGAACTCGAAGCAAGGAGAATGGATGTTGGCAAAAACTTTGCTTTGTTAGTATTGAGAAATCAGGAAGTGTCGAATCAGGTAATTATCTTGATTCTCCACATCTGACTGGGCCAATTTCGATAGGATAAATACCATTGATCCAACCGAATATGGCTTTCATGCACTTGTGATAGGCAACTCAATTGAATACAATTTTGACAGGAATGTTTCATACAATCCTACTGATAGGCAACCAAATGGGATTTATTCCTAGATCTTTGGTAGTGTCGCAACCTACCTTACGACGGGAGGACCAAGGCAAATAAAAGAAAGCACGTTCGTCTCCTAGGGAGAAAACGAGTGGAGTCACCACCAATGTTTATTCGAGGAAAGCGTTAGAAAAATCAAAAAGAGGTCTGTGAATTTTGAAAAGAAGGGTTCGGAAGTTCTTTACGCATACGAAAGGTATTAGCACCCCACGCGCTCGTCACAAGAGACGACAACCTTTAATCGAGAGTGCAACACGTAACTTCAAAATTATTTATTTATCCAAGAGCGGTGAATTGCCTTTCTGTTATTACATTATTATTATTATTATTATTATTATTATTATTATTATTATTATTATTATTTTTCGAATCGACAAGGGTGTTGCCCTTGCTCCTACGTATCCCCAGGTGCAATGAGGAAATCAGACATACGTAGTCCTTTAAGTTTGAATGCTTTGTGTGTTAAATTGATTTTATATTTTTGAAAGATTTATTTTAATTGCGAATAAAGAGTCGTTAAGGCGTTGGACCTTGAAAAGATCTCAAGTGATATCTGATGAAAAGAAGTTGGGTTGTGAATTGATTTTTTTTTCATTTTTGTTGTGTTTATTACCTTCCAGTTTCAGTAAAAAAAACAATTTTCATGACATTAGTGATCAACTAGAATTAAGCCTTACGAATAAAATGAAATTACCAACGATAAGCAGAGAAGATAAATGCACACATAATATCACAGAGGACCCATAAGGGTACATAGATTACATCAAAATCTTTAGAAAAACTAACCAACTGTTGCACAGGGTACAAGGCTAGCAAGAGAAAGGATGTAGGAAACGAACCACGGTTCAATTCAGCGGTGCTTCGGCTTTGCTTTTTTTTCTTCTTCTCTTTCTCCCTGGGTTTTTCCTTCTGTTCCTTTTGTTCCCAACCCCTAAACCCTCCCCCCTGCATGGTTATTTATAGAAAAAGCCATTTGGTGCAGGGGAAGCTCGCCCAGGCGAGCCAGTTGTTTAGGCTTGAAGGTATCAGTTCGCCCAGGCGAGTTGGTTGCTTAAGGATGAAGGCATTCCATGGCCTAGGTGAGCCAGATGCTGACCTGGGCGAGCTCAAGCATAGAAACATCCAGAAAATGGCCATTTTGCCCCCTTTCCTTGTGGTTTTTGTTCCTAAATCTAACAATCAAACATCAACTTGAGCGATCCCTCGACCTAGAGCTGCAACTAGTGCCAAACACTATAATTTGATTAGCAATTATCAAAACATCATATCTGAACGATAGAAACATTATACCTGGATGAAATTAGGGTCTGACAGGTAGCCAATACAAGTTTTGTGCCTGCTAATGTTAGTAATTTGTTGGTTGCTACCCTTAGGGGATAAGCAATTGTAAATGATTATATTGACTGTGTTTTTCCTGCGTAGGTAGGGTTGGCAAAAAGACCTCCAAATGTTAATAATGGTACATGTCTAGGGCCAAATGTTGTGAGTCAAATTGGTTATCAATTGTTAAGAACTACAACAATGCCTTTGATTGATCCAAAGCTATTAGTCAAACCCATGATGAAGTATTTTAGTATTCATCTAAAACCAATGGAAAGGCCCATGTATAAGAAGCCATATCCAAAATGGATGGATAGTATGATGCCCTTGCCGAAAAGGTATAAGACCCTATATTTTTCTACTTTTTTCAGGTGAAGATGGCTAATCATCTATAGAACACATAGGAAGATTTATTGCTTAGAGTAGCAAAGCAAGTAAGAACAAGTTTCATAAGTTACAACTCTTTTTGTTATCTCTAATGCGAGTAGCATTTACCTGGTACTCGAATTTACCACCTAATTCAGTACATAATTGTGCAGACATGGAGAGGTGTTTTCATGACAAGTTCTACAGGCCTCAACATGAAGTACCTATAGCTGATTTTGTAGCATCCTAAAATATGGGTTTACAAATATACTTCAGATACCTTTTATTCTTCTTTATAAACACAAGAGTTCAAAGCCTTTTCATAAATGTCATAATAGAAAATGAAAAGATAGGGTAAATTGTTCACTAAAATAAAACTTTTCAAGAAAAATTCTCGACTCTTTTTTTTAATGAAAGCTATCAACTTGAAAAGAAAGTGGTCCGTTTTTGAAATCGTATGCAACATGCTTATTTACAAAATGTTGTTTCATTTAAAGCCACAAGTTGATATACATAATAAATAGTTAAACTTTAAGTATAACATCTTACATCTTTGAAATAATATCGTGTATATATATAAAGATCTAAGATGAGCCTCCATGACCACTAAACATAAGTAAATAATTATCAAAGGTAAATGGTAAGTAAATAAGATGATTGAACACATATAAAAGTTCCTGAAACCTAGGTCTATTCAAATCAATACACCAAAGTGGAAAACCTAAGTCTCAGAGTAGTCATCTATCCATGCCCTGCGGAATAACCACACCATCAAGAAGGTATATGCTAGACGAAAGTAAACCCACCAACAAGAACCCGATGAAGAACTCTCGAAGGGATCCTCCTACAGTCAAAGATGCGAACCCAAAGGCGGAGATCCATCCTAATGCTCATCATCCGAACTTGAAAATGTTTGTGTAATAGGTGAGTCCTCCACTCCCTTAGAAGCCACAAACAAAGAAATAAACAATGCTCACAGTATCCTAGTCCACTCATCTATCTCACGCATTATCACATCTTGGGCCAACACTACCATTACGTCCCACTGGTGTTACACAAATACTGCCACTAAGTTTCACATGCCTTAATGGTCTTACCCAACATATGGATGACGATTGGATGGACATGTCTCATGTCAGTACATGACATGATGCTCTCACCAACCATGAATACGACTCCACTGTAGTCAGGAATGACAAGTGAGACTCGTAAGTCCCCTGAATTAACCAAAACTGCCCTTAGTCAGGGTATCATAACTCAACATTCCCACAGGTTCCTTTGAACCATCCCCCAATGTACCTATTGTATGTCATCCTTCATGATGAGAAACACCGATCCTTGAATGACGATTATGTTAGTACATGTGAATAGATGATAGAGGACGTTTTCCCATTGAGTATAGGGTCATAACCTCAAACCCCCAACATAAACATCTCTTTAACTCTAGCACACTTTCGCTACCGTGTTCGTCCATTGCTTTCCTTTTTAATCATAATACATGCCAATTCACATGAAGCTTTTGACTGTAAAACCTTCTATGTTGTGCACACATGCAAAGCAACAAGAAAGGAAGGAAATTAACTTTCTTCCCTTTCTAGGGTAACCATTAATATGGTCCCTCAAGTGGGTAAGCCCACTCCTCATACAAGCAAATCAACCAACATCATCACCATAAACCCAATCAATTCATGAACATCAATCTGCTACAATGCCGAGGGTCGGACACCCTCGAACCCAAAACCAAAGCCCGAATTATAACTCAACATCATATAATAGAAGCAATCTCATCATAGAATAAATCTCATAATTGAAGAAATCTCATAATAAGAGCAATATCATAATAGGAATAATCTCATTATAGAAGCAATCTCATGATATATTATCATGTAACACCATCCAATAAGCATTAGGAATTTAGTTCATGAAATGGTATCCCAAAGTCCAGGTAAAAATCCACACGGTTCATAATAAATAAAAAAGTAGAACATACTTTGTTTTATCACAGTGTAATACCAACATCTTATAAAATCAATATCTTAATCATCTCTTAATGGAATTTCATAAACGTTATCACTATAGAAATCCTTGTGTGTCTAATTTTGAAAATGGTATCACATCATCATAGGATCACTACACATAGAGAACTAACCATTTTAGTAAGACATGTTCGAACACGACAACAATTAGAATCCAATGCACATCCTCCTCCCCATTTTAATTAGCGTCTTAGTCAAAACAGTGAAATATATTATGAGTGATCCCAACTTTTAAAGCTTATTATGTCTACTTTTCAAATACTTTCATCAAAATGACATCATTTCTAGATCATATCCAGTTCAAAAAAAAAAAAGTAAAGGTCCAAAAAAAACATCCATCAAAAGGGTCATTTTATAGGAATTATAGCAAATTCATTTCTCATTCAGTCTCAAAATTCAATTTCGTGAGACATGTCACAATAGGAATTTTCACAACCTTGTATGCTCAATTTTTAATATCAAACAATGTAGCAATCATATATATATATATATATATATATATATATATATATATATATATATTCAATGAATCTAAATCATCTCTTAGTATCTTTGTCTTGCTTCCATATAACATACATGATTGAAGTATTAAAATTGTATCATGCACTTTTAGTCTAGAAAATCACAATTTTATGATAGAAACATAATTTAGAAGCAACTTTTCCCATTTTCATAGAAGTTCAATTTTCGAAAACTATATATGTTTCTGTATGTTTTCATGCATTCTAAATCTATTTTTGGAGTCAAAAAGTCTCAATTCCAGCCACAATTTCATTTTCCCCAAATAATGTAAAATCACCCTAAAAGGTTCAAAACTTGATTTTTAAATAACTTTTGCTACACAAATCCAAATTCAACAAAATTTATATTTTTTCCTAGGTTTTTGGGGTCAAGGAACCCAATTTTGGCATCCAAAACATAAACTAAAAAACACTTCAGTCCCAGATGCATTGAAAAAGGAGATTACGAAAAATACACAACATTAAAATTAAAGCTCCACCCATTGCAACCACACTTATACCCCAAGGATTTGGAAAAACTCTCCCTTACCTTGGTTCCAAAGTTGTACATGCTTAAAATGGAAAAGTCAACCACCCACTTGTAGCCGTTGAGAAATTCTACCACATATAAAAAAAATGCAAGGGAAAACCCAAGAGAAATGGGAGAGAGAGACCTACTTCTCACAAACCAAGCACCAGGCCTACCTTTCTCTCTCCTAAAACTCAGCTACCAACTCCTAGGGTGAGGGGTCTCTCTTAGTTTATATAGGGGCCCCAAAATTAGGTCTAGGGGCTCTTTAGTCATTCCTAAAATATGATTTAAAACAACATTTTTGGACATAGATAACCATCGTATTTTAATTAATTTGACTCCAATAAATAAATCATATTGTCACATAATTTTATGAGTTCAAGGCCTTTGGAATTACTCAAATATAATTTAAAATGAATTTCTATGATTAAAACAACAATTATGCTCAATAAATTAATTATTAATACATAATAAAATATTTTCTTGAACTAAAAACATGAAAATTCTTAACTATAATTAAAATAATTTATTAAGGCTCAAAATAATTTTTAGTCTAAAAAATTACATAATTACGAAAATGTCATTAATGAGAAGATTCCCTTACTTTGTCTAGATGACCGAATGTTGTTAACCAAGACTTTTTAGGCTTAAAATACATCTTAGGCCTAGAATTGAAATTGTAGAACACTTATTGATTCAAGGATATCACACACACACACACAAAGCAATTATTTTAGTACTTAAATGTAGAAGCAAAGCTTCATGGTGAATCAAAGGTGATTCAAAGGTATTTTGATGATAACAATGATGATAACAAAAGATGATGACAAAGGTGATGACAAAAAGCTCAAAGATCAATCAAAGAACAACTCAAGTGAATCAAAGATCAATCAAAGAACAACTCAAGTGAATCAAGAACAATTCAAGATTTCAAGATAAGAATCAAGAAGAATTCAAGACTCAAGAAGAAAGTTTAGAGTCAAGAATCAAGATTCAAGGTTCAAGATCTCAAGAATCAAGATCAAGATTCAAGAATCAAGAGAAGGCTTAATCAAGATAAGTATAAAAAGCTTTTCTCAAAAATTGAGTAGCACATGATTTTTCTCAAAACATGTTTACCAAAGAGTTTTTACTCTCTGGTAATCGATTACCAGATTGTTGTAATCGATTACCAGTAGCAAAATTGTTTTGAAAAAGTTTTTAAATTGAATTTACAACGTTCCAATTAATTTCAAAAAAGTTGTAATCGATTACAATGTTTTGGTAATCGATTACCAGACCCTTTGAACGTTGAAATTCAAATTCAAATTCAAATGTGAAGAGTCGCATCCTTTCACATAAAAGCCTTGTGTAATCGATTACACTGATTTGGTAATCGATTACCAGTGATTGTTTCTGAATAAATCAAAAGATGTAACTCTTCAAAAGGTTTTTGACTTTTTCAAATTGGTTTTAAGTTTTTCTAAAAGTTATAACTCTTCTAAATGGTCTTCTTGACCAGACATGAAGAGTCTATAAAAACAAGGCTTTGTGATACACTTATTCATTCATTCAATACTTTTACACTTTTGTACCAAAAGCTTTCTGAAGTTTTATGGTTTTCTAAACCTTGAAAACTTGTGCTATTCTTCTTTTCATTCTCTTCTCCCTTTGCCAAAAAGAATTCGCCAAGGACTAACCGTCTGAATTCTTTTTGTGTCTCTCTTCTCCCTTTTCCAAAAGAACGAAGGACTAACCGCCTGAATTCTTTTGTGTCTCCCTTCTCCCTTGTCAAAGAATTCAAAACGACACAGTCTGAGAATTCTTTTGATTCTTCCCTTTCCCTAATACAAAAGTGTTCAAAGGACTAACCGCCTGAGAATTCTTTTGTATCCCCATTCACAAAGTATCAAAGGTTTAACAGCCTGAGATCTTTGTCTCAACACATTGGAGGGTACATCCTTTGTGGTACAAGTAGAGGGTACATCTACTTGGGTTTGACTGAGAACAAGAGAGGGTACATCTCTTGTGGATTAGTTCTAGTGGAGGGTACATCCACTAGGTTCAAAGAGAAAAAGGGAGGGTACATCCCTTGTGGATCTTTGCTTGTAAAAAGATTTTTACAAGGTTGAAAGAAATCTCAAGGACCGCAGGTCGCTTGGGGACTGGATGTAGGCACGGGTTGTTGCCGAACCATTATAAAAACTCTTGTGTGTTTGTTTCCTTTTTCCCTACTCTTTTACTTTCCGCTGTGCATTTAATTTCCGCTTTTACTTTCTGTAAAGTTTCTCTTCTACTCCTCATTCTCTTAACAATTTAGTAAAAGCCTTAGAAGAGTAATTTTTTAATTAGTAAAGGTTTAGGAATAATTAATTCAACCCCCCTTCTTAATTATTCTGAGGCCACTCGATTCAACATTAAAGTGATATAACGTTAACTATCACTCAAACGTTAGCTATTTTTACTAGAAACTTTTCAAGGTATGAAAATTGAGATGTTACAAATTTGATGAACATGAGACAAATGATCGACGAATCAAAAATAAAATTCATAGAAAGCTTTAGAATGGCTGGAAACCACTATTCAGTGCAATTACCAAAAGTGGAGTGTGCGACTATGATAGCTGACAATATGCATCCCCAGTTGAAAGAAAAAATAGTGGCTTAAGAATATGGTGGCCACAGTCAGCTAGCCTCCAAGGTTAACTGGATAGAGCAATTTATACATGAGAAAAAACTGGGAGCTAACAAAGGAAGAGAATCTCATTTGATTTCACTAGTTAATGTTGATGAGATGAATATGAAAGCCTTTGAAGTAGAAGCCAAGATCATGGCCACTCAGATATAACAGGGGAAACCTTATTGATGCCATGTGCTGAAGCTAGGAAAAAAAAAAGCCGTTGTTTGTAATATCCCATTTTTCGTAGACTAACTTGAAAGAAGTTGTTATTTGTAAATAAATAGAATTTTATGACAAGCTTTTTGTAATTAAATAAATAAAGAGAAATAAGTGTATTAAAATAATAGTTTGAGAGAAAATAAAAAGGCATTTTATTTATGCATTTGATAACAAATAAAATAGAGTTTGTTTTTATAAAATAATAGGTTGTGAGTACCCTAGATATAAATAGTGGTATGTTAGGTCAGACAGAAATTTGAGCACCACGTTCGCAAAACCCTTTCTTTTTCCCGCAGCCCACCAAACCTGTCTCAGATCTCGGACTCATTCACCGTTGGATCGTAGTGAAATTTGAGAACCACATTTGCAACCCAATTCCGAGCATCGCATCGTTGGGAATTGAAAAAACATGTCGGGTCTAAGAGAAATATCCTTTGCATCATAGCTTTCTCTTTTCCCGCAGAAACCCAAAACAGTCTCAGTAAAACTACAATTCCAGGTTTCGTTAACCGTTGGATTTTCATGAAATTTTGATATGTATTTGGAAATTCAATTCCGTACACTTTCACCGTTGGGATTTGTGAGATAATATTTATGGAGTGAGAAAAATGGATCTCACGAAGACAGTACAATTGGAGGCTTCAATCGCTTCTCTGTCTCTCTGACATTTGGGAACTCTATCAGAGTAGTCGGAGGAAAAACTGGAGGAATCTCAGGGAACCGCTGGAGATGTCATTATCGTTGTCGGAAGACACGTGAGTCCACTTAGAGGTAAAAGATGAGTTATTCACAATTGGGGGTTAGTGAGAATGTGTAGGGATTCTTAGAGGGTTAAATTGGGGTTTTATTTTGGAATGTTTATTAAATTGCAATTTTTCCTTTATGATTATAAATAAAATATTGATATTCTGATGAAAATTGTTTGATAAATTGTGCTCTTGATATTTGTATATTTTGACCTATGATTTTGATATAATTGTGTAATATTATTTGAGGGGGTTTAGTCCCCAGGTTGTGATAGTCTTTTGTATAAATTGTTATATTGAGGATATGAAATGATGATTCAAATTGTGAGTATGTGGTGAATTGAACATGTGATGAATGATGGGATACATGTATATTGAGATGTGTATTGTGTTGTGAGCTATGAATTGTGCAATCACACAACTGTAAGTCCCTTTAAGGGCGACGAGTATTGTGATGGGATCCATTGTGAGAACCCGATGAGTTTAATCACAAGTGCGACGAGTTAAAATGATTTTGAAAATAATTGAGTAGTTGTGTGTATTGCATAGTTCATAGGTAGAGTGAATATGATTCATGGGGTGTGATAAAATGCTATTTTGATATTATACCATTGTAAATGAGATCGAGTGTATGTGATAAACTGAGTGCACGTGATTGAGATGTTGTGTGCATTGAGTTGTAAACTATGGATTGTACAATCACTCGACTATAAGACCCTTTAAGAGCGACGAGTTAATGCTAAGAACCTTTAAGGGCGACGAGTTAATGCTAAGACCCTTAAAGGGCGACGAGTTAAAAATATTTGAGAACAATTAAGGAGTTGTGTGTTTTGTACAGTTCATAGATAGAGTCTGTATGCTAAAATGTTTTATGGGTTGGACCTGAATCAGGAGGGAGAGGCCCTGACGGACTCTTCGGAGTATAGGCCTTGGGGGTCACCCAGTTTGAGTGCTCCTTTAAGCCTGTGCCGATCCCACATGGTTGGAGCATTCTCCCAAAACAATGTGACCTTGACTGGTCTCCCTATGATATTACCTAGTAAGAGTGACTTGACTTGCTAGTGTGTGGTTTGTCTTGTCATGTACTCCTAGGTGCCCGACGAGGTTTTTCACTGACATGGTACCACATTGCATATAGGATTGAGTCTTAGTGTATCTGCTGCATAACGCTTGTGTATTGTTCTATATTGATTGATTTGATAATATTGTGTTTTGACTATTGAGTATGTGAATGTTGTGAAAACGAATGAGACGTGTGGTGAAATAACGTGAGTTATGCTCAAGTAAATTTTATTTTGTTATATAATATTTATACCTATATATTGTCTTATTTTTCTCTATTAGTTAGGAATGTGATAACTCACTCCCTTTGTGTTGTTTGTGTTTGGATCCTGTGATGATCTTGAACTTTGTGTTCGGGGAAGCAGATGACTAGGTGAATTTCTTTAAGGAACCTAATGCTGAAGGACGTCGGGACACAATGCTCTGATAGGATGTGACATTAGGGTATAAGTTGCTATATTAATTGTATGAGGTCTTGGACAACCTTGTTTTGAGCCGAAATGATTTATTAATTATTTGAACAAGTTTTATTATGGGTTAGAAAAGTGAATGTGAGCCTTTTATCCTTTTGAAAGGCTTGTATTTAAATGTGTTTTAAAAACTTTTAATTAAATTTGATCTCTTATTTCTTTTATTTATTTATATATATGTCAGGGTAGAGGTTGTCACATTGTTGGAGATGAAAATTTGAATATGATTTTGACATATCAAAAGCATATCAAATTTTTGATCATTTGATAAAAGATCAGCTGATTTGGTTAAAGGAGAACATAAGATACCACCCCTAGACGAGTTTAAAGGGAAGAAATATTGTAAGTATGCAATTCCTATAGCCATTTCATAGCTAATTGCATTATATTTCGGAAAGCTATACAAAGAGCTTTGAAAAAAGGCCATTTTAAGCTAGCCAATAAAGGTGCAGCCGAAATGGCAATGGATACAGACCCTTTCCCTAAGTTAGACATTAATATGGTCTCTTATGGATAACTTGTTAACAAAGGAAGAAAGATGAAGCAAGTATGGCAGCCAAAAACAGAAGGAAAACAAGAAACCAAAGGATCCATCAAGAGGACTTCAATTTTTGAAAGGTTGCAGTCTCCACAACCAAAAAGAGGTTCGTGGGTGGCTCACCAGATTTGACAGAGCATATTTTTCAGGTTAGAATACCAATTAGAAGGAACATTTAATGGATCTTATGTCTTCTTTAGGTGGTTTAGCAAGCCCAATATCAACATTGGTGGCGGTAATAGAGACATTTTGAGCAACTGATAAACCATTTTTTGAGAGATATTTTGTTTGAGTTTTTGTGTCATTTTGCATGCATTTTCTTGGCAGAACTGACGTTTGGACACTAGTTTTGTATTACAAAAGTACAGTCGCTCAATTGAGTTAAAGAGTTAGAAATTGTATGATTTTATGAATATTTGAAGGCTTTACACTTGATCATGGTGGTGGTAAGCAACACGGCCACAATAAGATGATAACAACCCTCTAGAACAACATCAATGAT
This sequence comes from Glycine soja, assembly GCF_004193775.1. Taxonomy (NCBI): domain Eukaryota; kingdom Viridiplantae; phylum Streptophyta; class Magnoliopsida; order Fabales; family Fabaceae; genus Glycine; species Glycine soja. Next base: position 26,089,284 of record NC_041002.1, on the reverse strand, counting down.
AAGGGTCGTGGTAAAGTCACCACAACCGTGGTCAATTCATAAGGGTCATGGTCAACCAAGAGGGTCACAGTCAATCCATAATGGCCCAAAGCTTCAACGTCACTTTTGACCATGACCATAGTGTGCTTTTTTGGACTGATATCTTTAGGAAGCTATATATAGATCTCTAGACTTTGTAATTTTTTTAATCTTTTGTTCACTTTTATCTTCTTATGAATTTAAGAGAACCTTGAGGGTTTTTTGGACCTATGAAGTGGGGACAACATCGTTAAGACATAATGTGATCATTGCTCCTACTTATTGGTATCTTTATGTTTATCTCATATAGGATTGCTAGTTATGCTTTGATCATGAGTGCCTAGTCCCCCTAGTCCGATGGTTATGATGTAACTTTTCAAACGTACTCTTCTCCTTGTTCTTAATGGAATTCTACATTGTTTCATGTTAATTAGTTCTCTTACTTGTTTTTAATGGAATTGACCAGTCTACTACTTAATCAATTGCATAGTAGTGATTATCAACATGTAATTGGTAGATCTAGGTAGAGAATGTTTTGCACCAAATTGCATGATCAAACTATTTGGGTAATCTTTGATAGATTAGTTAATCTTTAATCAACCCTAGAATTGATTCTATCCTTTGACTTAAATTGATAGATCCATGATCATTGGGGTATTGATTTAAGGCAAAGAGTATCTTCTGACCTTGATAATAGGCTTTAGTTGATTTTGGGAATCGATAATTAGCTGAGGAAGGAATTTCATTAGGATTGAGATTGGAAAAAATTGGTACTAATGAGTCCTAACCCATGGTTATTCTTATCATCACTCAAAATCTTTCTTTGCATTTGTTTATTTGTTTTCTTCTAAAAACCAAAACCATAAAAATATTTAAATCCTCTTTTTAATCACCTCAACTGTTAGATTAATAAACTTGACTAATTGGGAATGCAACTAATCCTTTGGGTTCAATATCTGGCCTTTTGAGTCCATAGTTACTATTGTGTAGGGTACACTTGCCCTTGTACGAGCCTTACATATTTTACACATAAGAAATTGTGACAACATGAGCACTAGAGACTTCGACAACAATCTCAACAATGCAGTCCATGATTCCTATTGGTGGAATAACTACAGATGGAGCAACCAAAGTAGAAGGAACAAAAGGAGGTTCAAATAGGGCTTGCTTGGCTAGGTCAATTTTTTTTTGCAAATCATCCCATGTGTTCCTGTCTTCAGCAATACTTTTTGCTCCTACTTTTAGATCCTGGGATCAAGTGAGTTAGCCAAGGTATAAAGTTGTATGTCGCTAGTCTGAACTACCTTTGAGTTTTGAATATAGAAGAGTCATTTTGAGAGTCAGATCAACAAGCTTTTCCCTGATACGCCCAAGCTCCTTAATTATGTCAGTAATTCTTTTTGTTGAGATGTTCCTACTCAAGCAAATCAGCCTATCGTTCAGCTTCAAAAACTTGGAAATTGGCAATATTTGTTGATTTTTGAGTTTGTAGTTGCCTTAGTTTCTCCAAATCAACTACTATAGAGCGATATCAATGTTGATGCATATTGTTATGTTGGTTTGATTTAAAAGTTGGCAATTGGTTTTAGAGATAGTGGGGCTTTGGCTAATTTGGCAAAAGGCAGCTGAACTGACTTCAGCATAGTAGGGTTAGAAGGAACATCGCCCAACATGAATTGCTCCTCGTGTGAAAATGATCGTTAATAATTGATCCATCCGAAACCACTAAAGTTGAGGAAGTAAGAGGCAGTGCAAAAGATTCAAATCGTGCATTGGAAGACTCTTAAATAGAAGTGGTTTCTTCAAAGAGAAGCATAAATGAGTCAAAGGATCATAGTAAGAAGATATAGAAACACTATGGCAATTCAAATACTTATAGGAAAAGAAGTATTGATAGATCCAGACTTTGGTCTTTTATGAATTTGGCTAGAAGCAACAACCAATTTCTGCAAAAGTTCTAATGAGTAATTTGATAATAGGAAAGTAAGAAAAAGGGACAAGTTAGATATTTGTACTTGGATTGAAGGAAAAGCATGGATAGAGGATTTCTTGGCAACAATAATAAATCTAGTAGTTCTTTTGAAAGTCAAAGGAACTCATTTTGGAGAAGCGTCTTCATCCACATTGTCTAAATCAATCATTTTAATTCAGCATTTGACTGTAGGATAAAAATATGTTAGCCGAAGGACATTGGATGAAAGAAAGGGAAGGAAGGATATAATTATGAGGGAAACCTATTTGGGAAGTTGTTGGAGGATTGTTGCTAATGCCCGCCGATGCATTATTCGGCAGACAATGAAGGACGAGAAGTGGGAAAAGTCATAGTCAAGAATGCCATTGGGAGGAGTTGAGTAAGACCAAATTGATGAGCAACAAACTGGGGTTGTAAGGCTTAACAAAAATCTTTTTATATCTTAATCCAGGTTTGACCCCACAAAGCAAATCCCTAGCCTATAAGATGTTACCCCAATTTGTCATTTGTATCGCTTTAGTCTCTAAATAGGCAAGATTATCCAATTTCAGCCAGCCAGGAACTGTATGGTCAACAATTAGAGGGTTCCAAAGGGCACCCACATCATCTAGAATGTAGAAAATAGCTTTAATAAAGAAGGAAGAAGAACCTGAATTGGTGGATTTGATCCGAAGAGATTCACCTAAAGTAAGGTGTTTAGCATGATGATCAAGTGATTTAGTTGATTTTGGTTGCTCAGTCGCAAACATAGGAAAATAGATATTAATGATTATGCTTAGTCCTTATTCTTTCTAAAAGGAAAAAAATAGATTTGTAGAGAGAAAACAAGAATAGCACTCATATGGCTTTAGGGTTATCCGATTTGAGTAGAGTGACATGGGGGGGATATTCAAAAACAATAACCTTTGAAGAAGAACAAATAAAATACTTACAAAACCGAAATAGAAGAAAGACATTGTGTTCTGCACCCAAGGCAGTGGTTGTCGCCTTCATATGAGTCATAATGAAATAAAGACAAGCATTGGTAGAACGATCAAAAGAAAAACCTAAGTCAACCTTCTTAGCCACCTCTAAAAGGGATTAGAATCCCTAGGGCCAGTACCCAAATTGGAGGGGATAAAGCTTGTCTAAAACCAATAAGTTATAGGAATCAGATAGTTTTCATGGTGGAGATAGAGATCAAGAAATGTGACAACATCTACATCGTTATTTGTGCAAGAATGAAGGTAATAATGACCCTTAAAAGCCTTTAGCGGATTTTCAAAACCCTAGGAGCTATAAGTTGTTTTTGATCATTGGAGAAGCTAGAAGATTATTGTGAGTTTGAAGCTGATGAATTGTCATCAGAATCGTCGCCATATTCATGGGGTTTCGATTGAGAATTGTTCGTGCTTGACATTATGAGTTTTAGATGAAAAATTGCAAGAGATGAAAAAGAGGAAGAAAAAGTTAGGTTAAAGGTAAATAGGATAATCCAACAATAATCTAAAAAAAATATTATTTAAAGCAACAAGACTATTGAACAAGTGTAGCAGCTAAAGAAGATAAATACAAAGTCAGATGCAAAGAATAGAAAAAGAAGAAGAAGAGATTGCAACAAATATATCTCGACCATTTGAGCGTGAATTATCGCACTTAGCGCAAGAGGAATTGTGCTCAGCGCAAATTGTCACACTCAGCACAGATCCCAACCCAAGAGGGGTTCGTGCTGAGCATGAAAAGTCGTGCTTAGTGTTAGAAGGTGAAAATGACTAACTTTTATGTATAAAACTTGTGTATATTGTATCAAACTTCTCCAATTTATAGTTGTTTTATAATATTATAAGTACTCTATGTTAAATATAGGTAATATATAATTTATACTTTTGTTTTGTGTGTTTAATAATCAATTTCTCTTAATTTCAGGTTAAATAGGCAACTTGGGTAAAGTGTTATTTTTCACTCTTTCGCTAAGCCAAGCTGCTGGCTTAGCGAGATTTCGTTAAGCGCAACCTTCAGTGAAATATTTTCTGAGAAACAGTCCTTTCGCTAAGCCCAAGCCTTGCGCTAAGCGCATCTTTGTTCATGCGTTAAGCCACGAGTCTTGAGCGCTTAGCGCCCAACCCTTGCATCTTAGGTTGATTTGGTCCGCTAAGCTGGCCAAGGTTGAGCTAAGCTAACTTCGATTTGATCTAAATTCAACTAAGCTTTAGCCTGATCGCTAAGCGACAACTTATCCATGGCTAAGCAGGATCTATTGTCGCCAAGCGCAATTCCTTATGGCCTTAATTGAGGTCCATGACGCTTAGCGCCAGTCATGGCAACTAAGCGAGATTTTTTGCGGCAATATGAGCGCTAAACGAGTACCTCTCAGCTAAGCGCGTGCTCCTCTCTGTACTTAAGATGCATCATTTTAGCTAAGCTGGCCAGGGCTAGACTTAAAGAGAGTTGCAGCTTTTCTAATCTGCAGGTCTCGCTAAGCGGATGTACTCTCGCGCTAAGCCGAGTTTCTATTAAAAAATAATATTTTTTTTTCGAATTTGAAACGTCGACTAAGCACACGTGTTCGCTAAGCAAGCCTGGTTGAGAAACCAAACGTCTCTCTTGCTCGCTTAGCGCAACGGTCCGCTAAGCGAAGGTATCGAAAAACTGCTTAAGTGAGTGTAACAGCAGTTACACTCACATTTGCCAGATTACAGAAACCTCGCCTCTGCATTCTCTCTCTCCAAAAATTTGCACATTTTGCATTTGTACTCTCTTTGTGCATTTTCGACTTTGAAGCATCAATCATACACCATCCAAGTAAGTTCCTTGATTCTTTTTCTCTTTTTCTTGTCTTAACTCTAGGGTAGAAGACTTTAACTGTAGCTTTAGATTTTTAGGGTTTTTATGTTTTGTTAGAATTAGTTTAAGATTAGGGCTATGTAAGCTTGTATACTAAATTGAGTATGGCGCACGCATTGCATGTCAGATATGCCTTTTAGAGGCTTGAAAAGTGCGAGAAAACAAGTTGTGTTTTCTGGAAAACGCGATGAACACGCTAAGCGAGCATGCTGCGCTAAGCGAGTTCATCAATACTCATTGTATAGAAGCTTTATCTGAAGAACTCTCTAAGCGCGCTTACCACGCTAAGCGAGTTCATCTTTTAAGGATGAACACTCATCCTCTTGTTGAACTACCTGTGGCTAAGCGAGGATGAATCGCTAAGCCCAGGTAACTTAACCATTTTTTTTGTGATAGCCGCGCGCTAAGCCAAGCATTCCTGAGCCAAGCGCAATTGGTTGCGGCATCCGCTGAGCTAAGCGAGCTTCACGAGCTAAGCTCCCATAACTTAGTGAAATTTTTGCTCAGTTTAGTGCCGCTAAGTGCTGCTTATTCTTGGCTAAGCGCAAATCCATGCAGCTAACCTTTGGCTTAGCGGACTCCTTGCCAGCTAAGCCAACTTTGCAGACACTGGAACCTAGCATTTTATGCTAAGCGGCATTCCTGTGTCGCTAAGCTCAGTGTCGTTGTTTGTGAAGCCCGCTAAGTGAATTTTGTCTCGCTAAGCAGCCAGTGTCTTTTTCAGTTTTATTTCTCAGTTTTTAAAATTTGAATAACTGTGTCCTGATTAATTGTTTGATTCTGTTGCTGCAGATGTCTTCCAGGAAAAGAAAGAGTGGCGGTTCAAGGCCCACCACTCAATATGATACAAGAAGATTCCACTCTTTTGAGGCTTGGACCAGATACACTGATAATGTCCAGGGAAGACATATATTAGCTGAGAGGAAAGTGGAAATATATCATACATAACTGGATGAATTTAAGGTTGAATTGGAGAAGCGTAACTTCCATAAGCGCCTCACCAATTTAGCTGACAGTAGCATTGACCTAGCATTGGTGAAGGAGTTCTACCCCAACCTCTACAGTCCCGAGGGGCCTTCACCTAAACAAGTCAGAATCTGGGGCCACTTAATAAGGATTGATGCAGACAGCCTCAATGCCTTTCTAGAAACACCTGTGGTGCTTGCTGAGGGTGAATCTCTACCCGCTTACTCAAGATACTGCAGGATGCCTACTGACATTAGAGAAATTGAGGCTGCTCTGTGCATACTCGGCCGAGGGTTTATTTTAAATGCTGAAGGTCACCATGGGAAGATCCTCAGAAAATATCTAACCACTCTTGCCCAGGTCTGGAGTGTTCTCTCATACTCCAACCTGGCTTCGACTTTCCACACCTCGGTTTTGGCTGTGGATAGAGCGAGGTTAATCTTTGGCTTAATGACTCAGCTAGACATGAATGTCGAAGCTCTCATCTCTGGGCAGATCACATCAATGGCCCAGTCTAACTCCTCTAGACTTGGGTTCCCTGCTCTTATCACAGCTTTATGTAGGTCCAGAGGAGTCGCTTCCGACAGCTTGGTCTTTGAACGCTTGAGCCCGGTCATTAATCTGGCCTACATAAGGAAAAATTTTTGGAACCCGGATGATCCAACAATTATTATTAGGAGGGCTAGAAGACCAAGGGCAAGGCCAGCCGAGACTCCTTCTACATCAGTAGCTCCTCATCAAGCTTCTACATCAGCAACTCCTCCTCTAGCTCGTCTGACAGCAACCCCCTTCTACCCTACCTCCTGCAGATTTTCAACATTTCGAAGCCATGCTTCAAAGCATACATAAAGGGCATATTATTTTACTGCAAAGCCTACAGCTGGTAGCGCCTCCAGACTCCATCCCGACGACAGAGAAATTTAATGAATGGGTAGCCTGGCCAGGGACTCAGCCTCCTCTTCACAGGGAAGACGAAGATCCCACCGCTCAGGTACCCTATCAGCCAGAGGATGAGTCATCAGAGTCTTCCACTCCTGAGCCCTTGATCAGGAAGAGGAGGGTAGCTGTAACCCAGGAAGCTGCAGCCACCTCAGAAAAGTCTCTTGAAGCCACTCCAGCATCTCCGACACCCGTGGCAGATACCACTTCTCCATAACAAGCAGCAGACCCTTCCACACCTGAGGATCAAACCACCCCAGTCCTGTCTCTGAACACTTCTCCTGTAGCTACTCCTGTACTTCATTTGTCGGAAGAGGAGGAGGGTCAGACACAGGACACCCAGGACCAATCATAGGATCTTTAAATTCCTGCTGATTTTTTTTATGCTTTTTGATCTATTAGTATAATTATGGTTTTAGTACATTATTTACTTCTTGTTAGTTTTATAAATGAATAGTTAGTATGCTTATCCTGAAGCATCTGGAACAGTTTAACTTAACTTTTGTTGACATGACAATGAAACACTTTTATCTTTTTGTGAAAATGGTTGTATGCTTTTGATGGAATTTGTGTTTCCTTTCATGAGTTTGAGCAAGTGTGTATGTTAAACAATGAAAGAACAAGAATGTGAACTTGCAATTAGAATTGTTAGTCAGTAGAAAGATTGATTGTGAAAGAAAAGCTTGAACCAAAACCGGTGAGAGAGTGACCTTAAACTGTGAGTGAACGACTAGATGTGAGTGATAATCTTTGCATGAATCTCTGAATTTTAGAATGATTTGTATAACTCATAACATGATGAAGGCCATAAATTGTATAGACACAAGATCTTTTGACCACTTAGCTTACCTTAAATGATACTTGTATCTTTTGCTCCCTTGTATAAAGCTTATTGATTTGTCATTAACTAAACCCTGAACTTTAAATGATTATCTCCTAATGCCTTGTTTAGATTCTAGGAGAGCATATGGTTCAAGACAAATTTACTCTAAATTTGGGGGAGAAAAGTTAAAAGAAATGAAAACAAAAAGGTTAAGCATCAACACACACAACAAATAAGTTGTATGTTAAAAAAAAAAAAGAGAAAATAAGTTGTGCTGTTACAATAAGGTCAAAAGCAACTTAAGAAAAAGGAATAGTGAGAAGGCTATTTGTACAAAACAAGAAAAGATCATTGGGATTAGCCTAGGACTTGTTCTCTCTTAGAATCTAAACTTTTGAATCCTAGAAAAACCAGTGAATTTTTTGTAGCCACAACCTCACTACAAGCCTGAGAAAGTCCTTCTGATTCTTTTTATATATTTCTGACTTGATGACATGAGATGAAATGCAAAGATTGAACCTCCTGTTAGTTGTTATCAATAAATAGCTTAAACACTTGTGCTTGAGTGAGACAATAGCCGTGAGACTGTGGTTTGAGCTACTTTCCTTGATATTTGTCTTATGATTAACTTCATCTAACTGTATAGTTCACATTTTGTTTTCCTCTTTGTCTAGCTGCATATTTTGTGAAAACAAGGGATAGGTACACATTGCTTCATCTTTCTCATCATGCAATCAATGAATTTTGATGCATACACCCCTGTACATAATCACTGCATGTATTACCACTTGAGGACAAGCAAAACTGTAAATTTGGGGGAGTTGTTAGTCGGTGAAAACGACTAACTTTTGTGTATAAAACTTGTGTATATTGTATCAAACTTCTCCAATTTATAGTTGTTTTATAATATTATAAGTACTCTATGTTAAATATAGGTAATAGATAATTTATACTTTTGTTTTGTGTGTTTAATAATCAATTTCTCTCAATTTCAGGTTAAATAGGCAACTTGGGTAAAGTGTTATTTTTCACTCTTTCGCTCAGCCAAGCTGCTCTCGCTAAGCGCAACCTTCAGTGGCTAAGCGCGAGGAAGAATCCAGAAGAAGATGAGCTGTCAAGTTAGCTAAATGCACCGCTCTAGGTCATCAAGCCCACCGCTTCAGCTCATCCGTTAAGCAAAACAAGCGCGCTAAGCCAAAATCCACTTATGCGCGCTAAGCGATCCAGATCTGCGTTAAGCGCACGAGCATGAACAAGGCCACCTATTTAAGCCTGAAATCATATTTGCAAAGGGAGTTTGGCACTTTTCTTGAGAAGCTCTGCATGGACGAAGGTTTTAGAGAGAGAAAGGTCCAAGTTCCAGAGAGTTTTGAGAGATATTGCTGTGTGAAGATCTGCAGAGACGCGAGTTCAAAGCGGAAGCCGTTCTGAGAGCTTGAGATGAGTTTGTGAGTGATTGTGAGATCCTAGAGGTGAAGGAGACATCTTCACCACTTGTGTTTTTGCAGTCTTTCATCTTGTTCTTCTCTTTGTTGTAAAGGAGGTTTCCAGACTATGGAAAACTAAATCCTCTGTTGGATCTTCCCTGTAGGTACCTGATGTAAATATATTTCTATGTATGTAATGATGTTTTATGTGTTGTTTGTGCTATCTGCTTTTCATTCCAGTGTGCTTTTACCTTGATCACATAGATGCATGCTTTGTTAGGGTCATTCAACAGTGGAAACTGGTCTGATTCTAAAGTCCTTGATAGTACGGGACTAAGTTGTTGTGCTATCATGAGGAATCGGGGTACAAGAACTTAGTTGTGTATGTGTGTCTTAATGCGGTCTTGGTTGAGTTTAGTCTTACAAGAGGAATCTGCGGATGAGGCTTGATCAGGACTAGGCTAGGCTATCATGAGGAATCGGGGTCTAGCAGTCCAGGAGACAACATAGGAACACATGAGCATTGTTAAATAGAGAACATCCTTTTTAGCATCAGGAACCTATGAGGAAGACCAACGCGTTCTCTACTTGTTTTTACACAGTATTTCTCTTGCGTGATTTTCTTTCTTTTTGCCTAGATAGTTTAAATACCTGTTCATAACCACAGTCACATTTTCATACCAGACGCCTATTTATCGAAATAGCTTGCCAGATAACACAAGTTCCCCGAGAGTTCGATACTCGGTTCTTACGGTTTTATACTAATTGTGCGATCCGGTACACTTGCCGGTTGCGAACACTTAGCGCCAAAAGTGCATTCTTGCTTAGCGAGAGGAGCTCACTAAGTGATATATGCAGATTATAAATACATTGTTTAGTGTGAAAAACACGATTTCACACCTCTTCCTCTCAAAACTCCGCCCAAACCACCTTAGAGACTCCTCCTCCACCCCCACGACCACTAGTGACCATCACGAGCCGCCATTGCTTGTTGCCAAACCATTGCATGGAGAGGAACACTTAAATCGTTGCAAAATCCTCAGAATCCACCTCGAGGATTCGGTGGAGAAAAAATTCTCAATCATTTCTTTTGTAGTTTCTCTTAGGTAATCTTGAGTTCTATGCCTTTCGCTTAGTTGGTTTGAGCTTTTCTTAGTGTCTCTTATGTTTTGGGTACCGTAATAGGATGAATGTTTTTACAATTCCTTTGAAAAACCCTTGAAAATGAGATGTTGTAAAAGTTATCTTTTTATAAAATTGATGTTGTTTTCATGACCTTTGGTGAACCCCGGTCACACTTGCACGATCGGAATTTCAAAATGACGTATCTTTGTAGTAGAACCCGAAACACCCCTTAGCCCTTTATGTTTTGACAGGGGTAATTGACCCTAAATGTTATTATTAACCTTATTTTTTAAATCTATACTATTTTTGCCTTTGATTTGGTATATAGAACTCTGTGTTTGAACGTGAGAGGCCTCTGAGCGACGCAGAGAGGAGCTACCGGAGAGCTCACGATAGGTGAAAGGATTTACTATAATTTTATGGCTTAGATACTATAATTGGGGTCAAGGAACCCAATTATAGGAATGTATGTCTGTCCCTGAGTATGCTAGTTTTCAAGAAAAATAATGTTTTTGACTAATGAGATGCAATACATCTGTTATTGATAAATTACATTATTGTTTTTATTAGACTTGTGTTGTCTGAAGACCTGAGGAGTGTGAATCTCCGGCATTAACTATATATGTATGTATGTGCGAAATGTGATTTACTGATGATATTGTTATTGGTGATATTAATTTATATGAGGTGACATTGATGTTTATGATAATGTTAATAGAGAATGATGTTGTTATTGAAGATTATATTGATATGAGACAGTGCTGGTGTTTATGATAATATTGATATGAGATGATGTTGTTATTGATGATTATGTTGATATGAAATGATGTTGTTGTTGATAATGTCATTGAGATAAGATGATGTTGATGTTGATAATGTCATTGAGATAAGATGATATTGATGTTGAAAATAACATTGAGATGATATGATGTTGATGTTGATAATGACATTAAGATGAAATGTTTTTTATGTTGAAAATGTCATTATGATGATGTATGTTGTGTATGTACATGGGGGGTGCAGTGACCATGATGGATATCCCTGGTCGGAGAAATAGAGTGGTTAAAGAGTTTTAAGCATCTCTGGAGGGGGATGACTTAGAATCTTTAATTATCCATGGTCAATGCATTGATGGTGCTCATGTTTCATACTTCATATTACATGGAAAAAGTATAGACTTTGTCAATAAGTACTTATAGTTTCTCATGAGGGGGAATACTTGTACTTGGGGGCATGTCACTTGGTTTGAAACTCCCTTGAGACTCAGGCTGATCACCATGGGGGGAGTTGCCTGTGCATGACAGGGTGACCTCGACACTTGCTGCCTAGTTTTCCTAACTGAGAGTGTCGTGTGACATGCTTAGGCTATTTCCCGACAAATGGTACCACATTGCATTTGAGAGTTGATGTCAGGTGCATGCATCATATTGAACATGATTGATTGGAGTTGTGGAAGGATGAAGACTACTTGTTGAGTGTGTGTTGGACTAATGGATGTTTGAGTATGATCATGGTATTTGTTAATGTCTTCTTACTTATCATGGTCATTTGATTTTTGTGTTTATTTCTTTTATAAAAAAACTCATCCTTGCAATTTTTGTATCGTGTGGTCGGTACTTGTGATAATCTTGAACTTTCATTCGTGGGAGCAGATGGGCAGTAATAAAGTATGTGAAATGAGATTCTTTTGTAGAGCTGCCAAGCCGATGTGATGACGTTGAGATTATTTTGGGAGAAATTTATGTTTTGTTAATCAACTCCTCCATAGCTGGTTCTATAATTTTTTTTTTTGAATTAAGGATGTAAATCACAAATTTAATTATGTGTATGAACTAATTTACTTTCTGTTATATGAATGATGTGTACTGAGTTAACATATATATATATATATATATATATATATATATTCATATAAGCAAATTTGTAGTATTTGATGAATGTATATCACGAAAAATTTACTCTCATTTTTTTTATAAGCAAATTAATGGAATTTTCATTTAAAATTTGAAATTTGCGATTTGTTGCCATTCAAAATATGTTTGATCAAAAGTTAGTTAGCCAAATGAAATGTTAGTCGAATAAGGATATTAGATATTTGGGCAAAAGATTAAGATATGGATAATTCGGTAAATTAATTTGAAAATTCAAAATATTTGATTAAATATTTTGAAAGGTAATGCAAACGGGAATCGAATGAAAGTTAGGGATGCAAGATTCAAAATATTTAGTTTATTTGTTTGTTCACATTTTCATTAAGATTCACCTCTAATCAAGTGCTTTCTTTAGTAACTTGAGAGCTCACACAAGGTCGAGAGGCATATTTTCCCTCTTGGTGATTATATCGTTTGATTCACATATTAAAATTTTGGAATCATGTTGGAGCAATTGTAGCCAAATATTGTTTAGCTAATGTAAATTATTCATCCAACAACAATGTTCTACACAAATCATTTTTATTATTTAAATGCAAAATCTAACAATAATACCTCATCATAAACATAGACAAATGCTTAGAGTAATGACATAATCCACTTTATCACATGATTTCTTCATGTACCATGTTCAAATTTTACTAGGTTTTTTATTTTGTTGATAACGGGTCAGATTAGTTCCCACTGGAAGGCCAAGATATGAGAATGGAACATCCATGGTTTTACAATTTAACACCATGGCTAGATTGAGAATACTTCTATCCTCCATAACAATCCCTCCAATACTACTTTTTTTAAAAAAATTAACTATCATATCATAAGCCAACTCAAAGCACCTTAGAATACTTTTCAACACTTTAATATTTTTTCAATGATGGAAACCCAAAAAATAAAGCATCATCCACAAATTGTAGGAATCAGATATGCAATTCATGACTTTTAACTTCAGCACGCTTAAATAGACCCTTCCTACATGCTTCTCTCATAAAACCACCTAAACCTTCAGCAACAATAAGAAATAAGAATGGAGCATGAGGATCCCCTTGTCTAAGACCCTTCTCCACCACAAACTCGCTAGTTAGGGACCCATTAACCAAAATGGAAGTAGTAATAGACTCCTAGCAACTTTTAATCCATGAACTTCATATCTCACCTAAACTCATCCTTCTCATCATGTAATAGAGAAACTCCAACCTCACGAAGTCGTAAGCCTTTTCAAAATCAACCTTGAAGATAAAGATTGGTTTCTTTCTTCCCTTCCCATCATCAATAACTTCATTTGATATCACCACCCATCAGGAATATTGCTTCCCCCCAAAAAGGTTGATTGCTCATCTTTAATCACTTTGTTGAGAATCCTTCTCACCCTCAATGATAATAACTTTTAAATGATTTTGTAAAGACAAACTATGAGAGAGATTGATCTAAAATCTTTCAAACCTCCGAGGTTCTCATTTTTGGGAATAAGAGAGATGAATGATGCATTTGTTCCTCTAGGGATTTTTCCATGAGCATGAAAATCACATAGAACCTTACAAATGTCTCCTTAAGGGAATCCTAAAAAAGCTTGATAAAATTGAAGTTATAACCATCTGGGCCAGGACTCTTGTCACCTCCACACTCCTACACTGCTCCTTTAATTTCCTCCTCCAAGAAAGGAGCAATAAGCATAACATTATCCATAACATCTAACTCCCAAAATGCCTTTTCTCCCATTCTAGCTTTATCTTACCTCTTTCATTAAATCTCTCATAAAAAAAGACTTCACCTCCTTTTTCAGAACTTTGGGATCATCTAGCCATCTTCCATCCTTCAACAAGCCTTAGATAAAATTAGATCTTTTCTTCTACATGATGATGGAATGAAAAGTCCTTTTGTTGTTGTCTCCTTCTTTAAACAATTGATTCCTAGAGTTTTGATGAAGCAAGGATTCATGCCTTTTAGCCATCCTACAAAACAAAGAGAATACTTCCTTCCACACTCCATTTCTTGTTGAGATAGACCCTTTTCATATTTAATATCAAGTTCTCCCACTTGTTCCACTAACTTGTTACATTGGAATTCTAAATTACCAAAATGTTATACATTCCATATCCTTAACACCTTTTTGGGGTGTTTTAACTTTTTTTGAGTTGAAAATCACCCCAACCGGACACATGCAATCCATCATACACTTCTCACAAAATTACTAAAAGGCAGTTCCAAAAGTCGAGCATTAAGAACCCTAAAAGGCTTAGGACCCCAATCAATCTCCTTATATCTCAAAATACGAGGACAATGGTTGAATATGTCCCTACTAAGAACATATTGAGAAGATGTCGACCATTTGTCAAGCCAACCTTCTGATATAATGATTTTATCCAACCTAATTTTGGCAATGCTCCACTTCTATACCAAGTGAACTTTCTCCCTACCATAGGAACATCAACAACCTCCATATTGGCCAAAAGGTCATTAAATTCTTCTATCTCCATATCCCCTCCACTTGCAAGTCCATTAACTCCCCTCCTTTACTCTATACAACTAGCTGAGTTGAAATCTCCTGCATCACAACATCAATTTTCAACAAATCTAGATTTTTCCACTACAAGATCATTCCACATAATTCATTTTTCTTGAAAGTTTCATGGAGAGTAAATATTGAATATCACAATAGGCTTACTAATATCTTTCCACAATCCCTTAATACTAATAAAACCATTACCCCACCACTTTTTGATGCACAATGAAGGAGCCTTTGGGCCATAAACAAAATAACCCTCTAGCCCTATTAATAGCAGTACAACATTCATACTCAACCTCAGAGTTACCTCAAATAGCACAACAAACATTCTTCTTAATCTCTTCAGCTTTTGTCTCATGGATACAAATGAAATCCACACCCTCTGGCACCATAATTTTCCTCAATTTCCTTTGTTGATCAACCCCAATGTTTCCCCTCTGTGAACCACCAGCAAATTTCTTATTTTCCTTAATGTCCCTTTCTTCTAAAAAGGCCATACTATTGACCTCTTCTTCTTCCTTTGCGGTAACCCCTGCCTCCATCCTAGATAACATAATTTCTTAGCTTTTTGATTATTATCTTTTATGCACAGAACACCATCACCTTCGTACTAGGAGTTGTCTTGCTTGTCACCATGAAAAGCCTCCTTCACAGCATGGAAACCAACATCCTCAAAAGGAAAACCAAACAATTATTTTGACCTCGTATGAGGATTTTCATCTGGTATCAACCCGTAAGACACCTTGCTCCCTCCTTATCCCTTCTTTGGCTATCTTCTCTTAGAACATTGACTTCTTTATGGGATTTCATTCTTCTCCTAGCACGAAAAAAGTTATACTTGAATGGTGATATCAACATCGGCCTATTTTTTACATCATACTTCCCAGGTTTCTTTTTGGTTCCTTTATTGGAAATAACACCTCCAAACTCACTACCTATAGTTTGGGCTACATGAAGTGAACTATTCCCAAAACCTTCTAACTTATCCTCCACCTAGGCCTCCCCACCCATATCCTTAACAAAACTTAGCTTACTATTGTCTATTGTAGAAGAGAGAATAAAAAAAAATATACATAATAATCCATAAAATCACTAATAAACACATACAAGCTCTATGGTAAAGCTGGTAAGAGCAATATCAAATATTCCAATCTCATATCCGGTACTGGATGCCCAACAAATGTTGCACACAATCTATTCAATCTACATATTTTGTCCTCATTTGGAAACATGCTTAATAGATAATCCACAAATTTTGCTAGTCCTCTGAGTCTCGCTTCACCTTCTTTCCATGCCCAGAATGATGGTGCTACATAGTGAAAGTGTTCTGGCAAATGAAACTTTTTCTGTCTGTATCTAGCTACAAAAGGCATTCCCCCATTTGCATACAACATAACTCTAAAACCATACATGCAAAAGTTCGTTTAAAAAAAACACATGCAAAAGTTATTGAAGCAAGAAGACTGCATTAGTAGCAGTACCTAAAGCTGTTTCAAGAACCGAAAAGAAAAGCCCTTGGAATCAACAATTAATACAACATGAGGTTCAAATAGAGCAGTTGCTTCAACAGTTTCATTCAGTTTCACCTGAAAATTAACACACATGGAATTTACATGTGTAACAGATAAAATTTCATATACACAAGCTTCAAATGTAATTCAAAGTTTGGTAAAAATCATCAAATACCCCTTGAGTAGTAAAAATAGCAAAGGAATCAAGGAATGACACTTTCCGTTATATGTTGTGTAGTACCCATGTAGAAAATGTATCCATATTAGAAAAACACTTCAAAGGACTATTTGAATGCTCCTATATGCATTTAACACTGCTTCTGTTTTCTAAAATTTTATACTAATATAAATGGACATATCCCAGTACTTTGACAATTGTAGCATTTCACTATATCCACAAACACAATGGCTCATACTTATTTTAAATTTAAATAAACCAATTCTCCCTTCTAATTTAACATTTGTGTCCATGTTGAATAATTAACTAGGGAAAAACAGTCACTTCGTGCCTAATTGCTTTTCCATATAGATTTTAAATAAAAAGAAAGATAATAGAAGTTAGTGGGGATGGTTTGTGAAGGTAGTTTGGGTTGTGCAAAAAAATCTAAATATATAAAACCAATCCATATCCAATCTAATCTAATCCACTTTAAATCCATTTAAATGGTTTGGTTTCATATCTAAATTCAATTTTTTGGATTTTAAATCCAATCCAATTAATTGGTTACAAGTTGGATATTTGTTTGGATTTTTAAATCCAATACAATTTTTTGGACGATGACGACTAGGTTTTTTTGGCTAACTTCGATAGGAGCTATTTTTTGGTCAATATCATCTAGATTTATTTTGGCCAACATCAACTGATGATGTTTGTAAGCCGTCATCGGTTGAGACTATTTTTTGGTTAATGTTCATAAGGGTTTTTTGGCCAACATTGGTTGGGACTATATTTTGGCTGAGGTCGTCCAAAGTTTTTCTAGCCAACATAAATCGAGGCTATTTTTTGGTCGACCTTAGCTAGGATTTTTTTGTTGATGTCTGTTGAGATTACTTTTTAGTCAATGTCTGATAGTTTTTTTGGTCGACGCTAGACAAGACTATTTTTTTGCCAAGATCGACTAGGGTTTTTTTGGCCGACATTGGCTGAAAAACATCATCGACCGACATTGGCAAAAGAAAACCTAGCTAACATCGGCCAAAATATTCCCCCATTTGATGCGGATCGAAAAAATCCTAGTTGTTGTCAACAAAAAATATTCCTAGCCAACACCGGCCAAAAGAAATAGTCATGGTCGATGTTTGTGACCCCCTCTACCCCTCACATATATGTACTAATAATAAAAAGAAGTAAGAAATCAAAATTAATTAAAAGTTTTTAAAAACGCATTTAAATACAAGTCTTTCAAAAGGGTAAGAGGCTCATATTCACTATTTTAACATCATAATAAAACTTGTCCAAATAAATAAAATCATTTCGGCTCAAAATAAGGTCGTCCAAGACTTCATGCAATTAATATAGAAACCTATACCCTAATGTCACATCCTATCAGAGCATTGTGTTCCCGTGTCCTCTAGCATAAGGTTCTTCATAGTCATCCACCTAATCATCTGCTTCCACAAACACAAAGTTTGAGATCATCACAGGATCCAAACACAAATAGCACATGAGGAGTGAGTTATCACATTCCTAACTAATAGAGAGAAACAAGATAGCATGTAGGTATAAATATCATATAAAAAAATACAACTTACTTAAGCATAGCTCACGTTATTTCACCACTTTATCGCGCAACATCACATCACAACACCACACGTCTCATTTGTTTTCACAACATTCACGTACTCAATGATCAAAACGCAATATCACTAAATCGATCAATATTGATCAATACACAAGTTTTATGCAATAGATACACTAAGACTCAATCCTATATGCAATGTGGTACCATGTCAGTGAAACACCTCATTGAGCGCCTAAGAGTACATGACAAGACAAACCACATACTAGTAAGCCAGGTCACTCTCACTAGGTAAAATCGTAGGAAGACCAGCCAGGGTCACGATGTTTTGCGAGAATGCTCCAACCATGTGGAATCGGCACAAGCTTAAAGAAGTGCTCAAACCAGGTGTATTTACCCCCAAGGCCTACACTCCGAAGGGTCTGTCAAGGCCTCTCCCTCCTGATTCAGGTCCAACCCAGAAAACATTTTAGCACATAGACTCTATCTATGAACTATATAAAATAAACGACTCCTCAATTATTCTCAAAATAGTTTTTTCTCGTTGCACTTGTGATTAAACTCGTCGGGTCCCCATAGTGGTTCCCATCACAATACTCGTCGCGCATTAACTTGTCGCCCTTAAAGGGTCTTAGTATTAACTCGTCACCCTTAAAGGGTTTTATTATTAACTCGTTGGCAAAAAAACCTTGCCACGTCGACCAAAATATAGTCCTGGCTAATGTTGGCCAAATAATATCAATAACTGGCATTGCCAAAAAAAACCTTACCAATGTTAGCCACAAAAACCCTAACCAACGTTGGGCAAAAACTAGTCATGGTCAACGTTGATCGAAAACCCCTAGTCAATGTTGGGCTAAAAATATCATCGAACGACATTGACTAAAAACCTTAGCAAACCTCAACCGAAAAATGACCCTACCTAAAATCAACCGAAAACATCCTTGACTGATGTTGACCGAAAATACATTGATTGACGTTAGCTGAAAAATAGTCCTGGTTGACGTCGGTCTAAAAATGTATGGGCCGATGTCAGCTGAAATTGCCCTAGTTGAGGTAGGCAAAAAATACCCTAACCAAGATCGATTGAAAATAGTCTTGACCAAGGTCGATTGAAAATAGCTCTTAAATAGGCGGGTGCTAAGTTTTCACTTTTTAGCGTTTAATTACTAAAATTTGTAAAAAAAAAAAATTCTTATAACATTTAAGTAGATATAAATTGGATATGACCAAATCCATATCCACTTAAATGGATTGGATCTTGAATCCAAATTTTTTTAAAAAATATATGGATATAGATTTAAGATCCAATCCATTTAAGTAGATATGAATTGGATATCCATTAGATTCTTAACAATCCAATCCATGCCCACCCCTTAGGTAGTTATAAGGATGAAATAGTAACTTATGAATGTAGTTATAGGAATAAAATGAGTATAAAAATGTGTACACCAAAACATCTTATTCCTGTTTGTGTTACCATTTTTTTCAAGTAATAACTACGCACTGGATTCTATATCCAAGACTTCAGCTATAACATATTGAACAAATTCTCAAGACACATTCAGGGGAAAACAAAATTGAAAAATCATAGCTATTGTTCTCAGTTTAGAAATCACACTAATTATTATACACGAAGCAGGACGATAAAAAAAAATTATGCACAAAGCATGGCATGATTACATAACATAAATCCAATCAGTCACTCTGATTCTATACAAATGTGGCAGTAGCTCCCAAAGTCCCATTAATAAATATCCTCAATAGGAAACAAAGACGACAATCCTTCACTTGCCATCTTAGCCCTAAAATTGATTAAATATCAAACTTATCAAGAAATTAAAATTTCCTGAGATATATTTTTGGAAAAAAAATGCAATTTTGATCTCTCATCTTTTATTTTGTCAAGTCAAGATATTCCTGATTGAGAATTAATAATTAGTTCCTCAAATTATTGAGATTCATTTAATAAAGTTGACCTCTCAGATATTTTTCTATACACATAATTTTAGAGATCAATCTTTTGACCATAAGCTTAAAGGACAAAATCATCTATCAACTATATCACAATATATTAGTTCATACAATGTTTCTATTAGACTAATTTAGTCATTCTGGTAGTTTTTTGCACTATTAGAATTAATTTTCACTAAAATGACAAGTATTCATTAAGAGGTGACAAAATAATCGAACTAGTTGGATTGGCCCAACCTGCTAGATGAAATATAAGGCTTGACCTTCGGCTTAAATTTTTTGGCCCAAATTAAATGTGGACTTTTTAGTCCAACCCAATCATAATCCAATGTAGGCTAAGCCAACAAAGACCTATTAAAAATCCATAAAATCAGACATTTATAGGATTTTGACTTCATTATTTAGGCCGACCTAAATATGGATTTTTTTGGTCCGGCCAATTATAGCCTGCAACCCGCATTGGACCAGGTAACCTGTTCTGCCACCTATTCATGTGACCTAACATCTCTCACAATGTGTCACTAAAATGATCAACTTAGTGTTATAAACTGACGAAAGGACTAACTTGGTATAACAAAATCAAAGTAAAACCTTTCAAATTTAAACTTTAACATACGAAAGTGAAACAACAAAATATGATGATGAGACTATAGGAGTAAGTTTGGATAGAGAAATTTAATTGAGGAAAGTAATTTATCAGAGAATTTAAAATTCTTTAATATAAAATTCATTGTTTGGATTTTTTTTGAAGAATTTAAATTTTTGGAATTTTAAAACAAAATTTTAAACAACTAAAAATGTGAAATTTTAATTTCCTTCTAAAACAAGAGAAATTGAAATTCTCTCATACCTTTCTCTCTCCTAGCCCGCTTCAACCGCAAAAAGAACATTGACGTGTGCGTTTTAACCAGTTCTGGAACCATCGCCAACGTCACTCTTCACCAACCTTCTTTCACTCCCATTAGTGCCACTGTCGCCATCGTCACTTTCCATGGCTGCTTTGATATCCTCTCCATGTCTGCCACCTTCCTCCACCATGGTTCTCTAGCAGTGATCCCGAACACCTTCGCGGTGTCCCTTTCCAGACAGCAGGGGTAGATCGTCACCGAGAGGCTCCTCGTTCTGGGCACAATGTTCGTGATTTCTGCATCATTCAACAACCCATTGTATGACTGACTTTCGTTTGAGGAGGATGTGCAGAACAACTTCGATGACAGCGGAGACGCGTAGTCTCCACCGGTTTTCGCTGGCGACGAGGAGAGAGGGTACATTCCAACTGAGTCATGTATGTACAGTTGTCACCTTTCTTCGGATGTGATTTGGGCTCCAACCCCTAAAGAAATTTAATTTCTTTATCCAAACACAAATTTATAAAAATGAAAGAATTTCAATTAAACCATTTGAAATTCTTAAAATTTAAAATTGTTTCATCGAAACATACTCCTAGGTGTGTATTTTAGTGTATATCCTTTTAAGAAAAAGTAAAAAGTTGACTAACCCTCCAACACCAGCAAAGTGAATAGCGAAAGGGGAGAGAATCTTAAGCGAAGCCATGAGGCAGGAAGCGGTGGAGTCTCCAGAAACTTCACTTGCAACAAGGAAGACCCTCAGTTCCCCATCTCTTGCAGCCATCTCAATCGGAGCTAAAACTGAGAACCATTACACCCTCGCGCAGTCCGGGTTTGGGTTCCATTTCCTATCAATAAAGTTTTTTATAATAATATTTTTTCATATTATTATCTATTAATTATTTATTTATTTTGTTACTTAAATTTTACAAATTTTTGGGTTTGTTACTTATTGTTAGTGAGATCTTATATGAACTAGTGTGATTTTCATTGTCATATCAAGTTGGGATGTTGACTTGTTGTGCTTTGATTTTCTGCATCATTATATTTTTTAATTTTTAAAATTGATTTAAATTAAAATTAAAAAAAATCTGTGTTCAACACTCTTTTTCTCAATCTCCCTCTCAATGTCACTACCTCCCACTTCATCCTCATCCACATCACCAACACCTCCTCGATGGTAGCCGCGTTTTGATCTGGGTCCCTTGCTATCAACCTCATCAACGACTTCCTCCGTTCCTTCGCAAAATGAAAAACAACAAATCTAATAACTTTGTGTTTTCTTTCTTCCCCGATTTTTGCTCCATTCGTCAACAATTTATAAAATTGGTTGAGCGGTTTTGTAGATGAGGTAAAAAACAATAGAGAAATTAAAAAAACACATTTATGAACTAGTGTGATTTTCCTTCTTTATTTTTTCAAAATACTAAAGTGATTCGAATTGATTTTGCGAAATTGGTTGAGGGGTTTTGTTCCCCTTCTCTAGACAATTAAAACGTATACTTGTTCGGCCATTTTTGCCGCGGGAAACGAGATGGATCGTGCCAGAGCAAAACATGAAGTCATGAACCGATGTAAATTAACTTTGGTTTTTGTTATTAGAGTCGGTTGAGCTTACGCAAACCACGTGTTTTTCTTAAAAATAATTCAAAAGGAATTAGTGATGTTGAAAAGTAGAGAATGTGTGGCAATGCGGTGGCACTCATAATATGGTATTCCGTTAGCCACATTACCACTTAATAGAAGGAGATTAACGACGGGTACAAAATGTAAAAATTTGTAAAGGTTAGGTAGCAAAATAAAAAAATTGATCGATAGCAACCTGAAAAAGGAATATATTATAGGTATGAAAAATATATTTAAGTCAAATTAAAATTGAATTTTGAAGACTAAAAATAATTACAAATTATCAATATGTTATTCTCGTTTGGTATAAATTCATGAAAAGGACTAAAAATAACAATATTCAAAATTCAGGAACTAAAATATATTAAATTTAAGGGATGAAAAAATAAGACTCTCAAATTGAGGGACTAAAATAATAATTAAATCATATTATTATTATTAATTAAAAATGAAAATTTAATTTAAAAACATTAAAATTCCAATCAATTTTGAATTGATAAAAAATTTGAAAATGGTTTGAAATTAGAAAATATTGAAAAATAATTTATCATTAATTATACTTTTTAGATAGTTAATAAATTCTATTTAAAGCTCTATTTGTGACTACAAAAATATTATTTAATAAAAAAAAGAATTTCTGATAGGTGTGAAAGAGAGATGGAAGGAGATGGAAGATGTGTCAAACAACTTGAGAGAGAGAGGAAAAATGGTACAAAAGACAAAAAGAAAGGGAGGGATAATATGGTGCAAAAGAAGGACAAAACTTAAATATAGATGAGTCATTCAGATATAAAAATTTAAGTTTTACTTTAAAATTTAAAAAAATCTTTAAATAATTTTAGTCTTTGAAGTTTAATAAATTCATAATTTTAGTATCTTAAAATTTAATTAAAACATTTGGTTCTATTTATTTTGAAAATTAACAATTTTAATTCGTTCATTAAATTGTTTCCAGTTGACTATCAATATATAAATGTTGACCAACATTACACATTTTACATTAGATTTTAAGAAACTGATGTAAAAAAATTGTAAATAATTTTTTTTTTTTAATTACACAAACTAGAGGAGCTAAAAAGTCTCTAGGGAAGCAACTTCGAGCAAAATAAGCTCTTACAGCATTAATAACAAAGCTAGGCGCAAAATCGAAAATATGATAGCTAAATCTTCCTCCATTGCATGCTTTACTAGGCCATCCGTCACTTGATTGACTTCTCTATAGATGTGATTCCAAGAGATCAACTCTCCCTCTTTATAAACATCATGAATATCTCTAATAAGATTGTAACTAGGATGCAACACACAACATCCTTTCAAGAGAAACTTCACAGCTAACAACGAGCATGAATCCACTCTGATCTTGCGAAAGCCTCTTGACCGGCCAACTTCAACCCCAAATAAATAGCCTTCAGCTCAGCCGTGAGAACCAAGCAAACGCCCAAATTAGCACCAAAACCACAAATGAAGGCACCATTAGAGTCTCAGATCACCCCTCCACAAGCAGATTTATTCCCACCATCCGTAACAGCACCATCACAATTAAGAGCAATTTCCCCTTCACTAGGAAAATCCCATTTGATGTCTGTCACACTTGGAATGCACCAGGCACCAGGTTAAAGGCACTGATAGACTTATAAATGGCAGCAGCTTCTTGATAAGCACGAACCCAATTGCAAGCTTTGTGAATAATCTCCTGAGCAGTTCAATGATCATCATGAAAAATGACCCTATTACGCCTGCACCATAAAATATAACAACCCTCCAAATAGCAAGACCAATTTATATCATGAACTACATGGGTCATAGAAAGATTAACTTGCAGCCACATCTTCCAATCAGCAATGGAATAAAATTCATTGCCATCATTCCTTCAAATAAAAAATTGCCACTGCACACTAGCATAGTCACAATCTCGAAAAAGATGAAGGAGATTCTCTTCTTGGTTATCACAAGCAGGACATAAATTGTTGTTAGTCAAACTCAATCTCATTCGCCAAAGTTCCAAATAAAACATTTAGCCCTCTCTGGACCCTTCCAATTAGCAACAAGTTTGAATAAACTAGAATACATAAAAGGGATGTTATTACTAATCACCTCATACGCAGCTCGCAAAGCAAAGTTACCATCACTAGATGCTTCCAAGCCATAACATCTTTTTGATCATTTCGAACAGGAGGAGAGGTGGATATGGTCTAATTCACAGACTGCTTAGATGCATAACTCTTAAACTATTCACCAACCAGTTTCCATTAATCCCCACATAATCGGAGACCTTCTTCTCCATCTTTGATTCAGGAATAGCCTCAGCATAGCTATCAATCAGAGGAAAGCTTCTAGGGATCCAGCAATCACGCCAAAAATTCACTGAAGTACCATCCCCCAGCCTCCAAACCACATTCTTACAAAAAAAAAATCCCACGTAAAGCAAATCCCACGCCAAAAATTGCTACCGGCCCTTTTACTATCAACTGTAGGGAACGAATCTGCACCACATCTGTACTTGTTTCGTAAAATAGAAGCCCAAATAGGAGCTTCCATTTGACAAAACTGCCAATTAGCTCTCAACATAAAGGCCTGATTTACATACCTCTTCTTGCACAGGCCCAAACCACCATTATTTTTATCTGAACAAATGGTGTTCCAAGATACTAGGTGGATTTTCCTTTCACTCGAATCATGTCCCAAAATAAAATTCCTACAAGCCTTATCAATATCATCACAAACTACCTTGGGGAAAAGGGTAGTTTGCATGATGTATGTAACCAAAGCTTGTAAGACAGACTTTGCAAGAGTGACTCTCCTAGCAAATGCTAGCAACTTAGTCAAGCACTTAATCGCTGATGAACTTTATCAATAATAAATTGGAAAGTCATTCGAGGGGGCCTCTTATGGAAAATACACACTCCCAAGTATTTTCCAAGATCATCTGTCCATTGCGTCCCCACCTCAGAACTGATTTGCTGTTTGAGATTCCTACCAATATTCTTTGAAAAGAACATCCTTGACTTATCAAGGTTAATCTTTTGCCCAGAACTCCTGGAAAGCAAATTCATAATGTTTTGGATAGAATGAACCTAATCAAGAGAGGCTTCTGCAAATAATATCAGATCATCTGCAAAGGCTAGATGAGAGATTACATCTCCTTTTCCACTCAAATGTATAGGACGTCAAACTCCTTGGTCCACTACAATCGAAATGAGTTGAAAGAGACACTCAATACAAAGCACAAAGAGATAAGGGGAGAGAGGGTCTCATTGTTGGATTCCTCGAGTAAGACGGGAATCATCCAAAGCTTCACCATTCCAAAGAACCCTCATTAAAGCCATAGAAACACAACCACCAATGAGTTGCACAATGTTATCGGGTAAACCAATGTCCTATAAAGTATCTCTGACAAAATCCCATTTTAGTTTGTCATATGTCTTCTCTAAATCAATTTTTATGGCCATCCAGCCCTTCTTCCCCGTTTTCCTTCTCATAGAATGAAAGATTTCTTGAGTCACAATAATGTTGTCACCACTTTGTCTATTTGGCATAAAACTAGATTGGAAAGGGTGGGCAATGATGCGAGTCAAAGCTTTATAAATCACATTACACAAACTAATCGACTTAAAGTCTTTAACAAAACAAACCTCATCTTTCTTTGGAATCAAAGTAATGAATGTTTTATTAACTTTTTCCACCTTAGCTGGATCAACAAAGACATCCCGAATCATCTTACAAAAATCAAGACCCACCACCCGCCAATGATCTTAAGAAAATAAAGCATGAAAACCATCCGGACTTAGGGCTTTAAGGCTCCCCATTTGTCTAAGAGTCTAATGAATTTTAGTAGTCGAAGGAAGACAACCAAAATCCAGAAGCCATTCTGATGTAAGCTCCATTGGAGCTTGTAAGCCTAGGATCTTCTTCATCAATGGATTCCTTTGCTTCTTGGAAGATGAATGGCAGCAGAATGGAGAAGGAAGAGAGAGAGGAGACGCCACTTCAATGAGAATATGAGTCTAGAAAAAGTTCACCACCATAGGAGGTCATGGATAAGAGCTTGGAGGAAGAAGGAGATGAATGAAGGGAGAGGAAGAAAGGAGCACGAAATTTTGTGCTCTAAAAGAGCTCTGAAATCTGAAGTTTAATATTCAAATGATCAAAGTTAAAAAAATGCACACACATGACCTCTATTTATAGCCTAAGTGTCACACAAGATTGGAGGAAAATTTGAATTTCAATTCAAATTTTACTTGAATTTGAAATTGAATTTGTGGAGCCAAAATTTCACTAATTATGATTAGTGAATTTTAGTTATGGTTCAGCCCACTAATCTAAGATCAATTCCAAGATTTTCCACTAAGTGTGCTTAGGTGTCATGAGGCATGTAAAGCATGAAGGACATGCACAAAGTGTGACTATATGATGTGACAATGGGGTGTAGTAAGCAAATGCTCACCTCCCCCTCTAAAATTTAATTCGATTGGGCTTCTACCAATTCAATTAAATTTATTTCCAACCACACACATCAAATATTCACTTAGTGCGTGTGAAATTACAAAACTACCCCTAATACAAAAACTAGTCTAGGTGCCCTAAAATACAAGGGCTAAAAAATCCTATATTTCTAGGATACCCTACCTACATTATGGAGCCCTAAATACAAGACTCAAAATTAATGAAACCTTAATCTAATATGTACAAAGATAAGTGGGTTCATACTTAGCCCATGGGCCCGAAATCTACCCTAAGGTCATGAGAACCCTAGGGCCTTCTCTTGAATCTTTGGCCTAATCTTCTTGGAGTCTTCTATCCAATGCCCTTAGGGGGTAGGATTGCATCACATTCATCCTCAAGAGGGGGAAAAGCACCATTGAGAGCATAAGGAATAAGCTTTATCATCTTTGTACAATTCTTTTTAAAAATTAGAGACTGGTAATTTAAGAGCTTGATAATCAATCACCCAATTACCAAATTCATCTTTGTACACATCAAATTTAAGCCTTCTTTTACGGATGGAAGTCACTCCCTGATAATATTTAGTGTTGCGGTCTCCCAAGAGTAACCATTTGGTCCTATACTTTTGGTAACAATGTAACTCTTCCTCCGCAAGAACTTGCTCATACTCCTTCCAAATTCATCTGTACTCAACATCCACACCTAGATCAAACTGAGCACCCTTTCTAGCATCAATCCTATCCAACTTAGATTTCAAAGCAACTTTCTATTTCCATAAGCAACCAAAAACATCCTTATTCAAATGTTTCAATTCAGAAGAAAATTTTGAAATATTACCTGACCATGAAGTGTGACCAGGCCCCTTGCTCCACTTATTCAAAAGGGCTCCTATGTTGGTTACTCCTGGCAGGAACCTCAAGACGCAACAATAAAGGCCTATGATCAAATTTCAACCAGCTTAAATGGAATAAATATGCATCTTTAAATCTCAGCCTCCAACTATGATTGATCAAGAAATGAGCAAGTCTCAACCCCACCCTACCATTCCTCCTAGTTAAAGGTTCCCCCTAAAAACCCATATCAATAAGATTGCCTTCATGAAGGATATTCCTAAAAGCACTCATATCCTTATGCCCGTGATTATCATTGCCACCCACCTTCTCATTGGGAGACAAGGTGCTATTAAAATCACTAATGATTTCCCAATCATCAACAACATCACTACACAACTCAAATAAATCATCCCATAGCAATTGTCTTCTAGCAACTTGTGGTGCACTATTCACTACTGTTAGATACCACACATGCTGACTATGCCATCTCACCCTCATATGAATAAGCTGAGGAGAACTTATTATAACTTCAACCCTCTATTCATTAGGGTTCCAAAGACACCAAATGCCACCAAAATCCCCATTAGCATCTGTCGCAACCTTCCCTTCGGCGGGAGGGCGAGGCAAAACTAAAAAGTGCATCTTCTCGTGAAGAAAACGCGTGGAGTCACCACCAAAGTTTATTTGAGGAAAACATTAGAAAAACCAAAAAGACGAAGGTCTGTGGATTTTGAAAATAAGGGTTCGGGAGTTGTTTACGCACAGGAAAGGTATTAGCACCCCACGCGCCCATCACAAGGGACAACAGCCTTTAATCGAGTGTGCAAGACATGACTTCAAAATTATGCATTTTCCCTTTTGGTATTTTTATGTGTTTTCCCTTTTTATATTTTTATTTTTTGGGGGTCGACAAGGGTGTTGCCCTTACTCCTACGTATCCTAAGGTGCGATGAGGAAATAAGACCTATGTAGTTCTTTAAGCTTGAAAGTTTCTGTGTTAAATTATTTTTATATTTTTGAAAGGTTGATTACAAACAAAACTTGTTTAAGGCGTTGGACCTTGAAACAATGTTTTAAACTTTAAAAAGCGGAGAGGATCGTTAAGGCGTTAGACCTTGAAATGATCTTTTGATTTTTGAAAAGAGGAGAGAATCGTTAAGGCATTGGACCTTGAAACGATCTCAAGATTTTTGATGAAATGAAGAAGTTTATGAGTTGGTTTTATTTTTGGTTTTTGCTTATAACCTTCAATCCTTTCTTAAAGATAACTTGCAATACTAATGATCAGTTAAAACTTACTTTACAAAAGAAAAGTGATTACCGATGATAGGAGAAAGAGATGAAGATGCACAAAACAATAAAGAGGACCCCTAAGGGTCCATAAACCATGTTTAAATACTTAAAGACAAACACTAACCGGATGAAGAATGAAGAACGATTGAAGAACGATGTAGAAATCGATTGCAGTCACGGTTCGACGGTGATTTAGCTTCTTTTTCTCTTCTTTCTTCTTCTTTTCTCTCCTTTTTCCCCAATCCTTCACCTCTGGACCTTAGAACCTTTCTCTTAGCCCCTCTTCACGCTTATTTATAGCAAAACAAGGTATTTCAGGTTATGACAGCTCGCCCAGGCTAGCTGATTACTTCACCATGAAGTTATTTAGTGACCCTTTTGCCCTTCCCCTTCGGTATCTTTCGCATTCTTGATCAAAACATTGAATGATCATTTGTTTTGCACTGTAACTAGCATTTAACACCGTAAGTCAACTAGCAAGGATCAAAAGATCAACAAACGATAGTCCCCGGAGGAAATTAGGGTATGACAATTGCCCCTCTTTACTTATCTTTTATTGGAAATAAAAGGGAAGTAAAGATAAGGACACTAATTTCGTTCGAGCGATCCTGCCATTCGACCGGGCAACTGGCGAAAACCAAGTGAAACCAAGAAAATATGAGGACATTGAAGTTCTGTAGAGCGAAAGATATCTGAAGTTCTTTTATATATATATATATATATATATATATATATATATATATATATATATATATATATTAAAGCATAGAAACAGAGGACGTCGTGTCCTACGAAGCACAAAGATAAAGACATTAAGTCCTATAAAAGACAAAAGATGTTGAAGTCTTTGAAATGTAAATGAAGACATTGTAGTCTTTCGAAAGCATAAATGACTAAAGACATTGAAGTCTTTGAAAAGTAAATGAAGACATTGTCGTCTTTTGAAAGCATAAATGACTGAAGACATTGAAGTCTTTTGAAATGTAAATAAAGACATTGTTGTCTTTTGAAAGTGTAAATGACTGAACACATTGAAGTCTTTTGAAATGTAAATGAAGACATTATCGTCTTTTGAAAGCGTAAATGACTGAAGACATTATCGTCTTTGAAAATGTAAATGAAGATATTATCATCTTTTGAAAGAGTAAATGACTGAAGACGTCGAAGTCTTTTGAAATGTAAATGAAGATATTGTCATCTTGACAAAAGCATAAATGATTGAAGAAATCAAAGTCTTTTGAAATATAAATGAAGACATTATCGTCTTGACAAAAGACATTGAAGTCTTTAGAATGTA
The DNA here is from genome assembly GCF_004193775.1 of Glycine soja. Taxonomy (NCBI): domain Eukaryota; kingdom Viridiplantae; phylum Streptophyta; class Magnoliopsida; order Fabales; family Fabaceae; genus Glycine; species Glycine soja. The sequence goes on along the minus strand of NC_041002.1, from coordinate 26,059,193 downwards.
AAGAAGACTGTGATAGTCTTAAAAAAAGACATTGAAGTCTTTGAAATGTAAAGAAGACTGTGATAGTCTTGACAAAAGACATTAAAGTCTTTGAAATGTAAAGAAGACTATGATAGTCTTGACAAAGGATATCGAAGTCTTTGAAATGTAAAGAAGACGGTGATAGTCTTAACAAAAGACATTGAAGTCTTTGAAATGTAAAGGCGGATTACATTGATAGTCTTTGCAAGACGAAAGACTCTGATAGTCTTTGAAAAGTAAAGGAGCAGATGACCTTGATTGTCTCTCCAAGACAATAGACTATGATAGTCTTTGAAAAGTAAAGGCAGATGACATTGATAGTCTCCGCAAGACAAAAGACTCTGATAGTCTTTGAAAAGTAAAGGAGCAGATAACCTTGATTGTCTCTGCAAGACAATAGACTATGATAGTCTTTGAAATGTAAATGACAGAGGACTTTGAGTCCTATGAAAGCATAAAGACAGGGGACTTTGAGTCCTATGAAAGATAAAGGTGGGGACTTTGAGTCCTACGAAAGGTAAAAGCAAGGACTTTGAGTCCTATGAAACATGTCAATAGGTACTAGTACCAAAGGGCTTAACCTTATGAGAAAGCAAGAGGTTGACTATTTGAGAGGGCCTCTCATCCTAAGCTCAAGAGATAGGACATTAGATTTGGGAAATTGGTATATCAAGAGAAATCTATGCACTTAACATGAACATGATTTTTTAGATGTAGATGCATGCGACCTTTTTCTTGAAATGTAGTAAATGCAGGCTTTGTATGAAACAATGCAATGCAACGGAAAATTGTACAATGTTCATGACATTCTTTCCTATTTTTGTGATTTTGATTTTGATTTGATTTTTCTTTCTTTTTTGTGGAAAACACAGATTGACTGTCTTTTTTGAAAGATGTGAAAACTCATGCAACCTTATCCTATCTTTTGCAAATCCCTTCAGGAACTCCCTCAGAGTGTATGTTCTGTTTGATTTAGTCACTTGACAATTTTGGGTGATAGCAGTGGAGCCATTTGACATTTAATCAATCAATTGAAATATTGATCCTAGGGTTTTCCCCTTTTCTTTTAAAAACTTCGATTATTCTGCACAGCTAGAAAAACACAAGGCTTTGGGATCGATTGTGCACCCCATTGAAGGATAGCAATGGATCGTTACACTTTGGTATATGACCAAGTGAAAGTTTCCTAATTTAAGGTCATAGACCGATGCTAAGGGTCTGTCAATCCCACTGAAACTCAATGACATGAGCTGATCCTGGAAGAATTTATATAGCGAAGGCTACCCTTGGATTCAAAAGGAATCCTAAGGAATTTAGCATGAGCGACTAACATCAGGTGTACCGTACTATCATAATTGTCTTTGGGCATTTTCCACAAGCTCCTGGTCGAATGAGTTTTCTTCTCAAATGTGCAAGTGCAAACCTCGAGGATTCTCTTTTATATATATATATATATATATATATATATATATATATATATATATATATATTTAACAATCACAAGCGTGCGTGGGTTCCATTCCAGAATCCAAACTTAAAAGCAAAATTAGTCATTCCTTGATCCACATGGGCTTTATTGGGCTTGTAACGTGATCAGGGGTAAGAGGGCTATGAAAGAAAGGATTAGAGAGACTCAAAGAGTGTTTAAGGGTTACATTGAGTAAGAACCTTGAGAGTGTTGTCTGTACCTTTTGGGTGAGTCCCTACTCCTTTTGTTTTATACATTAATCTTCTGTTGCACTTTCGTGCCTTTCTTGTAAAATCTAGAGATCTTTGTCTCTCTTTTTTTTCTTCAATAGCCTTTGGCGGATTTTTTTTTCTTTTTTTATTTTCATTGTTGCCCAACTTCATGCATGTGTTGTTGGTATTGCTCCTCCCGCTGGTTTAGCGATGGTTCCTACTCAGGGTTTCTATTTTGTTTTTGTTGTTTTTTTGTGTTGTTTTTAGAAAATAAATATGCTTTGGCTCGGAGGGGGTAGCAAGGGATAAATTAGTGTTTGGGATGTTGAAACATGGCCATGTGTCATTTCAAATCTTGACTTAGATCCTTTTGTAGTTTGGATTTTGGGACACAACCTTAATAACACGCCCTGATTGCCCTTTTTTTTTTTTACTTTATATCGACTCTAATTTTTGCTTAGGCCGCCCTTTTGGGTTTTCAACCTACTGGGTGAAAAATTTTGATCTGCCCCTAGGTTCGCTTGAGGCTCATGCATGGTGCCTCTCATTGCCCCAGTGTAGGGCTCTGAGGTATCTATTGTTGTCTTTGTCATGACCTTGTAGCAAGGAAAAATGAAAGAAACTGTGCAGATTCTCGAAAATGAATTTTTAAGGACGAGAAATATTTAAAGGATTTTTCAATTGACAGACTAAGCCGAATGACTCTTGTTCTTGACAACTCACTTTTCTCTCAAAAGAAACTTTTAAGAATGATAAAATGATGTCACATGAATGTCTGTACTTTTTATTTGAAACACAATCAATCAAACTTTTTTTTAAACTTTTTACTTTACTCGTCGTTTACGGAACCCTCACCAAACGTGGAGAACGAGCAATTTCTGATTGAACAGACTTGGGGATCAACTCAGTAGCGAGGTCATTTGAGCAAACAAACCAACGACTTACATTCACATTCCAGTGGAAGTTAAATAAGCAAATATGTAATTGTCAAAGAATAAGAGACAAGGATGTCAAATTTATCCATATTATAAGCATTGTGACTGTGGATTACAATAATGGCATAAACTTGAAAATCCTAATGAGTCATTGGAGACATCTAACAACAACCTTCAAATTGCCCCATGCATAGAATTGCTTGCCAACGTCAGAATTCACAAGCGATTATCCTCCTCAAATTTCAGCCAGCCCGCATCAATCATATTTTGCACCTTATGCTTCAGGGTCACACAATGCTCGATGGAATGCCCCGAAACTCCTCCATGATAAGCACACGTTGCGTCTAAGTTGTATCCTCAGAAAAATGGAGGTTGAGGAACCTTGGCTGGGGTTATGGCTACCATTGCATTATTGAGTAGATATGGGAGTAAGTTAGCACACGACACCGGAATTGGGGTGAATTCTACAGGCTTCTTTTTTGGAAAATTCCTTCCTCGGTTGGTGTTTGGTTTGTGTTAAAGGTGGTGTTTGGTATCGGTTGTGTGACAAGTGGGCTTTATGGCTGATTTAGGGGTGGCCTTGGTGGATGATTGGGTGTTCTTGGCTGATAGGGTGGTGGGTAATGAGAAAGACTGATATTGGCTGAGTATTGAGCTGGTGGGAAATTTGGCCATGTAGGAATAATAGTCATAGCATGGGTTCCTCCCTCCTTCTTATTCTCTCTATTTTCCCCATGCTTCTTATTTATCAAAGCAAGATGATCAAATTTGCCTCTTCTCAAGCCCACTTCGATCCTTTCGCCGACAAAAACTAAATCAGCAAAGCTTGAAGGTGTGTAACGCACCATCTTCTCATAGTAGAACATCGGTAATGTGTCTACTATCATTGTTATCATTTCCTTCTCTGTCATTGGGGGCATTACTTGAGTTGTCGGATCCCTCCACTGCTGGGCATATTCTTTGAAAGATCCATGCTCTTTTTTACTCATGCTCTATAGCTGCATCCTATCCGGAGCCATATCAAAATTGTATTGATATTGCCTAATGAAGGCAAACATTAGGTCCTTCCAAGAATGGACTTGGGATGGTTCCAAATTAGTATACCAGGTGACGGTTGCCCAGGTAAGACTTTCCTGGAAGAAATGCATCAACAATTTTTCATCTTTCGAGTATGCCCCCATTTTCCTGCAGTACACCTTTAGGTGATTCTTGGGACAAGTAGTCCCCTTGTACTTATCGAAGTCCAACACCTTGAACATTGGAGAGATAACAATGTCAGGGACTAGGCACAACTCTGCCATGTTTGAGAAAACATAATATCCACCTCCTTCAATGGCCCTCGGCCTTTCCTCTATATGATCAAACTTTCCCCTTTCCACCATAGCAAGAGGGACTCTCCCCACCACGAAATCCAAGGGGGGAAATTGAGCGCCCTCCAAAATGTTTGGCAGGGGTACACCACCAACTGCTTGCCCCTCAGTGGCATATCTGAGGTAAGGTTCAAAGTCGGCTAGATTGTGGTCTCGGAGTGCTTCATGTGTCTCTCCCATGGGCTAAGAGACATGTGCATGATTAGATTGGGGTTGTTGGCTCTCAATGGGTATGGGTGCAGAGTTATCGACATTCTCATTGGGAGTGTGTGCAACATTGGGTGGTGTATAGTTGGGAGGCAAGCCATATGGCGGGAAGACATGCTTGTTCTGAACTTGCACAAAATGGGGGCCGTCCGTACTTCCCAACTCTTTGCCTCCCTGACCTACCATATCCGAGGTTGGATGATTTATTTGGTTGAGGCCAGATGGGGGAATCGGGTCCTCCTTAGCAACGACGCCAGTAGAGGCAACTGTAGCCGCATTGACCTCTATTATCTTCTTCATGCTCATCATGGCCTCCATCATTGTGGCCATTTGCTCTTTCATGGCCTCCATGTCAGTCTTCATCTGCTCTTGCACCTCTTTTATTTCACCCATTACTCTAGTTCTAGCACGTGTTTGGTAAGGGCGTTGTAAAGTGTGTTCTTTCCTTTTGATAACAATGATTACAATTCTGATTTCAAGGAAAGAATACAATGAGCAATGAAACCAATGAAAAGCATGGATGTATGTGAATGATGCATTGTTGAAGTATTACAGATTTTACATAAGGACATAGGGTTGAATCAATTTAGATTTTCATTAAAACAACATGGCTCATCAGATATTGTTAAAGCAAAACTGGAAATAAAACATGGACGTCAACAGTCTTTAATTTTTTTTTTTTGTAAATTATTTAGCTCAATCATGTGTTGGCAGTAGACAAAAAAACTATGTAACCAGATCCATCTTCTGCCCCAACTTTTGAAAGCTGGTTATTTGCATACTTGACCTTGACTTGATGAACCTTTTTCTTAAAACATATGCTTGGTTCAACCCCATAATCCAAGGAATAGCAATTTTAATCGCCAATACTTCGACAACATCTCATAGAGATTAATGACTCGGGCATACTTATGTTATGCATGGCAAATGCAATTATGAGATTGACATGAGATGCCCTAAGAACCATCATTTCCTAGTTAACCATGCATTAGGCACCATCGTTTACATGATTTTCAATCATTTTTTTAAGAGAAATGGGTGTATGATCCCAACGTGGTTGGCTCATTATCATGGTACCCAACACATGTAACTAAGAATGTGGCGTAAACTTTCATTCTTCATTGTACCTTTCTTTTTGTTCTTCTTTTGTTGTTTTTTTTGTTTTTTTTTTTGTTTGCTTTTTTTTTTTGCAGAGAAAAATGCAAGGATCATGCATTAGTGAACATGACATGCGAACAATGGAAATGGAATATATGCAGTTGGCAAAACAAAAGCATGCTAAATGAAGGTGTATGATAATGCAGTGATTTATGCAAATGCAATGCACGAATATGATGCAGGAATGATATGCCCATTACGATGCCATCAAGAGATGCATGACGCAATCAAGGAATATGCCAGAGTAAGTTTGCTATGTGCCCCCAAATTGAGGAACCTAATGGAAAGGATCCAAAAGTCCACTTCTAGTGATAATCCCCAAGGGTGATTTCATGTAACTTTACTGGCTTTTAGAGATATCATCCTCTTAGGTAATACATTGTGGCGATAGGGACTATCAGCGACAATGCATCACTAAAAGAGGAAAACTCTAGATGAGGCTTCACTGTGATCAAGCGAGTCAGAGACCCAGCATGACCACAGATCGACCTCCACTCCTTGTGGCTCGCATAGACCCAGGTATATGGCCTAATATCTCAATGTGTGTGCAAGGTGTAGGTGTCATGTGTGCATAGAAAAAGTATTTCTAACTATGAATGTAATTAATAGACAAACACACACCAAACACAAAAACATAGCAAAGGTCATACACAAATATGGACAAAACAAAAGATACAAGGGAAAAGGGAAAATAAATCAAGAAGAAGTCATGATAAAAACGTTGCACACTGGCTAAATGGCCTAACTCTCTAACACGTCCCCAGTGGAGTCGCCAACTGTCGCAACCTTCCATTCAGCAGGAGGGTGAGGCGAAACTTAAAAGTGCATCTTCTCGTGAAGAAAACACGTGGAGTTGCCACCAACGTTTATTTGAGGAAAAAGTAAGAAAAACCAAAAAGACGAAGGTCTGCGGATTTTGAAGATAAGGGTTCGGGAGTTGTTTATGCACGGGGAAGGTATTAGCACCCCACACGCCCGTCACAAGTGACGGTAGCCTTTAATCGAGTGTACAAGAGATGACTTCAAAATTATGCATTTTCCTTTTTTGTATTTTTTATGTGTTTTCCCTTTTTATATTTTTATTTTTTTTAGGGTTGACAAGGGTGTTGCCCTTGTTTCTATGCATCCTCAGGTGCGATGAGGAAATTAGACCTACGTAGTTCTTTAAGCTTGAAAGTTTGTGTGTTAAATTATTTTTATATTTTTGAAAGGTTGATTACAAACAAAACTCGTTTAAGGCGTTGGACCTTGAAACGATCTCAAGATTTTTGATGAAATGAAGAAGTTTATGAGTTGGTTTTATTTTGGTTTTTTGCTTATTAACCTTCAATCCTTTTTTTAAAGATAACTTGCAACACTAATGATCGGTTAAAACTTTACAAAAGAAAAGTGATTACCGATGATAGAATAAGGAAATGAAGATGCACAAAACAATAAAGAGGGCCTCTAAGGGTCCATAAACCATGTTCAAATCCTTAAAGACAAACACTAACTGGATGAAGAACGAAGAACGGATGAAGAATGAATGAAGTACAACCGAAGAACGATGTAGAAATCGATTGTAGTCGTGGTTCGGCGGCGATTTAGCTTCTTTTTCTCTTCTTCCTTCTTCTTTTCTCTTCTTTTCCCCAATCCTTCACCTCTAGACCTCAGAACCTCTCTTTTAGCCCCTCTTTATGCTTATTTATAGCAAAACAAGGTATTTCAGCTCATAATAGCTCGTCCAGGCAAGCTAGTTACTTCACCATGAAGTTATTTGGTGGCCCAGGCGAGCCAGAGGCTAGCCTGGGTGAGCCAGGGACCAAAAAATCCCTAAAATGACCCTTTTGCCCTTCCCCTTTGATATCTTTCGCATTCTTGATCAAAACATTGAATGATCATCTGTTTTGTACTGTAACTAGCATTTAACACCATAAGTCAACTAGCAAGGATCAAAAGATCAACAAACGATAATCCCCGGACGAAATTAGGGTATGACAGCATCCTTAACAAAGACACCCTTGAGACCAATTTTATGGATGAATGCCAAACAAAATCCCCATTAGCATCCCTCATATGAATAAACCGAGGACAACTTCTAATAACTTTAACCCTCCGCCCCTCCTTTGCTAATATCACGAGTCTCCTTGCTAGCAACCAACATAACTAGCTCTTCACTAGCTTTCTTCTTGTATTTGATTGTAGTTGAGTTGTTATTTTTAAAGTTGGACTTTCCTCCTATTTGAATATCACCACCCTTAGCAACTTAAGGATTTTTTCCTCCATGCGAGTTACGTACACGGTGCTGAGTAGTAATTACACCATTAGCTTTATCAGTGGCCATTAGAGAGAGTGGACTTAGTATAGGGGTCACATATTTACGTGTTGATTCTACACGACTAGAACCAGACATGTTCTTAACAATTTGATCACCCTTTGTGTGGTCTTTTGGTCCAACATTCCTTCCCTTGTTCTTCTCACTTTCCTTATTAATTCCATTGATTAGTTGTTGACTAGCCATTTTTGAACTTGGCTCCACCTGTGTGCCATCATTCTCAGAATTATGGATCAAGTAAATCCCTTCATCTTTTGTCAGGATCTCATATTGATTGGCATATAAAAAACTTGTATTCAAGTTTACTTTTTTTAGAACTTTCCCCATAATCACCACCTATATTTGCTTCCATTTCCTTTTTTCTTTCTATTGTAACGTTTCACCATCATCCACTAGCCATAATTTCTGCTATCCTCATTGATTAGGAGATTGGCTAGATCTTCACTAATAATTTTCCCATTGTTAGGGCTGACGTCAATCCTATTTGTAGCTTGAGAATCATTAGCTTGATTAGCCACCGTACTGACTACTGTGGTTCATTGCTCCACCTAAGCCACCATAACCACCGTTGCTACCTCCATACAATTGTCCTTTTTTATGGCCAAAACAACCACAACGAAAACAAATTGAATGCAGACCTTTATACTCAAGATTCAATTTATATCCTCTTACGTAAATGTGAGGTACTAGGGGCTTCTCTAAGTCCAATTCAACACAAATTTTAGTGAACTTCCCCCTAGATTGAACAGAAGTTAGCTTGTCCACTTTAAGAAATTTTCCTAGGCTCGATCCAATCCGCTGAAGAAAAACATTGTTGTATAATTCTATAGGTAAACACTGAATTCGTATCCAAACAACAATATTCTTCAAAGCTTTTGCATTCATCGGAAAAAAAGGGTACCATCTTTGAACAACTAGATAATGATCTTCTACCATCCATGGACCTTCATACAAGGAAGTATTATAATCATCTTGACTGCTAAATACTACCAGGTAAATGTTAGAATTTTAGGGGATCCTTATAAAATACTAATACAACCACCAAGAACACATTATGTTAGATTATCAAGAAGAGTTTTAGGAATATTTGGATCCATAATGATTGATCAAACAAACGTAGCGGAATCTAAATTCATAGGTGATTTCTGATCTATGTATTCTTCTTAGGATTTGTTACGGAACGGATAACTAGCTAACAATGTAACTAGTGGCTTCATGGTTCTTCCTCAATCGGAACCTTTTTATTCCTTAATAGGACTTTCGTAACTCTTCAGATGGGGAGAAGATAAACTATATGTGACAGCTCGGTATATTGGGGACTATAGCCTTCTTATACTGTGTTAACCTAATAGGGTTCCAATTATCTCATAATGGGCCAACACTGACATCTGCTCATTGAAGTTCATATCATCTGATTTGGTTGTCTAATGGGCTCACTTAATTTGATCACATAAAATAAAAACACACTAATGATAAATAGCTAGTATAATTGTCTTATAATATTAGCCAACATTAATTATTGGAATAGAAAATTCCAATAATCTCCCACTTGGGCTACATATTGCAACAATTATATAAAAAATCCTTAAGCGTGCATCTGTATGCTATTTACCTTTAGATTTCCGCCTTAACAACCTGGTCTATCTCATACATCAATAATGAAATCATTGCGACTTTTGTCACTACAACAAATGTAACTAGACCCTAATGACCACCACATCAGTACACTCAATGACATAGGTCAATATGGATAAGCAACATGGAAATTACATGCAATGTGATCTTAGTCATGCCTATTTCCAATTGATCCAAACTTTATTCTTTATAGAGATTTATCCAAACACAACATAAATATTGCAAACAAAATAAGCTGATAATGAAATGATAAACTTCAACTTTATTTCTGTAGAAAATCCAAACAACAAAATATTTGTAAACCATAAGATATAAAACATAATTAAGACTCCCACTAAACTAAGGTACTATCGGGAATTACACCCATATGAGCAGTGTACTCATGAAAAACTTTAACCATCATACCTTTAGTAAGTGGATCAGCTAGCATGGAATGAATCCCTATATGTTCTATACAAATCTATATTTTCTGGATTCTTTATTTAACAACCAAATACTTTATGTCAACAAACTTTTACTTGGTTGAATCCTTAATAAGATCACTAAGATATTGTCCCAATAAACACCCGATGGCTACTTAATGTTGGCAATGATAGGCAAGCCAGTCATTATAATTTAGCAATCATAAATTATAGTATGATGTCTCATAGAAAGATATTAACTCCACCAACATGGTTAAATGTGGAGTGATTGCTATTAAGACATTCCGAAAAAAATCAAAGTTAGAATACCCAATGATCTCTAAACTTCTAGACTTTCAATATGAAAACATGTAGTTTCTTGTTATCTTCAATTAACGCATAATGCGCTTTACTACTTTCTAGTGTTGCATACCAAGATTACTCATATATCACCTTAGGACTCCCACAAAAAATTATTTCAGGACAATAAAAAAAATTAAGCAAACATGATAAATTGTAATATAACTGTTTTGCAACAACAAGTCGTATGATGATTCTAGGATGTCATTAACATATAATACCAAAATAATAAATTTGCTCCAACTAAAATTTTTGCACACACAATCATCAACCAAATTTACCTCAACACCATAAGAGATAATCTTGATGAATTTTGTAATACCATAGACGATAGACTTGTTTAAAAGCATAAATGAATTTCTTTAGTTTGCATACCATAGACTTTAGATCATCTTAAATAAGGTCTTTTGGTTGCACCGTATAAATTGTTTCATCAATGTTTCCATTTAGAAACGTAATCTTTAAAACCATCTATGCAAAACAATTATCAAAATGATCTACAATGTCATTATAGTTCTAAGAAAGTCTTTCTAAGAAATCAGAGAGAAAGTCTCTTTGTGATCAATGTCTTTCTTCTTGTAAAACTTTTGGCGACAAGACAATCTTTATATATCTCAAAATTACCCATTGAATCCCTTTCGACTATAGTTATTTATCTACAACTTATGGGTTTCACACTTTCAAGCAATTTGACGATATCCCAAATGTCATGTTCAACCATCGGTTTTATTACATCATTTATGGCATCAATCCACTTGAGAGTTAGAGTACAACATGACTTGACTAGGTCAATTATACATTCTCAGTCAACCTAATATCATATTCATGTTCTCAAATTAAATTTTTTTCTTTATCTAGTGAATCTTCTTAATGATACTTCTTGAGATTATTGAGTTTGAACTTTAGGTGGTGCTAGAGAGGGAATCTTAATGTTTTTTTGTCTTTTAATAATGTTAGGAGTAACATCATTATTTAATTACCATATCCATTTCTTGAACAATGGTAAGTGCAAAGGCTTAGCTATTGTCAATAACATATTATTCTTTAAAGACAACACTCCTTATGTTTTCTTTTCCTCCAAACTTAATTTCCTCAAGGAGTCTTGCACATCTCAAACATGATCTTCAAGTGGGATTGTAAAACTCATACATGTGAGAGCTTTAAATGTAACAAAAAAAAATTATAACTAATTATCTTTAAGTCCAACTTACCTTCATGCATCCTATAAGACATTGCTTCGACTGAACATCCCTAAATGTGTATATGTCTAATGTTGGAATTTCCCTGACTTATACCTATAGGGTAGTGACTTCTTTAATTGGTACCCTAAAAGTATATAAATTGCATTCTTTAATGTCTTTCCCCAAAACGACTTTGGTAGAGAAGAATTAAACTTCTTACCATATCTGTACAAGTCTAGTTTCATCGTTGTGCAACTTTGTGCATGCTAGGTTTGCCTAACATTACATGTTGTAAAACAATTTCACAATTATTGAAGAAAAACACATAGGGGACTCCAAACATTATATCTTATGTCATATATACCATAGTATTTCCCATGGTCACGTTTGACAATCTTCATTTTCTTTCTTTTTCTTAGTTGAAGTTCAACTTCATCTTTGAAAGACTAAATGTCTAGAGATCAAAACTTCTCATAATTTAAATAAAGAGGAATCAGGTAAGAACATAATAAAATATATTTGTTCATTCCATGAATCCATAAGGAATAGAACACAAATATATGCATGCATTAGTTCTAAGACATCCTTATTTCTTTCAACACCTAAATTCCATTTTGTTTGCTTATTTTCCCTTTATTTACTCAGTATAGACTTTAAGGTCCAACCAATACAAAGGATCCAGAATTTCCTATAACATAAGCATCCAAATTATCTATTAAGAGATATGACTTAAGCGCTTATGTTATAAAGTAACAAAATTCTCATTTAATTTTAAGTTTTGTACCACCCAAAAAATGTTTGCAATAGGAACACTCAAATATCCATAAAAGAACTCATAACTTGCAACATTTGAATCACACGAGAGACTAACTTTATTATTTCTAATTGAATAAAAATAACTGAATTTGTCCAAATTAGAAATAAAATTTGGACATAGAAGTTCTCATAGCTTCAACTATAACTTTATGTCATCACCCACATAGAAGAATCTTTCATTATCACTTGGTGGATGACTCCATAGGTAGCATCGTATAGACATGCTTTTGTGAGTAGTAGAACAAAAATAGACCCACTAACATCCTTTGGTAAAAAACTAAATTAACTTTAAAACAAATGTCTTGGGAGAGGTCACATTGCCTCTCAATGCCCCACAAAGAAAACCGTGATTATGAGGGGTCAAGACATTTATAGTAGTCAAGAGGAGACTACTTATTCCCCTTCCTCTAGTGGAAGTGAAGATGAAGTAAGGGGTGAAGAGTCTAGAGAGGAAGTCTACCCCTATGAAGAAGGTGACCTCCTAATGGTTAGAAGGCTCCTTGAAGGTCAATCTTGTGATCTATCTCAATTCTGAAGAGAGAACATCTTTCATACAAGATGCAAAATTTTAGATAAAAATTGTTCTTTCATTGTGGATAGTGGATCTTGTTACAATTGTTGTAGTACAAGATTAGTTTCCAAGTTGAACCTCACTATCATTCCCCACACAAAACCTTATAAACTTCAATGGCTCAATGAGCAAGGGGAAATAATAGTTAACCAACAAGTGAAGGTACCTTTCTCCATTAGGACATATAAGGATGAAGTTAATTGTGATATAGTTCCCATGGAGGCAGGGCATATTCTCTTAGGAAAGCCATGGAAATTTGATAGGAAGATCATTTACAATGGCCTAACTAATGAGATTACCCTCACCCATCCTGACACTAAATTTGTGTTGCATCCTCAAACACCTTCACAAGTAGCTAAGGATCAAATACAAATAAAACTCAAATGGGATGAGAAAAAGAATAGAAGAACAACCTTTAATGGTTAAGGAGGAGTGTAAGAAGGTAAATGTCTCCTCCAAGAGATTAGCTAAGAAGGAAAGTCATTTTGCAATAAAGACAAATATTAAAGAAACTTCCCTTCTAAGACAACCTCCACATCTTCTCCTTTGTAAAAGAACACTTTTTAGCACTGTCATACCTCTTGAGCTTATTGCTATTCCTCAAGTAAAGGAGTTGTTGGATGAGGGTTTGGTTCGTAAGAGCTTACATCCTTGTGCTTTGGTGGTGCCCAAAATAGGTATTACGAGGCACTGAATCCCTATGTTAAGTGGTATGATGAATGTGTTGAGTGGTGCAATCCTCTTTTGTAAAATCACTCATGCATCCAACATCTTCATGATTCACATACATATGGACTCATTAGGTAGGTTTGTTGTTATTTTTGGTTTCAATACAAACCTAGGTGCTCATACGGGACACCTTAGGTTTGTCATGCTTTTTGGTAGGAGTAATCAGGATGAAAATACAGAAAAAAGTATGTTTTATTGCATTAATTTCCTTAAGTTTTTAAATAGTGATCAAGGGGTTCCCACAGATCCTAAGAGAATAAAGGTCATTCCTGAGTGGCCTACTCCACCAAGTATAAGGGAAATTTAGGGCTTCCATGACTTAATGATATGAACCTTCATTGCACAAGGGCTGACTTAGGATCGTCTAGGATTAAACCTTGATGGAAAATTCGAAAATTAATTAAGAAAAGGATGTGAAATTGGTAAGATTCTAGGGTTGGGCAGTGGCTAATTTCTTGAGCCTTAATAAGGTGGGTCTTGGCATAAAATGGATGAATGGGATGGTAAAAACATAGGTTAAGTGGTGGCTGAACAGAAATATAGAAATGGTTATAACTCAAGCTACAGAGGGCTCCAAATGAGATGATTCCAAAACGAGGTGAAAGGTCTCATTTTGAGTTTCAATTTAGGCTCAAGAATCACTTAATTTGAATGAGTAAAATAAGAGTTATGGTCACGAGATAATTCTGCGTAGAATTAGATTTTCTGGAAATTGTGGTTTGAAGGAACAAGGTTGAAGATGAAATGGTGGAAGGAAAGAATCACTCTTTCCAGCGAGGGCAACACACAAAGGATGTGAAAGACCTTTGATATAGCCAGGGTGTTCTTGAATCACTCAAGAACTTAGGAGAATCACTCTCACTAAGATGAAAGAGATAAACTCTAATTTTTCTGAATAAAACTGAACTTGTGTTTATTGATAAAATGGTTCAGCTTATATATAAGTTTTACATCAAATTTTAGTAATGATCCACTGACCTAGGATTAAAATAACTTAATGCCATTAACCTAGGGAATTAAAATAACTTAATGGCTGAGTGTAATTGAAATTGTGGCAACCAAAAGTCACCCCCAACAGCCATCAAGTCAGCCACCATTTGGTCTCCCAAAAGGTTGGTGCCTAGGTTGCCAATTGGGCCCTTATTACAACTTGAACTAAAGCCCTTTTAGTTGATTAACCCAAAACATATTTTTGTCAGCCAACTTTACAAGGATTGGGCCATTATTTAGACAAACTAAACACTCTAAAATTGAGACAAAGTGGTTCCATTTAGTCCTCCTCCATTTGGGCCATGATACAACTCACAACCTTGGACTTTTCTCCTTGAAACTTGGGCTTGTATTCAAATAGTATGGACAACACTTGTTGAAGAGCTTCCTTGGCTTTCCTTGCTCTAGCCCTTGTCATAGGTCCTCCAAGTCCTTCAAGTGGATCCTTGCCCTTGCTCTTGGTCATGTCCTCATCACTTAACAAACTTATACAAAAGGTTTGTTGTAGATGCAATTGCTTTTGATATTTTGATGATGATCATGATGATATGATGCAATTGATGTAAATGGGCTTTTCAAGATTAAATTCAAGACAATACTTCAAGATTACAAGTCACAGCATCAAGATGATCACTAGTATATTAGGAAGGGAATTCCTAATTGAATTAGCAAAAGGTTTGGCCAAGTAATTTAAATTAAAAAGTGTTTTACAAAGGTTTTACTCTCTGGTAATCGATTATCAGAGGATGTAATCGATTACCAGTGGCCAAATATATTTTATAACAGCTACTAAAATTTGAATTCGAAATTTTAGACTGTGTAATCGATTACACAATTTTGGTAATCGATTACCAGCAGTTAGTAAACGTTTTAATTCAAATTTTAAAAGTTGTAATCGATTACACAATTCCTGTAATCGATTACCAGACAAGATTTTCAGAAAAATGATTCTAAGAGTCACAACTTTTCAAAGGCTTTATTCATGACCACCAATGGTCTATATATATGTGACTTAAACACGAATTTGCTTAGAGTTTTTCATAACAACAAGTGTTTATCCTCTCAAAGAGCAAAATCATTTTATCCTCTTAAGAATTCCTTGGCCAATTCAATTGCAATTCATTAAGGAATTATTTGAGTACTCAATCTGTAAAATCCATCTCTTTCTAGAGAGATTTATTCTTCTTCTTCTCCTCATTCTCTAAGGGATTAAGAGACTGTGAGTCTCTTGTTGTAAAGGAATTCTAAACACAAAGGAAGGATTGTCCTTGTGTGTTAAGAACTTGTAAAAGGAATTTACAAGATAGTGGAACTCTCAAGCGGGTTGCTTGGGGACTGGACGCAGGCACAAGGGTGTGGCCGAACCAGTATAAATCTGAGTTTGCACTTTCTCTTCCCTTAATCTCCTTTATTTATTATTGCTTCATATTCATATTCAAATTGTTTTATTTGAATCAATATTTAAGAAGATTGTCATTAAGGGAATTCATAACTTGAATAAAAAGTGAAATAGATTTTTAATTGGGGAAGTAGTTTGGAATATCTTAATTTAACCCCTCTTCTTAAGATATCTGAGGCCACTTGTCTAACAAGTGGTATCAGAGCTTCATTCTTGTATAAAGTTTAGAAGCTTCAAGAAAAAGATGGCCTCAGCAAATTCCTTATTTCCAGAAGGGAATTCTATCAATAGACCTCCAATATTTAATGGAGAGGGTTACCACTACTGGAAAACCCGAATGCAAATTTTTATTGAGGCAATAGATCTAAATATTTGGGAAGCCATAGAAATAGGGCCTTATATACCCACCACAGTAGAAAGAGTTTCAATAGATGGTAGTTCATCAAGTGAAAGCATAACTATAGAAAAACCTAGAGATAGATGGTCTGAAGAGGATAGAAAACGAGTACAATACAATTTAAAAGCCAAAAACATAATAACATCTGCCCTGGGAATGGATGAATATTTCAGGGTTTCAAATTGTAAGAGTGCTAAGGAAATGTGGGACACTCTTCGATTAACACATGAAGGAACTACAGATGTTAAAAGATCTAGGATAAATGCACTAACTCATGAGTATGAATTATTTAGAATGAATGCAAATGAAAATATTCAAAGCATGCAAAAGAGATTTACACATATAGTAAATCATCTAGCAGCCTTAGGAAAAGAATTTCAGAATGAGGATTTCATAAACAAGGTGTTAAGATGTTTAAGTAGAGAATGGCAACCCAAAGTAACGGCTATTTTTGAATCAAGAGATTTGTCTAACATGTCCCTTGCCACTCTATTTGGAAAGTTGCAGGAACACGAGATGGAATTATTGAGATTACACCAACATGAAGAAAATGACAAGAAAAAGAAAGGAATTTCTCTTAAAGCATCATCTTCAATTCAAGAAGAAAGTGATCAGGATAATGATCCAGATGATGATGATGATCTAAGTTTCTTTGTAAGAAGATTCAACAAGTTTCTTAAAGTAAGAGGAAATCAGAGGCGACCCAATTTTAAATCAAAGAGAAGGATAGAAAATTCATCCTCTACTCTAAAATGCTTTGAATGCAATCAACCTGGACATCTGAGGGTTGATTGTCCCATCTTCAAGAAAAAGATGGAAAAATCTGAAAAGAAGAATCATAGTGAAAAGAAACTGAAGAAAGCATACATCACATGGGATGAAAATGATATGGAATCTTCTGAAGATTCTGAAAATGAAGAGATAAATCTCTGCCTTATGGCTAAAAGTTACAAAAGTGATGAAGAGGTAACATCTTTGAATAACTTATCTATTTCTTTTGATGAATTGCAAGATGCATTTTCTGATCTGCATAAAGAGTCAATTAAACTTGCAAAATTAGTTTCATCTTCAAAGAAAACAATTTCAAATTTAGAAAATGAAATTTCGAAATTAAACAAAGAATTAGATCTTCTTAGAAATGAAGTCTCAATTTCTAAAACAAATGAAAAAGTTAATATCTCCACTATTTCTGACAAGAAAATATCAGATTCTTGTAGTTGTTGTGATAAATATGTAAAAGAAATTAAAGAGTTGAAAAATTCACTTGCAAAATTTTCATATAGTAAAAATAATTTAGATGTTATATTAAGTAAACAAAGATATGTGTCTAATAAAAATGGACTACGGTATAAATCTGATAAACAACAAAAGTTTCATAAAAACTTTTCCACTTCCACACAAAAATGTAATTCTAATTCTATCACTTGTTTTTATTGTGGAAGAAGAGGACATGGCATATCAACTTGCTACTTCAAGAAAAATTACAGTAACATTAAAATGATATGGGTCCCAAAAGGATCCTCAGTTTATACTAACATGCAAGGACCCAATAAAATTTGGGTACCTAAGTCAAAAACTTAATTATGCAGGTATCTTTGAGAAAGAAGTGGTACATAGATAGCGGATGCTCAAAACATATGACTGGAGATGCATCAAATTTTACACATATCTCTCCAAAGAAAAGCGGGCATGTAACATATGGTGACAACAACAAAGGTAGAATCCTTGAAGTGGGTAAAATAGGTACAAATTCTTCAAACTCCATTGAAAATGTTCTACTTGTTGAAGGACTTAAGCATAGCCTGCTTAGCGTTAGTCAACTATGCGACAAAGGCTATCTAGTATCATTTGATTCTCAGAAATGTCTTATAGAACATAAGCATGACATTAATATAAAGCATGTAGGACATAGAGTCAATAATGTTTACATTATAGACTTAAGCATAAAACAAGAAAACAATCATTGCTTTCTTAGTAAAGATGAAGATCCATGGTTATGGCATAAAAGAATTGCTCACATAAACATGGATCACTTAAATAAATTAATTTCAAAAGATTTAGTAGTTGATTTGCCTAAATTGAAATTTGAAAAAGATAAACTATGTGATGCATGTCAAAAGGGCAAACAAACAAGAGTCTCATTCAAACCTAAAAATGTTGTTTCAACCACTCCACCCTTACAATTATTGCATATGGAATTATTTGGTCCATCTAGAACCATGAGTTTTGGAGGAAATTACTATGCTCTAGTTATAGTTGATGATTTCTCTAGATATACTTGGACATTATTTATTACACATAAAAGTGATTCATTCCAAGCATTTACAAAACTTGCTAAAGTCATACAAAACAAGAAAAATCTCAAGATTGCATCCATTAGAAGTGATCATGGGGGTGAATTTGAAAATAAAGATTTTGAATTATTTTGTGATGAACATGGTATTGAACATAATTTTTCTGCACCAAGAACCCCTCAACAAAATGGAGTTGTTGAGAGGAAAAATAGGTCATTGGAAGAAATTGCAAGAACTTTATTAAATGATACTTTTCTTCCAAAGTATTTTTGGGCTGAAGCGGTCAATACTGCATGTTACATCATGAATAGGGCCTTAATAAGACCTATTTTAAAGAAAACCCCATATGAGTTATTTAATGGTAGAAAACCTAATATTTCTCATCTACATGTTTTTGGTTGCAAATGCTTTGTGCTCAATAATGGAAAAGATAATCTAGGAAAATTTGATGCAAAATCTGATGAAGGTATTTTTCTTGGATATTCATTACAAAGCAAAGCATATAGGATATATAATAAAAGAACTATGAATATCGAGGAATCCATTCATGTTACCTTTGATGAATCTAATGCTATCTTGTCAAGAAAGAATATGCTAGATGATATTGCAGATTCTTTAGAACATATGAATATTGATGAACAAGATTCCAAAGGAAATGATAAAGGAAACAATGAAGATCCTCCAGAAGAAGTCAAATCCAATGATGAACTTCCAAGAGAATGGAAAGCTTCAAGAGATCATCCCCTCGACAACATTATTGGTGATATCTCAAAAGGGGTAACAACTAGACATTCTCTTAAAGATTTATGCAATAATATGGCTTTTGTATCTATGATTGAACCTAAAAATATAAAAGAAGCCATAGTAGATGATAACTGGATCATTGCCATGCAAGAAGAACTGAACCAATTTGAAAGAAACAATGTGTGGAAATTAGTAGAAAAACCTGAAAATTATCCTATCATAGGAACAAAATGGGTTTTTAGAAATAAATT
Source organism: Glycine soja (assembly GCF_004193775.1). Taxonomy (NCBI): domain Eukaryota; kingdom Viridiplantae; phylum Streptophyta; class Magnoliopsida; order Fabales; family Fabaceae; genus Glycine; species Glycine soja. The sequence continues at coordinate 26,039,740 of NC_041002.1, read as the reverse complement.
AGATGAACATGGTATAATTATTAGAAATAAAGCCAGGTTAGTAGCGAAAGGATATGATCAAGAAGAAGGAATAGACTATGAAGAAATATATGCTCTTGTTGCAAGATTAGAAGCCATTAGAATGCTTTTGGCATATGCATCCATAATGGATTTTAAACTTTATCAAATGGATGTTAAGAGTGCCTTTCTATATGGTTTAATTCAAGAAGAGGTATATTTTGAACAACCCCCTGGTTTTGAAATTCCTGATAAACCAAACCATGTTTATAAATTACAAAAGGCTCTTTATGGTTTGAAACAAGCCCCTAGGGCGTGGTATGAACGCTTAAGCAATTTTCTTCTAGAAAAAGAATTCTCTAGAGGTAAAGTGGATACCACATTGTTCATAAAGAGAAAGAATAATGATATTTTGTTGGTTCAAATATATGTTGATGATATAATTTTTGGATCCACTAATGATTCGTTGTGCAAGGAGTTTTCCCTTGATATGCAAAATGAATTTGAAATGTCAATGATGGGAGAACTAAAGTACTTTCTGGGATTACAAATCAAGCAAACTCAAGAAGGTATATTCATCAATCAATCCAAGTACTGCAAGGAATTGATCAAAAGATTTGGGATGGATAGTGCAAAACACATGTCCACACCTATGAGCACTAGTTGTTACTTAGATAAAGATGAATCTGGTCAGTCTATAGACATAAAACAATATCGAGGTATGATCGGATCTCTTCTTTATTTATCTGCTAGTAGACCTGATATTATGTTTAGTGTATGCATGTGTGCTAGGTTTCAATCCAACCCCAAACAATCACATTTAAGCGCAGTAAAGAGAATCATGATATATCTATTAGGGACAATCAATTTAGGATTATGGTATCCTAAGAATTCAACATGTAACTTAATAGGATATTCTGATTCTGATTTTGCCGGATCTAAAACTGATAGAAAAAGTACAAGTGGAACTTGTCAATTCATTGGATCGGCTCTTGTTTCATGGCATAGTAAGAAACAAAATAGTGTTGCTTTATCTACTGCTGAAGCGGAGTATATCTCTGTCGGTAGTTGTTGTGCACAGATTTTATGGATGAAGCAACAATTATCTGACTATGGCATCATTCTTGATTGCATACCTATTAAGTGTGATAATACTAGTGCCATAAATCTATCCAAAAACCCAGTTCAACATTCTAGAACTAAACATATAGAGATTAGACACCACTTTCTTAGAGATCATGTCCTAAAGGGAGATTGTGTATTAGAATTTGTTGATACTAAGAATCAACTTGTTGATATTTTCACTAAACCTCCCCCCAAGGAAGTGTTCTTCTCTATTAGAAGAGAATTAGGTCTCTTAGATGTAAGAGATTTAGAAAAATAGGGATTGGTTGATTGATTGATTGATTGATTTACTCTTATTTATTGTTTGTAGATTATTTTGTTTGTTTGATCTTGGTTGAATTCTTGTTTTTATGATACAATTTATGATTTCTTGTGTATATGATAATTGAATGATTGAATTTAGTGTATTAGTAGTGAAAATTTATCATATAGAATGTATTTTAGCATAAACATAGATATTATCTTAAGAAACTAGCCTAGGATAGGCTCTGGTAATCGATTACCATCCAGTGTAATCGATTACCATCCAGTGTAATCGATTACACATGAACAGGCAGCCTGTAATCGATTACAACATCCTGTAATCGATTACCAGTAAGCTTATTGGTTATGTAATCGATTACCAATACCTGTAATTGATTACAATACGTCATCTTCTATAAATACTCACGAAATCAGAGCTGCTGCGCAGCCAAAGCCTCCTCCGCGTTTTCCTCCTTACCTAAAACTTCAAATCTTCGAATCTCACTCAATTCTTCACCAAATCACGTCCCGTAAAGCCCAATCTTCCTCTTTTTCACTCCTCTTTCACTTCCACCGATCAAAATCCATAAAAACTTCATCAAATGGCAGAGCCATCAAAGAAGAGAAAGGGATCATCCTCCACCGCTGCCGCCGCTGCCCATCGCCGCCACGGCCCATCCGGAGCACCCACAGCACCTATTCATCCTTCCTTGACATCTGCAAGATCATCAACATTGTTTTCATCCAATGATCAGCGTCTACGGTACCTTTCTCAGTTTTCTTCTAGAATAATCTTAGACCCTAAGTACCTAGACATAGAATTCTTTAATGATGAAACGTTTGATCAAGTGTTTCAAAATTCTGGTCTTGTTGATTTCATGTCATTAAAATTTCCATATTATCCTGAACTTGTAAAGGTCTTCTACTGCAATTTAAAAATTCAGGATGGCATTATTATTTCTGAGGTGCATGGTATTTCGATGGTCATTGATCAGTCACTATTCTTTTCTTTGACTCATTTACCCAGTCAAGGTGCACCTTTTGAGGGCACCATTGTTGATGACTGGAAATTCGATTATTCGAGTCATGATGCTTGTCGCATGGTCTGCAATGATCAAGCTGAAATGACCGATAGATTGTTGGTCGGGTCATTAACATTTGATAATCGCATCATGCATTATATCATTGTTAGGATTTTGCTTCCTCGGTCTTCAAATTTAGCACAAGCCTCTGAGGAGGATTTGATTCTTATGTGGGTTTTTCTTACCGGTCGTCAGATCGACTGGGCCCATTTGGTTCAGTACCGAATGCATAAGGCATTACGAGCCAATGCACCTCTTCTTTATCCACATTTGATTACTTTGTTTTTGCGTCATTTTCAAATTCCGCTTGATGATGAACCCTTTGTTCAAGTCAAGCGTTCCTTTGCAATTGGTGCTGGTGCAGTGACCTCCTTTGGGTACCGTAAAGATCGGAATGGTCAATGGCTGAAGAAGGATGCACTCCCTCCTCAAGATGAACGTACTCCTTCACCTCCTCCTCAACGTGAAGATTCTGCACTCATGAATGAAGTCCTCTCCGAATTACGGGGTCTTCGTTCTTATGTTGGTGACCGCTTCGACTCGTTAGATACACGCTTTGCCGGTATGGACATTCGCCTCACACAGCTTGAAGAGGATGTCGGATACATTCGTCAGAGTTTCGATCTTCCACCACCACCACCGTCTTCTTAGATTTTAGTTTCTGATTATAAGTCTTTAATAAGCCGTGTATTTTGGCTGGTTAAGTTTCTTAGAGTTTCAATTATTACGTTAAATACTTTGCTTATTTATCTTGTGGTATTAAGATTTCAGACTTTTTCTGCTTTGACATTGTGTGGTTGTTGACATTTTGAGTTATTTGGATTCTGGATTGATTATTTCGTGTTTGTGAGTTTGGATGGTTATGCTTTATACTCTGATCTTTATATCTTTCTACTCCATTGTTATATCTGTGTTGATTCCCTAGTTCTTTGGCTTTTTGATGTTGCCAAAGGGGGAGAAAAGGTTGGTTGTAGAAAAAGCTTAACAACCTTAGAAATCAAGTGATCATAAACTCCGAAATATAGGGGGAGTAAACGCACATTTTATCTATATACAATTGTTTGTTGCTTGCTTGAATCTTGATTTTAGGTATTGTATTGTCATCATCAAAAAGGGGGAGATTGTAGATGCAATTGCTTTTGATATTTTGATGATGATCATGATGATATGATGCAATTGATGTAAATGGGCTTTTCAAGATTAAATTCAAGACAATACTTCAAGATTACAAGTCACAGCATCAAGATGATCACTAGTATATTAGGAAGGGAATTCCTAATTGAATTAGCAAAAGGTTTGGCCAAGTAATTTAAATTAAAAAGTGTTTTACAAAGGTTTTACTCTCTGGTAATCGATTATCAGAGGATGTAATCGATTACCAGTGGCCAAATATATTTTATAACAGCTACTAAAATTTGAATTCGAAATTTTAGACTGTGTAATCGATTACACAATTTTGGTAATCGATTACCAGCAGTTAGTAAACGTTTTAATTCAAATTTTAAAAGTTGTAATCGATTACACAATTCCTGTAATCGATTACCAGACAAGATTTTCAGAAAAATGATTCTAAGAGTCACAACTTTTCAAAGGCTTTATTCATGACCACCAATGGTCTATATATATGTGACTTAAACACGAATTTGCTTAGAGTTTTTCAGAACAACAAGTGTTTATCCTCTCAAAGAGCAAAATCATTTTATCCTCTTAAGAATTCCTTGGCCAATTCAATTGCAATTCATTAAGGAATTATTTGAGTACTCAATCTGTAAAATCCATCTCTTTCTAGAGAGATTTATTCTTCTTCTTCTCCTCATTCTCTAAGGGATTAAGAGACTGTGAGTCTCTTGTTAGGAATTCTAAACACAAAGGAAGGATTGTCCTTGTGTGTTAAGAACTTGTAAAAGGAATTTACAAGATAGTGGAACTCTCAAGCGGTTGCTTGGGGACTGGACGTAGGCACAAGGGTGTGGCCGAACCAGTATAAATCTGAGTTTGCACTTTCTCTTCCCTTAATCTCCTTTATTTATTATTGCTTTATATTCATATTCAAATTGTTTTATTTGAATCAATATTTAAGAAGATTGTCATTAAGGGAATTCATAACTTGAATAAAAAGTGAAATAGATTTTTAATTGGGGAAGTAGTTTGGAATATCTTAATTCAACCCCCCTTCTTAAGATATCTGAGGCCACTTGTCTAACATTTGTCCCATATTTTTCTATACTTGTAGCACCACTCATTGAGTTGGTGAGGAACCATGTTCTCTCATGGGAAGATGCCCATGAAATGGATTTTCAGACCTTACCCTACTCTAACATACGCAACACCACTAGTATATACGTTTTTATTCTTTTACGGGTGTTGAGGGAAGAAGCCCAGAGTTTCAAGAACCTTTGGATTTGAGGTCAAATCCTTTTCCAGGGAGAGGGGATGATGCAATCCTACCCCCCCCCCCAAGGGTATTGGATAGAAAAATCCAAGAAGATTAGATCAGGGATGCAGAAGAAGGCCCTAGGATTCTCATGAGCCTTAGGGTAGATTTTAGGCCCACGGGCTAAATATGAGCTCACTTATCTTTGTACATATTAGATTAGGATTTCATTATTTTTGGGCTTTGTATTTGGGGCTCCATAGTGTAGGGTGGGTACCTTAGTAATGTAGGATTTTTCAGCCCTTGTATTTTACGGCACCTAGACTAGTTTTTGTATTAGGGGTGGTTTTGTAATTTCACATGCATTAAGTGCACTATTTCATGTGTGTGTTGGGAGAGAAATTTAATTGAATTAGAAGAAGTCCAATCCAATTAAATTTTGGTACAGCCTAAGAGGGAGGTGAACATTTGCTTGCTACACCCCATTACCACATCATATAGTCACACTTTGTGCTTGTCTTTCATGCTTTACATGTCTCATGACACCTAAGCACACTTAGTGGAGAATCTTGGACTTGATCTTGGATTAGTGGGCCTAACCATAGTTGAAATTCACTAATCATAATTAGTGAAATTTTGGCTCCACAAATTCAAATTCAAGTGAAATTTGAATAGAAATTCAAATTTCCCTCCAATTTTTGTGACACTTAGACTATATATAGAGACCTTGTGTGTGCATTTTTTGAACTTTGGTCATTTGAGAAATTAGACTTCAAAGTTTAGACCTCATTTGGGGCATAAATTTCGTGCCCCCTCTCTCCCTCTCCCTCCACTCATCTTCTCCTACGTTCAAGCTCTTATTCATGGCTTCCTATGATGGTGAGCTTGTTCTTGACTCATCTTCTCCTTGAAGTGGCATCTCCAATCACCTTTCCTCCTTCTCCATTCCACTGCCATTGATCTTCAAGAAGCAAAGGATTCCATTGATGAAGAAGATCCAAGGCCTACAAGCTCTACATGGAACTACATCAATCTAGCCTTTTCAATTTCGCAGCCAAGAACAAAAGTGAAAGAGTGCCTCTTGAGTTCATTCTTGAACATTGAAGTGTTAAATTGGGCGATTCTAATGCTACATGAGGTAGTCCGGCCCAGAAAAGTTTTTAATTTGTCAATTTTGTTATTTGAATTTTAAAAATTGATTATTGATTGGGATAAAAAAAAAACACGGTCGTCTTAGTGTTTACCAAATGTTCAATTACATTCACCAAAATAATTGGCCTAATTGCTTATTTGAACGAAATGGCTATGCAATGACACTATATTACTAACTTAAAAACTGTTAGTAAGAAAGTATATATGTCAGCATTCAGTGAGATAGACTCGGAAATTGGTTCATGTTGTATTGCAAATGAGGAAATAACATGTTATATTTTTTTTAAAAAAAAAATATTCTCTCTCTTGGTTCTAGCATCTAGTGAAACCATGGTATATTTTTAACTAATCTATATTTATAAAATAATTTGAAATATTTGGGGCTCTTGGACATTGATGGCATCAGAGAGGCAAAAAGTTTGAATCATTATGTTGTGATGACTTGATGAGGTCATGTGGTTTCTGTGGGCTACCCAAAAACAAGTTGATGAACTGATGAAGTGAAGAGAAAGTCAAGGAAAAGCTTTTTGTACTCCTCATGCAATCCACCTCCATTTTGAAATTCATTTTTTAAAGCTAAAATTCCATCCATGTGGTCCATCCTAGCAAATCTTTAATGAACTCCTTCATCCAACGGTCTAGGAAACTTTCGCACAATGCAACACCTACTCAGCTCTTACATGTTAGAACTCGTCAAATTCTAAATGATGATATATGGTGTGACTTGGATTCATCCCACAACCCTCATGTCTACCTACCCCCACATTAACCACTTTCACTTATGTTTTGACTGTTGTACAAGGGTATAGTAAAAAGGGGTTGGCCAAATCGATCCATGGAACGCACTCATTCACTAGCTTCAAAAGCATATAGTCGATGTGAAACAACACCCTAGACTACTTCATCACCAACCAAATCACAATTTGGAGTAATGTAATTTGATGAAATATGAAAATGACTGAAATGATTTTATAAAATAAGGATTAAAATACAGAATACTTATAAAAGGGGCGGGACAAGTTGATGTAGTTGATGTGAAACAACACCCTAGGCTACTTCATCACCAACCAAATCACAATTTGGAGTAATGTAATTTGATGAAATATGAAAATGACTAAAATGATTTTATAAAATAAGGATTAAAATACATAATACTTATAAAAGGGGTGGGACAAGTTGATGTAGCTCCATATGGAGCTTGTAGGCCTTGGATTTTCTTCATCAATGGAGTCCTTTGCTTCTTGAAGATGAATGGCAGCAGAATGGAGAAGGAAGAAAGATGATTGGAAATACCACTTCAACGAGAAGATGAGTCAAGAAGAAGATCACCACCATAGGAAGCCATGGATAAGAGCTTGAAGGTAGCAGAAAATGAGTGGATGGAGAGGGAGAGAAGGAGCACGAAATTTTGTGCCTCAAATGAGGTCTGAACTTTGAAGTGCAATTCTCAAATGATCAAAGTTGAAAAAATGCACACACATGGCCTCTATTTATAGCCTAAGTGTCACACAAAATTGGAGGGAAATTTGAATTTCTATTCAAATTTCACTTGAATTTGAAATTGAATTTGTGGAGCCAAATTTTCACTAATTATGATTAGTGAATTTTAGCTATGGTTCAGCCCACTAATCCAAGATCAAGTCCAAGATTCTCCACTAAGTGTGCTTAGGTGTCATGAGACATGTAAAGCATGAAGGACATGCACAAAGTGTGACTATATGATGTGGCAATGGGGTGTAGCAAGTAAATGCTCACCTCCCCCTCTAAAATTTAATTGGATTAGGCTTCTCCCAATTCAATTAAATTTATTTCCAACCACACACATCAAATATTCACTTAATGCATGTGAAATTACAAAACTACCCCTAATACAAAAACTAGTCTAGGTGCCCTAAAATACAGGGGCTGAAAAATCTTGCATTTCTAAGGTACCTTACCTATATTATGGAGCCCTAAATACAAGGCAAAAAAAATAATGAAATCTTAATCTAATATGTACAAAGATAAGCGGGCTTATATTTAGCGCATGGGCCCAAAATCTACCCTAAGGCTCATGAGAACCCTAGGGCCTTCTCTTGCATCTCTGGCCCAATCTTCTTGGAGTCTTCTATCCAATGCCCTTGTAGGTAGGATTACATCATTCCCTCCCCCTTGAAAAGGATTTGACCTCAAATCTCGAGGTTCTTGAAACTCTAGGCTTTTTTCCTCAACACTTGTAAAAAGAACAAAAACATATGTATTAGTGGTGTTTGGTATGTTGAAGTAAGGTAAGGTCTGAAAACCTATTTCCTGGGCATCTTCCCATGAAGGAACATGGTTCCTCACCAACTCAATGAGTGGTGCTACAAGTATAGAAAAATATGGGACAAACCTTTTGTAAAAGTTTGTTAAGTCATGGAAGCCCCAAATTTTTCTTATACTTGGTGGAGTGGGCCACTCAGGAATGACCTTTATTCTCTTAGGGTTCATGGAAACCCCTTGATCACTATTTAAAAAATTAAGAAAAGTAATGCAACAAAACATACCTTTTTCTGTATTTTCATGTTGATTATTCCTACCAAAAAGTATGACAAACCTATAGTGTCCCATATGACTACCTAAGTTTGTATTGAAACTAAAAATAAGAACAAACCTACCTAATGAGTACCTATGTACACAAATCATGAAGATGTTGGGTGCATGAGTGATTTTACAAAAGAGGGTCATACCACTTAAAACATTCACCATACCACCTATTTTAGGGATTTGGTGCCTAATAATACCTATTTTGGACACCAACAAAGCACAAGGATTTAAGTTCTTGCGAACCAAACCCTCATCCAACAACTCCTTTACTTGAGGAATATACTCAAGCCTAAGAGGTGTGGCAATGCTAACAAGTGTCTTTTTACAAAGGAGAAAATGTGGAGGTTGTCTATGAGGGGAAATTTCTTTAATATTTATCTTTATTTCAAAATGTTTTTCCTTCTTAGCTAACCTCTTGGAGGAGACACTTACCTCCTTACACTCCTCATTAACCATTAAAGGTTGTCCTTCTTCTTGGGGGTAGATCTCTTCACTAGATTCTTCCCTTTTTGCTTCTTCACTTTCACTAGAGGAAGGTGAAGTAGTAGCCTAATCTTGGCTACTATAAATGTCTTGGCCTCTCATAATCATGGTTTTCTTGGTGGGGCATTGAGAAGTAATGTATCCTCTTCCAAGACATTTAAAGCACTTCATGGAGCTAGTCTTCTCTTGCATACTAGCCTTAAGGGGTTGCTTTTCTATTGTCTTCCCCTTATCATCTTTGGGCTTAGGTGTCACCCCTAAGATGTCTTTACCTTGCTCTCTCTTTGGATAAGAGTGAGAGCCATAAGATTTTGAAGTAGACTTCCTTTTAAGTTGTTGCTCTACCCTTATTTCTCAATCTAAGTTAGCCTCTACATTGTCCTTCCCATGGAAGTATAGGAGGTTAATGTTAGCCTCTTGAGGCTTTCTTTCCTTTACTCTCCTATGGGAGTGAGGTCTAAGATGTGACCTATGTCCTCCTTCATAAAAGTCACAAAGTTCTTCACTTAGACTCTTGCAAGAGTTATGACTACTATAGGAGGCATGTTTTTCTTTTCTTAACTCTTTTAGTATTTTCCTTCTTTCTTCTTTCCTTATTTGTTCCCTCTCATATTGATTTCTTTTTACCCTCTCTTTTCCTTTTTCTTCTCTTTCTAGTTTTTCTTTCCATAACTTGAGGGAACTCAACTCATCTAAGATTCTAGATAGAGGGTCCTTATGACTAGTACCCTCGCCATTAACACACTAGATGAATGATGACTCATGTTGGTTCCTAAGTTGTGGTTCTTTCTTGTTGGGGGTTTTTGTAAAAAAGGTAAAAGCTAAGGTACCAAAAGAACTCAAGATAAGCGTGATAAGAAAGAAGAAAGTACTATGCAATAACAAGATAAACTAGGTGTGGCTAGTAAAGAAAATAAACTATGAAAGTAAGCAAGAAATTAAAGTGAAAGAAATGTAAACTAGGCAGATCCTAAGAGTGTTTGGATGACCTCATTTAAGGTTCCCAACAAAACACTCACTATCCTAAGGAAAAATTGCCTAAAATTATTACACACAAATGGAAGTAGGGTAACCTATTGGAGGCTCCCAACTTACTTCCAATCAAAGGCCTTTTTGTTACAAAATTTGAAAGCAATGAAGATAAGTAAATTCTCAATTAAAAAATTACAAAAAGGTCCTAAATTTTGGTGGTTGTTCTCTCTTTAGTGATTCACTCAATTTGGAGTTCTTCTTAGTTCAAAAGCTCTTAAGGTGGTTTGCCCCTTGATTCTTGACTCAAATTCTTCAAGGGATGTCACCAATCCTTTTTTCAATTCCTTATATGGCAACTCACAAACAAGGAAACAAAGAGACAAGCAACAACCAAAGACCAAAAAAATGAAATGAAAGCTAAACCACTAGAGTTTTAACAAAACAAATTTTCAAGGATTATTCAACAATTAAAGCAATGAAAAGCACACAAAAGCAAGCTATGACTCAAAGAAAAACCTAGAATGGCTCTAGAGTAGAGTAGAAAAACTAAAAAAAAAGACTCAAGAAACCTCTAGTTTTGGTAATTTTTTCACAATAATTTTCAATTGAAATTTCAGAACTAAGATTGGTATAAAATAGGCACCAATTATAGAACAAATTTTGAGCCAAAACAACAAGCACACTTCCCTTTCACTTTTTTTTCCTGGACACTGATTTTTCTGCCAACTTGTGTGAATTTTATTATTTTTTAATTTTACCCAAATCACTTGGTTCTTTTTTTATAATTTTGGTACAGATGCCCAGAAAATTCAGTAAAAACTTCAGCTCAAACTTCGTAGTGACCAATTCCCAGTAATTTATACAAGTTCATATGTTCAAGCTGCCAGCACCAACGATTTCAACCTAGAAATCAAGAGTAGTGTTTATGTTGCTTAAGGCTTGGATAGTTACAATTTGTGTTTACTTATGCTCAATTATCTTGAATAACACAATTCAAGAGAGCTTAAGACTTATTTTGATTCACAAATCCAGTCACAACTCAGCACCACAACTCAACTTCATCATATGCATCATGTAGGAAACTTAGAAAACAAAAAAAGTTCAACAAGATTACTTCTAGGAATTGATTTAGAACATCTTATGAACTAAATAACATGCATGAATTAGACTTAAAATTCAAAAGATAGGCTAAGAATGAAAAGAATACATGAACAAATGTATCTATAATTCAATCGAAAAAATAAAAATTCAACACAAACTTAGAACATATTATGACTAAACATGACTCTAAGATAACATTGATTAAGTGATTTACACTTGGATTTTTGTGTTTTTTTTTCTAATCAATATTTTGGAAGAAAATTTAGATCTAAAGGTTCAGCACAAGAAGATTATGACTGAAAAATGATAGAACCTAAAATCAACACAAAAACATGATTCAAGAGTAGATCTATAAAATTTGAACCATAAAAATGCAAGAACAAGTGTAGATCTAAGATCTAATCGGTTTATTTATTTTTTAATCTACTCTAAACAGCACCAAACCACAAGACAATGGAGGATATATATGGAGAATAATATGAATAATAAGGAATTAAAGTGAATTGACCGAACAAAAAGATAGAGGAAGCAAAAGAACATCACCTAGATGAAGATGCTCTTGATACCACATGATGTAGCTCCATATGGAGCTTGTAGGCCTTGGATCTTCTTCATCAATGGAGTCCTTTGCTTCTTGAAGATGAATGGCAGCGGAATGGAGAAGGAAGAAAGATGATTGGAGACGCCACTTCAAGGAGAAGATGAGTTAAGAATGTTAGTGCTTAGCTCTACGGAGTTTTAAAAGATTGGCTAAGATTTTGTTAAAACATAAGCACTTAGACAATGAAGGAAAGCTGGAGTTGCTGCACATGATGTCCAACGTTATGTCAAGGAATAAGATCGGGCTGCACAATGCACAAGGCAAGATAAAATGTCAAATGAAGAATTGAAGTTGCAGGATCCACGATGTCGGATACAATGTCCTGACATCCTGCCCGAAAATACTGGAGTTGCTGCACAATGCATAAGTCAAGATAAAATGTCAAATGAAGCATTGAAGCTGCAGGATCCACGATGTCGGATACGATGTCCTGACATCTTGCCCGAAAATACTGGACACATAAATCTGTTATATCTTTAACAGATTATTGTGCAGTTAGCAAGAGATTAGATGATCTATCTTCTGGAACGAATTAAAAGATAATTAAAGTTCGAATTACAAACTAGAAGAGTTCGTTCAGGGATTAAAGATTAAAGATAAAAACTAAAAGATCAAACTGTATCTTTTAGATCTTTAAGTGCAGATTTTCAGGAAGAATGATAGATCTCATCCAGCACAAGCAGTTGCAGCCCAGAAACGCACATTGCTATATAATCATGGAGGCTGCACGAGTTCTGAACCAAGTCCGGGATTGAAAAGTTATTTTGTGAGTTTTGGGACTTGAGTGTTTTGTGAGCCACCTTGATGTTATCCTAACATCAAGTGTTGGACCTGTGTGTGTAGAGTTGATCTCTAGTGTGTAGAGTTGATCTCTAGTGTGTAGGGTTGATCCCTTTTGTTCAGAGTTGATCTCTGGTGTGTCTTTGATTTAATTGTAAACACGGGAGTGTGATTGAGAGGGAGTGAGCGGGGTTTCTCATATCTAAGAGTGGCTCTTAGGTAGAGATCGCACGGGTAGTGGTTAGGTGAGAAGGTTGTAAACAGTGGCTGTTAGACCTTGAACTAACACTATTTTAGTGGATTTCCTCCCTGGCTTGGTAGCCCCCAGATGTAGGTGAGGTTGCACCGAACTGGGTTAACAATTCTCTTGTGTTATTTACTTGTTTAATCTGTTCATACGGACACATATAATCTGCATGTTCTGAAGCGTGATGTCGTGACATCCGGTACGACATCTGTCCCCAATATCAGAATTTCAAAGAAGAAGCTCACCACCATAGGAAACCATGGATAAGAACTTGAAGGTAGGAGAAGATGAGAGGAGGGAGAGGGAGACAAGGAGCACGAAATTTTGTGCCTCAAAAGAGGTATGAACTTTGAAGTGTAATTCTCAAATGATCAAAGTTGAAAAAATGCACACACATGACCTCTATTTATAGCCTAAGTGTCACACAAAATTGGAGGGAAATTTGAATTTCTATTCAAATTTCACTTGAATTTGAAATTGAATTTGTGGAGTCAAATTTTGGAGCCAAAATTTCACTAATTATGATTGGTGAATTTTAGCTATGGTTCAGTCCACTAATCCAAGATCAAATCCAAGATTCTCCACTAAATGTGCTTTAGGTGTCATGAGATATGTAAAGCATGAAAGACATGCACAAAGTGTGACTATATGATGTGGCAATGGGCTGTAGCAAGCAAATGCTCACCTCCCCCTCTAAAATTTAATTGGATTGGGCTTCTTCCAATTCAATTAAATTTATTTCCAACCACACACATCAAATATTCACTTAATGCATGTGAAATTACAAAACTACCCCTAATACAAAAACTAGTCTAGGTGCCCTATAATGCAGGGGCTGAAAAATCCTACATTTCTAGGGTAGTTTACCTATATTATGGAGCCCTAAATACAAGGCAAAAAAATAATGAAACCTTAATCTAATATGTACAAAGATAAGCGGGCTCATACTTAGCCCATGGGCCCAAAATCTACCCTAAGGCTCATGAGAACCCTAGGGTCTTCTCTTGCATCTTTGGCTCAATCTTCTTGGAGTCTTCTATCCAATGCCCTTGCGAGGTAGGATTGCATCACAAGTAATATAGTACATTTACTTATTCTCATTAAATTTATGGGTAAATATTTGCCCTTAGATCCATTTCTAATAAGCAAAGGGTGAAATTTAAGAGGCTAAAATATGTTTTCAAAATGAAATGGCTAAAAGACTATATAGGATATAGTTGATATTTATATTATTGTTTTTATTATAAATAATGAGATGTTGACACATGGATAGATAATATCCATTGATTAGCATCAATTAGGGTATATAAATGTATTTCTTTAAGAGGAAATCAATCAATGAGAAATAAAGGAAATTTATATTGTTTCCTTTTTATCTTCTTTATTGCTTTAATTAGGTAAATTACAGTAAACCTAGAATTTACTTCGTATCATTAGTGATTTCATCCTACTTACTCTACCTCCCATCGAAGATCTCTATCAACATTTATACTACCTCACCACATCATCTACCGTACACAATCGTTGTCCATCACTAGTCGCACTCTACCTTTCCCATGGAGGCATATTCTTTTACCTACAAGTGGCCACCTTCGCCACCACAACCGCCACCGCAATAGCCATCAACACCAACTCTATCCCATCTCTGTTTGTCCCTCAATAGTGGGTATCGACACCCTATTGTCCATTCACGTCTTTCCCCACAGTTATTATAGAGGCCACATCACAACCCATAACATGTTACAAAATATTTATTTTATAATTTAAAATTTACAAAAATATATTACTTATGTTAATTTTGTTTTTATAAAATAAAATATTTGTTTTAGAACCTGTTATGTAAAACTAGAATTCCTATCTTTTAGGATTTTGCTTTTAGTGGATCAATTTGATTTGTTACGTGTTTGTTATGTTTGTTTTTGTTCTACATATTGGTTTCCAATGTTTAGTAAGTGTGGTAGTTTTACTTTGAGTTTTTTTGTTGTTGCATAAAGGGGTTTGTGCCTATATATATCTCTCTCTCCTCCTTTAGCCAGAAACACAAGCAGAAAAACAATTTTCATTTTTTTTCTAAATTTCTTCTCTTCATTTTCTTATAAAAAATTATTCTTTTGAGAGCCAGAACATTAGTGTTCAGAAGGTTTAGGAATTCTTTTGCTACACACAATCATAACCAACATGTTGTCGTATCTTGAGAGAGGAGCGAAATCAAATTTTCCTACCAGTACAGTGGGGGCGTTTTTTCTCTAAGGATAGCGTTTGTGCGTTTCAACCTAGGCTATTTAAAATTTCTCCCTTAAAAATTATTTTCCTTTTGCTTATTGTATGTTATATTGCACTGTTAATTCATGTTCTATCATATTCTGAAGTTACTTTGCTACTGTTGTTTTATTATTTACTATAAGACTTTGCATTTTCTTCTCATTTATTCTTTTTATTTTATTTTAATTTTCTAACATAACACACATGAGCATCATCTTCCAACCACAACCATTGTCAGCATCGCCGCACATGACCGAAAACGAGCAACAAACCCATCCTTTACCATACCCATACGCCTTATCTCCACCATCAAATCCCTATTTCCAAACCCCTAATTTTCCTTCATACACTGTATTGTCATAGTTTGCCAACATTCTGCACCCTAACAACTTATATCAATCATTGTCCCCATCGTCCTATACCCAACATCCAATAACAAGCTTGTTTCCAAGGATCTCACTGATGGCTTGTGTGACAATCATCCAACAACTCGCAAAAGTGAAGCCGTTGGAAGAGATGATGATATTGACAAACGTTGAACAAGTTGTGATGACACTTGCAAAGCTACAACCAATAGCTTACTAAAAATAAGCTATTGGTTGTAGCAACATCGATCTCAACCTCCTGCAAGCGTCACGTGTGGCTTACTACACAAAGCGGCACACCTTGCCCACGACATCCAAAGGCACCTTTTCCTCCACATGCATTTTGTAAAACCCTAACATTCAAAGGCCAAACTCTTTCTCATTAGGCCCATCTAAACTTTTCCATCTCCCTGTCACCTTTACCCCTCACCATGGGCCTTTTTATTTTTGGCCCAACACCAGCTCAACTATGACTCTACATATGGCCTTTTATTAGCAAAATATATTTACCTTTTGTTTATTAATCATCCTCCATCCTTACTTAATGACTTAATTTATTTGTTGATTAAGCATTCTCAGGACCTTGAGGACAAGGTCCAATATGGGCCCATGGGTAATGTTAGGATGGGCCTTAAGAGGCTCAAATATGCTTTCAAAATTAAATGGCTAAAAGATTATATAGGATATAGTTAATATTTATATTATTGTTTTTATTATAAATAATGAGATGTTGACACACGGATAGACAATATCCATTGATTAGCATCAATTAGGATATATAAATGTATTCCTGTATGGTGAGATCAATGAGAAATGAATAAAATTTATATTGTTTCCCTTTCATCTTCTTTATTGCTTTGATTAAGTAAATTAAAGTAACCCTAGAACTCACTTTTGTATCGGCATGTATTTACTCTATTTATTTGCGAATATTTTTGTGAATATCTATAAAATTTAGGTACCCTTTTTCATCCCTATTTTGTCTCACCACGTTAGGGCTCAACAACGTTTCAATTCGACGGTTGCAGATTTTGATGAGGCCATCAAGCTTGATCAAGGGCACCGCCGAGTCCAACACTACAATTGAAGGAGCAAACTAAGGACAAAGAAGATGCAGGTACAAAATTGTGGCAGACGTGGAGTTTGGTTTGCATATTGATTCTAGTCACTAGAACTTAAACTGTGATCATTTTTAATTTCACTTCAGGAAAGATTAAAATGAATCAAAGATGAACCAAAATACTTGAGCTTTTATCTTGAATTGCTTTAGGAAAGTAAACTCTTGAACTTTTAACGCTTCTGAAAATTAATTTTTGGAAGTGTTTAATATTTAACATTTTTTTGGAGTTTATTTTCTGGCATGCTTAGACATTTAGGTGAGAACATGCTCTAGAAAGTTTTCAGATAGAGGATTTTTGGGCAGAAAAGTGCATAAAAAAATGCAAATGGGAGTATATTTAGCAATTAGTGAGAGTGCATATAGCAATTGCCTTCAAGAAAAAGACAAACATCTGTCCACTGTCCAGTGATTCAAAACTCAAACACACGGAGAACGCGCAGCAGCGCAGAGGTATATGAAAGTCAGTCAACGAGTACATACACACTGCTTTAAAATTAAATTTAATAATTATTGTCCTTTCCTTTCTGCCACTCTGTTTTGCGCTTATTTATTTATTTAATTAATATTTTAAGATAAATTCACATTCACACAGAACAGTAGTAAACAACTTTTCAAATTTTGAAAAGAATTATATAAAATCCAAAGGAAAAAATTAGACACTTTCATCAAGAATGAACTATTAAACATCTAAACCACTTTTTTTTACTACTATTTACTTAAATTTTAAATTACTCGGTTGGAAGTTTCAGATTCTAGGAAAGCAGAAACAGAAGGTTTTGAATTGAATCATCAACGACTTTCCCCATGGCTGGGTATGTACCCTTCTCGTGCTTACCATGTTTGATTATTGAACTCTATTTTTCACTTGGATTTTCCTTCTGGAACATCATAGTACAAATTTTTTTTGCAACAATATTGTTGTTGAAGGAACCCCATTTTCTTTAATATGATCTAAATTGGGTTACCTAGTTTCATGTGAAAAATGATGTCTTTTGTGTGTTCTGGATGGGTTGGTTCATCTCTGCTATGTTCTTTGTTCTATGATTGAAAGAAAAGTGGAAGTTAGTACATGGGGTTATCTAGTTTTATGCGAAAAATGTTAGCTTTTTGTGTCTTGGTGGAGTTTCTGGTTGGTGGGGTTATCTCTGCGACGTTCATTGTTCTGCAATTGAAAGAAAATTGGAAGGTCTTACATGGGGTTATGTGAAGAATTTTTTATTTTTTTTAAAATATTTTGGTTGAATTTGTGTTGGGTTCATTGCTACCTACCATGTTGATAGTTCTTATGATTGAAAGGAAAATGAAAGATTATGAAAGCAATTAAAAGTTTGAGCTTTCTATTTTGGTTTCTTTTTACCCTTTTGATGATACATTGAATGCAGAGTGCACTGTTAATAGTGAATTAATGGTTTTAACTTTTAAAATCGACCTTATTATTTGGTTTAACTTAATCGATTTGGAAGTTGGAATACCGAGATCATCAACTAGTGTTTGTTTGTTTTTATCCAAGTTTAAAGGAAATGCCAGTCCACTGCATGATGTTTGTTGAGTTTTGATATTGATTAAGTGCCTAAATCTACACACTGGACTTATGCTGTCACGGCCAAGTCATATATTTTTTGTCTTGATGATGCTTTTGCTTATGCAGAACATCATGGTTGGTGGACAAAAGTAGAATTGCAACCAAAATAAAATGTGCATCAGGAGCTTGTGATCCTGGAAAGGTTATATGGAAAAGCAATCCTACCAAGCCCTGCCCAAATTGTCAACATGCTATTGACAACGATGATGTAAGTGCAGTTTCTTTTTCAAATTTTGACTGTTCATTTTCCTTATTTGACTTCACCAGTACAATTTATCTTGGTAGAAATTGCATGCATTTCAGTTTATGTGGATTCCATTTGTCATAGTTCATTTTCAACCTTCCTTCTCTCTATTGTAGTACCATTTATTTACTTAATGTGGATAAGTATTACTCATATTTATAGTGATAGTGATTCAGTAAGATCAGCTGTTTATTAAATGATTTATATGACAAAAATGAAGTGGTTATGCAATTTTTCCTATGTTCAGACTACAGTAAACTGCAACTAAGTGAGACTGGGGTTACCGGTTTAACTGAAATAATATAAATTTAAATGGATAAGAATTTCAGTTTTAACTTACAACTTGGAATTTGGAAAGGAAACTACCACTGTTTTTTCTTGTTAATTTCATTAGGAATAAGTAACATTAGTATGCTAGTTTTTAATTGCAAGTTAGTTTCCCTTACTTTCAGTTTCAAACTATTAGTGCACAAGTCTACTACTTTTGGGTATAAGTTATGCTTACCTGCTGCTATTTTCATCTTTCTATTGAATATCATTTATAATTACTAATGGTTGCCAATTTTTCTGAACTGGTGATCAAGGTTATCAGATTTTAATTAAAATAGCGAATTATCAAACTAATTTTTTAATTGGGAATGATAAATCATATTGAATCATAAGATTCATATACACAATGAAAAATAGCTTGAAATATACCATATAAAGGGATCTATAGTACTCAATGTACTGATTTTATACTGGAAAATGTCATGAAACAATCACAAGTTATGATTAATGATCGAGTGTATGAAGCCACTATCTTAGAAGACTGAAATAGAGCAATTGGTTAGTCAAATACAGGGCATACAACAAGTGAGTGATGGTTTGAAACCTGTTTCAGAAGATTGAAAATAGAGCATCTGAATAATTAAATAGTGTGCATTCAGTGGTGCTTATTCGGTTCCTTTTCATTTAACAGTTTAAACTTATCGAAGTTTTCAATTTCTTTCATAAGAAATGGTGAAAGAAAAGTAAAATATAAAAAACATTTTTGAATTGTATGATTTGTATTGGTGATACAAAGTCGCACTAATTCATCCATGTATTGTAAGATTTAAAGTCATCTTTGATTTATCACCTGATTCAAATTTATGGCTATCCCAATTGTATTGAATTGTTTAATTCAAATTGTGAATTGTAAGATTCTAATGATTTCGGATGTGATATGCCCTGGAAATCTTCAAGCCTTTTATGCATAAGTAATGTGGGGAAAAGAGAGAATCAGAACTTAGTAGTATATAGTGGAATGTGGTTATATGATCCGTTGTATAATGGATTGAGTTGGGTTTGAATTTTCTTTACTGACAAACTAAATGTCCAAACATCTATTTGTTACTAGAGTATTTTTTTTTTGCTCTTTTCAACTGTGCTACATGCCATATATTTGAATTGTTAGAAATATATCCTACAATTTTATAAGTATAGAGTTAAGGTTAAAAATTAAAAAATAATGAAGGTATGATTAAAACTTTCATCCTTTAAATCATGAAGTCTAGCAGTTGTATAGGTATAAATGTACGGACATTTGAACTTTTTTTTGTCAATAGGTAGCACAAGAGTGGCCTGGCTTACCAAAAGGTGTCAAATTTGATCCATCTGATCAGGAAATAATTTGGCACTTGCTTGCAAAAGTTGGGGTAGGAGATTCAAAACCTCATCCCTTCATTGATGAATTTATTACTACTCTTGAAGTGGATGATGGAATTTGTTATACTCATCCTCAAAATTTACCTGGTTGGTAGCAAATTTTTATTCAAATCTGAATTTTTTGTTTTTTTGTTACTTTCCAATCAATATGATAATCTATGATGAAAATTTTAGGTGTTAAGCAAGATGGAAGTGCTTCCCACTTCTTCCATAGAGCAATCAACGCTTACAACACCGGCACCCGAAAGCGCCGAAAAATACTAGGGCAAGATTTTGGTGATGTCCGCTGGCACAAGACTGGAAGAACTAAACCAGTTGTCTTTAATGGGATTCAAAAAGGCTGTAAAAAGATTATGGTTTTGTATGTTAGCAATGTAAGGGGAGGAAGAGCTGAGAAAACTAATTGGGTTATGCATCAATATCACCTAGGAACAGAAGAAGATGAAAAAGATGGAGAGTACATTATCTCTAAAGTGTTTTACCAGCAGCAGCAAGTCAAATTGGGTGATAAAGATGATAAAGATGTTCCTGAAGCCACTGAAATCAATGAATCAACAATTGTGAAAGTGGATCCAGTCACTCCCAAATTTGTGACTCCTGAAACTCCTTGTAATGAAAGGTGGTGTGCAGATCTAGACCTTGGACAAGAAACACATAACAGTCCGCAGGTAAAACCTTCAACCATATTTTCTTGTTATCAAATATCCATTACCTGTTAATACTCTGCCATGAATGCTATTTTCTGTTTTGCTAGTTATTGGAAGGGGACAAGTATAAGATAATAAAGATAATGTTTTAAAATGTAGGTGGCATATTTGTACTTGGTAGAAATTCTCATTTTCATCCATGAAATCTGAATTCTTTTTTCCACATGAAAGTATTGTTGATTCTACATAGTGTAAAAGGAAGCACCACTTGTTCTGCATTGTAATGACTAATATGTTGTTTTACATCTCATTCAATTGAAGTTTCACGTAGGAAGCTTTGAAGTTTGAACATTGAACAGTGGTTTTGTAACTAAATATTCACTTATTTGGTTTCTTCACTCAAACATTTTAAGCATTTAATCTGAATTTGAAATGTCAATTAACGAATTGGATATAAACATACAATGACTGGGAGATCGAAGCTGTATTGAATAGATACAGTTTTCTGTAGTATTATATCTGTGAAATACATATCACTTTTATGTAGGCTAATGCGACTAAAAGATGCCATATGTTCTGATATTTTGGGAGTATATGTATATTAGTGGATTCTCTCTCAGCAAGTACATGCTGGGTGGTTCCACTGCTGAAATAATTTTACAATTTTTCACATTTTCCTTTATTAATCCCAGAATGTAACTTAGCCATTTAGCTAAACTTCTAATACTTGATGTGTGATGCAGTTATTATATTACTTCTGCTAGGTGCTACATGTGATGATATAGTTTACTGAAATTTCAAAACACCACTTACTAAAGTTGATTATTCCTGTTCTGTTTGTGTTCTGCTTTGTACTATACCAAAGCTTCCTCAGATGGATTGTTTAGATGAGATTCAAGCTGATTACCAAGACCTTGCAAATGAATCATCTATGGTAGAAACTCAACACAATGAAGGGATGGATGATAAAGAAAAAAATACCGAGGAAGGCCAAAAATGGTGGGACAGTGAGTCACAGAATCTGTTGGATTCACAACAACTGGTCGAGGCACTATCACTGTGTGACGATCTACTCCAAAGCCAGTCTCCCAGTAGAGATGGAAAACATGAAGATCATAAGAACCAACCCGGTCTTTCTGTTTATGCTCAGCTAGGACCAGAAAATCTGAAGAAGGATATTGAAGAGTGTCAAAATCTTGCCCTTGATAAAGCAAATATAGAGAATGATACACCTTCAGAGTTTCGACTAAGTCAGCTGGTATTTCCGTGTTCCCAACAATTGCAACAATTAATTCATTTTACTGTCAATTTAATAAGTTTTCTTGTTTTATAGGAATTTGGTTCACAGGACAGCTTTATTTCCTGGGGCTATGGCAAGGCAGTGAACTAATATGGTTCTTCACCTCAGCTGGGCAAGCTGATGTTTTTGTAACTACATTTTGTTGTTGAGATTCCTTTCAAAATTATGGGCTAATCCTTTTCCCCTTTTGGTTGAAGGGCTAAACTCAACTGTTGCTCCTTTGCTTGACTAATTGAGCTGTAATGTTAAAGCAATGAACTTTGTTGCTTGATACTTTGATCAAGTAGTATTGTAATTATACCTTGTTTTGGCTTGTTGAAGTTATTGTATCTTCCAGGTTCTCTTTATATCTTGGATGTGTGGACCTGACTTGGCCACATATAAGCATACAACTCTCATGCTGAAGTAATGGACGCAGGTGCATGTCACTATGTTGTAGGATATAATGATTCAAGAAATTTATGCATGTTGACCATGAAATATGTTAAAAAGTATGTTATTGGTGGTGACAAATTCAAAACATCTGAGTGTTACAGCCTATCCTAATTGATAATCTACACAAGGTTATGCAAGTTAAATGGGCTTTATAAAACACATGGTGGGAAAAGCCAGCCTAATTAAGTCTAGAAACTTGCCACCCTCTAAATGAGGGATAATTATATTGAACCCCCTTCGAGTCAATGCAGATTATACTTGCATCTTGTTTAGAAAATTGTACTTATATTTCGTTGTTATTTTTCAAGATATTGTGTGCATCTAACCGAACATAATGAGAGAAGTTTTAGTAATACTTTTTAAAAGAATAGATGTTAATATGTAAAATTAATATATGAAGGATATATAGCTAGGTTAATTTTTCAAAACAAGTAGTGTGAGTATAATTAATGTTGACTATAAGGGAGGTCAATGTAATTAGGATGCATCTGGATAAATAGTTTACTTGTCTATTAAATAAATATTAATTTATAATAGAATTTAATGGTCATGTGTTGTAATTTTATATTGTTATCTAAGTAAAAATCACCATTAATGTGATTTTAAAATAATTATTATAAAAGTCAGTAAATTTGTTATAATTGATGAATTGTGCTTGAATGATAATGTAAAACTGTCAACATATAATTTTTTTTATAAGTACATATGTACAAGTTGATTTTATTTTTAATATATAATAAGTAGGTCTATGAACTTTTTGAGATTTTTTAATTAAATTCCTAAACTTAAAAAAATGTAATTAGGTCTATGATCTTCTACAAAATTTTTAATGGGGTCCTTAGAGTAAATAGGTTTCATACTAGCTGTAAGTTGTTTTAATAAAGTACCTTAGAGAGTTTATTATATAAGTTAAGAATAGTTTATGGACATGTCATAATATTTGTTTTCATCAGTTCTTGCAAACACTTGAACCATAAGCAAATTCTTTCAATCAAACTCTGAATCCTAAGTTGGTATACCTAGTCTCTAACATAAATGAACATCAAACTTACAACTTTTGGCTGACTAATAAATGTATTAATTATTTTGGTGAGCTGAAGGGTGACAAGTTAATTAAAGCACAATGCTTGCCTCTAACATTATACTATTAAAGTCTGGTCTCTACACTGTCCTGCTTTTGCCACTGTTTGGGATGTTATAGTTTCTGTATTCTACAATGTACATATAATGCAGTATGACTAGTCATATGCTTGTCTTACACTTGTTTTGTCTCAACTCATGCACTTGCGTATCAAAAACAGTCCGGTGTCTTTTCTTTCTTTATAATATTTTGGAGCTTTGGAATATTTTAGCTTTTAACAAATATTGTATTTTACTTTAAAGTTTAAAATACAAATAAAAAAAGTATGGACTTAATTCTCTAAAATAAGGTCTTGAGTTTGAGTTTTATATATGAAAAGAACATGATTGATAAGAGAGACTCCATTAAAGGTAGTCAGTCAGATTTTCTGATGAATATTAATCGTTAGCAAAACTAATAAATATAATCCACGCAGATGTCATGATGACTAAAAATAATGAAACAGTATTAGGTTCATCTAGAAGGAAAACTTTGACAACCTGGAATGATACATCCAAGTCCAAATGAATTACAACTCACTCAAATCCCTCAACATGGCAACAAAAATTTTGTAATTTGGCAAGGGTTTGTTCATGAAGTGTCCAAAGATTCCTTGATGGACCAAGGCTTAATGCTGGCTTTGCTGTTCACTAGTCGGCACAGACAAATAGGGACATGAACAACCTCAGCTAATCTGGCTCTGACAGTGACGAGGCTCACTCTTGCAATACTAGATAGCATTATCCATTGTATCTTGTCTAAAGTTGAAAACAAAGTATTTCAGACATGGAAGAGTAGTCAAAGGAATCATGATAAATTAAACTTCTGTTACTTAACCTTTTTCTTCCCTATTACTCTACAGTTCCCTATATTATGTTTTGTTTGATCAGTGAGAACAGCTTTTATTGTTTTGGTTACAAAGAGGTTGATAACCTGGTGAGAGGGAGATTACATGTATATATAATAAAGTGCAGATAATTAAAGTGGTCTGGGTCAGTCCCAGAATCTTGCATTTCTCTTAGAATTTGACTCAGGGCCAGCGCTATAGGAAAACGTGTTTTCAACATTAAAATGGGATAAAAAAAATTGTCTCATTTGATCATAGCTAGGGAGTATTTTTCGAATGTGCATGTATGAAGTAGTCTGAAGGTCAATTTAATTAGTAATTGAGTCGAAATGTAGTTATGTTAAATACTTAAAAGGAAAATTTTTGTTTCTTATAATAATTTTATCCAATTTGAGTAAGATTATTTGGTGTGGGTAATATTCATTGTTTTTATAAAAATAAAATAAATGTATGTAAAAATGTTAAAAAAAAAGAAAGGAAAGGGATAAATATATAAGGCTTAAATATATTTTTTATCTATGATAAATTTATCACTAATAAATTATATTTTACATTAAACCCATAATAAATAAACTTTTATTTTCAGTTATTGTTATTTTAATTCTTCTATCATATCTATTTTTTTCGTTTTTGTTCTTGTAATATATGGATCATTTATTATTTATCCCTATCAAATATTTTTAAAGGAATTAATACAAAATGAACAAATATCAGAAACCTAAAACAAAATTCGTTAATTTATCATGAATTAAAACAAAATATCAATGACCAAAAATCAAATTTTTATTTTATTAGGAATCCAATACAAAAACAAAAGTATTACGGATCTAAAACAAAATTTGTTAATCTATCAAGTAACCAAAACATATTTATGCCAAAATATAATTATATGAGTATATGGTATTAATCTTTTTATGTTGAAATAATAGAACTGTTATAAGGCATAACAAACGTTTGCTATTTATCATGACATAGTACTCAATTTTATTAAAGAGTAATTTAGTCCTTCAATATTAATTACATGCATAATTAAATTAGTTCTTTAAAAAAATCCATCACTAAGTTTTTTTAAATATTTAAAATATTATCACATAGGTTTTATTTCCAAATTAATCCCTTAAATATTTGATTCATCACCAAATTGGATTTTTAATAAAGAATTTGCCTCACTGCTTTACTTTTCTATAAAAGTAAATATGAAGATATTTTAGTTTCTTGATGGACTATAGATAGGCAAAAAAAAATTAATTAAAAGATCAATATGATGATATTTTAAATATTAAAAGAACTAATTTGATTTTTTTAACAAGGCAAAAAACATTTTATTCACATATCCCATACTAAGGTACAAGTTGGCAATCACAAGATTACAAGAATGCAAGGAAAGTAAAATACCCAGCTGCACCAGAACAAGTGCCTCGCCAGAAAAATACAAATCTAAAACTACACATGCAAAAGTACCTGAGATCAGTAACAAATGGATCAAACTAAAACCACAGTACCAAAACGCCAAATCCCAGCATACCATACACTTTTTTAAAAAGATCAACATAACTTTGAAAGATACACTTTAGTTTACTCTTTATTATATTCTGGTTTATTTATCATCCATTAGATTTGGAGTTAAAAACTTTAAGTTGGCTATATAATCTCAAATAAATATAATACGTCTATCAGTTGGAGATTTATCCGCATAAAAAAATCTTGATTCTAATCACCTACATTTACAACTAATTAAAGAGTGATATAATACACAACTCTATATATTATACATGCGGCAAATTTATGATTATTTTTTTTTTTATTCTTGTTTTCTTTTCCAATTTCCGATATCTAATTATATTAAATATATTCAGAAAAAATTGTTTTTATAATAATTTTATTTGACTTAAAAGGAAATTATATCTTATAAAAAAATACCTATAATTTACATCAAAATAAATTTACTCTTTTTTCTCTCTAAATATTAAATCCTGTAATTACACGATCGCTTTTATAATCATTACATTAATTTTCTTCGTAGGAGATGCTAGCCTAAGATTTGAGAGAATCAGTATAATAAGTTGTGTGAACCTATTCACAAGCTAGGGCGGACAAGTACACCCCTTGTTTTAATAAAATCACAAGCATTTATCTTAAAATTGTATATTTTACACCCTAATATATATATATATATATATATATATATATATATATATATATATATATATATATATATATATATATATATATATATACATATTTTTTAAAATAGATTGTCCTATTTAGGGTCCTAGATGCAACTGAGTGTAATGTTTTCAAATATACAAGGTGTTAGTATAATGTTTTCAAAGAAAATAAAAAAAGTGAAATTATGTGTAAGTACAGAAAATCTGAGAAAGTATTAATCCAGTTTGCTCTAAATAGAATTTAGTAACCAATGTGGGTTGACATAAGAGGTTAAGGTTGAGACCAAACTTTCAACTTATCTTTAGGTTAGACTCTATTTAATAGTATTGAAGTGTCTTCTCGTTCTATCATTTTTATTAAGAATAAAATTTAGTATTATCCAAACTTTTTTCCAAATGATAAAATCATCGTAATTGTTAGTATTAATTGTTATTGCAGGCAGAGTCATATCATAGGCAAAAGTGGTAGGAGCTTGTGTCATCTTATTCTCATAAAAAAAATTGTTTTATGGACACCTATTAATACGTGTGCTCATTTTGGTCTCTAACTGTAAAATGGTGATAAATTTCCTCAACATGCAAAAAGTGTGACACATTAATCCTTCTAATAATTTAATAACATATTAATCTTTAAACTTTGCAACTTTAATGTTAAATTGATCTGAATAATTTATCTAAAATAAAATTTTATCTATATTTGATCATTTAATAATTTATCTAAAATAATATTTTAATTTTAATTTTGGTTAGTTTATAAAATTAGTAATTTCTGTAAATTAATAAGATACTATTTTTTTTAAGAAATCCCTTACATAAACTCCTATCAATTTCATAAATTAATAATTCTATTAAATTACAAATATAATTAGGATAATTTAGTAAAATATTATATATATTTTCATTTTTTTCTTGAAATTTATTGACATTCAAAAGTTTCAATGTTCGTTCTGGAGCTGCAATAAAAAAATTGTGCAGAGTTGTAACCATTATGAATACTTTATTTCGTGTGCTTGATTACAAAGGTACTAATTCAGTTTTAGTTCGATTTTCAATTATATTAGTCACAATTTCTTTTAACTTTGGCCTTATATGGAACATTCATCGTTTTCACGGTTTCA
Organism: Glycine soja; assembly: GCF_004193775.1. Classification (NCBI taxonomy): domain Eukaryota; kingdom Viridiplantae; phylum Streptophyta; class Magnoliopsida; order Fabales; family Fabaceae; genus Glycine; species Glycine soja. The sequence goes on along the minus strand of NC_041002.1, from coordinate 26,012,121 downwards.
CCCTTGTAATTATTAGGTGATTGACATATATTTTATTACAGTAACTAAGATCATTAATCATTTTCTCAAATTCCTAATAGTGTGTTTGAATAGAAAATTTTAACGGAGAAAAATAATTTATCAAAGAATTTAAATTTATTTAATTTAAAATTCATTGTTTAGATATTTTTTCATGAATAATTTAAATTTTTGAAATTTTAAAACAGAATTTTAAAAAATTAAAAATGTGAAATTTCAATTTCCTTCTAAAAGGTGAAAAATTGAAATTCTCTTAATGATAGAAGAACCTTCCAAAACGTTCATGTATTTTCTTTATAACCTTCATCCTTTCTTTCACCTGAAAGTTCCAAAAACCTTATTCTCAAATTCGCGACTTTTCTCTCACGTCAATGATCCTCTTTTTCAAGAAAAACTATCTGAACTCGTAGAGCGTCGATCGGATGTGGGCGTAGGGGGACACATAGAACTACACCCGCTAGTCAGGGGAGTAGCTGTCGCTGCCCATCACGCGCCGGAGGTACTCGCCGACACGGAGGTCCTGGGCCATGTCTTGCGTTGTTGACTGAATGATGTGGTTGGGTGTGGTGGTGTACACCGCGGTGTTCCAGTTCCCCTATGACTCCTCATGTCACATTAGTATTCTTCTCTTTGGAAGCACACCAACTATATCTTCTCTTCTCTGTGCATCCATTTTCTTTCACCTTGACAATTTTAATTTTTTTTATCCAAACACTAAATTTTGAAAATAAAAGAATTTCAATTGAAGTATTTAAAATTCTTAGAATTTAAAATTTTTCAAAATTTTAAAATTTTTCATAATTTTAAATTCTCTCATCCAAACACACTCTAAATGTTTTCTTCAAATAAAAAGTCTATCTAATCTCAGTTAGTTGAATAAAATATATAAATGTGAATTGTTGTTAGTAGCTGGTTTTCGAGGCCCAGCAACCTCCTCAAAGAGAGACAAGAGAGATAAGAGAGGGAGATAGAGGAAATGAGTATTATTTCTTCTTCTTCTTTTTGCAAAGCGCTTTCAAACATTTATAGTTTGTTACAAAAGGAACCAAGCTTAACGACTATAACAGAAAGCCTAGCTGCCAGTTAGTTATTCTAACAGAAAGCTTCTAATGGTTGTATCCTTCTCGAAGCTGCTTGCCTATTTCAGGTATGTTCATGGATTAACTATTGAGTACGTAGTCCTTCAGGTGCAAGGGAGTATTACTTTGCCTTTTGGGCTTTTCTATTTGTAACTCGTTTTTGCTAGATGTATCATTCCCACCGTATTTGAATAACACCTTGTCCTCAAGGTGATGAAGGGACTTAAGGGTTGACCATGCTTCCCTCGATGCTTCATCAGGATGAAGACCCTGCCATTGAACTAACACTAGGTGCTTTGGGCCTGTGTCCGAGGGCACGATCTTGTGAGCCAAGATAGCTAAGGGAACTGGAACTGGTTGGTTGTCCATGGCCATGGGCGAAAGGTGCATAGCCAAATGATGTCGAAGATTCGATGAAGGGTTTTAAGATAGAGCAATGAAATACGGGATGGATGCGAGAATGCTATGGTAATGCCAGCTTATAGGCAACTAGTCCCATTCTTTCTATGATCTGGAATGGCCTATAAAAACGCTTGGCAAGCTTGGAATGTACCGCACCCGAGACCGTTGTTTGTCGATATGGCCGAAGTTTAACCAAGACCCAGTCTCCGATATGAAACTCGTGATCTCGGCGATGACCATCCGCGATAGCCTTCATATCTTTTTGAGCTTTAAGCAACTTTTGACGTAATAATGTGAATACGGCTTCTCTTTGACTCAACAATTCATCTACTACTTCTACTTTTGCAGTGCCTTCCACATAGTGAGGATAATTTGGCGGCTTATGACTAAAGGTTACCTCGAACGGAGTCAATCCCATTACCAAGTGAATGGAAGTGTTGTACGACCACTCCGCCCACAACAGAAATCGTCCCTAAGTCGTGGGTTTGCGATGAACAAAGGTGCACAAATACTGCTCCACCACTCAGTTTGTAACCTCCGTTTGTCCATCCGTCTGTGGATGATAGGCAGAGCTCATCCTGAGCTTAGTGCCACTCAAGGAAAAGAGTGTTTGCCAAAACCTGCTGACAAAAAGTGGGTCTCGATCAAAAACGATACTCTTGGGCATACCATGGAGTTTACCTACTATCTCCATGAAAAGTTGGGCAACACTTTGCGCTGTGTGATGCGAGGGTAGCATGCCGAGATGAAGACCTTTAGAAAAATGGTCTACCACCACAAAAATGCAGGTGTGACCGCGGTACGCCGGCAACCCTACTATGAAGTCCATTGACAGGTCTTCCCAAGGCTGAGATGGTACGGGAAGTGGGCAAAGTAAACCCCTTGGTTTTGCAGTTTCATACTTCACAAGCTGGCAATCTACACAACTAGCAACAAATTTGCGACTGCCTGCAGTCATATTTTTCCACGTGAATTCTCCGATAAACGATTCAAGGTTTTCCTAAAGCCCATATGACCACCCGTGGGCGTCTGGTGAAACTTAGTAAGCAAGGCATTGATGAAGGAGCAGTTAGGGGGTAAACATATGAATCCTTGATGTAGAATGAAGTGAGATGTTATCGTGTACTCATGAAAATCTGTTGGAGACGAACGAATCTGTTCTCTAAGAGTGATGAACTTGTTGTGCGCTTGGAGCTCCTTCCATAAATCTTCCAGGAACATGAAGTAGGGCGTCGAAAGGATGAAGAAAGACGCAGTGGGTGACTCCGACGATCGCGACAAGGCATCCGCAACTACATTGGTTTTTCCTGTCCTATATTGTATGGAATAATCAAACCCCAACAATCGTGCCAAGTACCTGTGTTGTTCAGGGGTTTGAACCGCCTGAGTCATCAACTCCTTCAAACTACGATGGTCTGTAAGGATAACAAAGTGGTGACCTAAAAGATATTGCCACCACTTCTTAACAGCGTTAGTGATAGCTGCAAGCTCGCATACATACGTTGAGGACCACACTAGCTTGGGGCAAAACTGTTTGCTGAAGAAGGCAATTGGATGTCCTCCCTGCGATAGCACTACACCGATGCCGGAACCTAATGCATCTGTCTCCACGGTGAACGGTTTTGTGAAGTCCGGAAGTGCTAACACCGGAGTGTTAGTGACAACATTTTTGAGAGCTTGAAAGGTAGCTTCTGCTTCAGGTGAACACGGAAAACCATCCTTAGTTAACAAGTGAGAAAGAGGAGCTGCCATAGCTGCATATCCTTTGATGAACATGCGATAGAAGCCCGTGAGTCCAAGAAACCCACAGAGGCTGCGAGCAGTGTGTGGCAGTGGCCATTGCTAAACAACTTGTACTTTGTCAGGCATTGGTTGCACCCCTTTGTCGGAAACAATGTGACCAAGATACTCAATTTGTTGTTGCGCGAACGAACACTTGGGTAACTTGAGAGTGAATTTGCCATTCATTAACACTTGAAACGTTGTCTCTAAATGAATCAAATGATCACTAACAATGCGATTGTATATTAGAATATCGTCGAAGAAGACGATGATACACTTGTGTAAGTACGGCTGAAATAAGCGATTCATTGTTGCTTGGAAGGACAAGGGGGCATTACAAAGCCCAAACGGCATCACACGAAATTTTTAGTGACCATGGTGGGTCTAAAATGTTGTTTTGCCGACATCAGATTCTTTCATCAATATTTGGTGATAACCTTGCATCAAATCTAATTTGGAAAACCATGTTGCACCACCCAGTTCATCTAATAATTCATCCACTGTTGGTATAGGGAAACGATCTTGAATAGTGATGGCATTAAGCGCCCTATAATCCACACAAAAACGCCATGTGCCATCTCGCTTCTTTACAAGTAACACAGGGGAAGAAAAAGGGCTTGAACTATGTAGGATATGGCCTTGACTCAGTATGACAACGGTTTTAAATTTCTTGTTTTTGCGAATAAGGGTAATGGTAAGGACGCACATTAACAGGGGCTGAGTTTGGCAAGAGGTTGATGGCGTGATTAGTGGGTCGTGACGGTGGTAAAGTGTTTAAAGGCTGAAAGAGTGGGGCATATTTAGTGAGGAGGTTGTTGATTTCTGGTATTTGGGAAGTTAAGGGTAGAGAGGTAGTGGTGTGAGGTTCTAATTGAATGTGGAAATAACTACTAGTGTTACCTGTATGCACAAGGTGTCGCAACTGCGAAGGAGAGATTTGCTCAATATTCTTATCGCGTTCTCCGGCAAGCTCAATCAGCTTCCCTGGGTAAATGAACTTTATTGTGAGTGTGGTATAGTCAGTGAGTACATGCCCTAACGATTTGAGTCACTGCACCCCTAAGACGACGTCCGCTTTGCAAATTGGTAACGCGTGGAAGTCAACCGTGAAAACATGGTCTTCAATGTTCACTGGAACTTCTGGGCAAATCTAATGGCATTGGAGTTCCTCCCCAATACCCACTGTGACCTTAAGAGGGGACGTATTTTGAGGAGACAACCCCAAGGTGGAAATTAACGCCTGTTGCAGGAAGTTATGGGTACTTCCTCCATCAATGAGGATGTGAACCCTACGATCTCTAATCAATCCAAAAACGCGCAAGGTTTTTGGAGCCCCATGTCCTGAAAGAGCGTGGAGGCTGATCTAGGCCGGCGACAATTCATCAAAACTGGAAACTATAGTTACCAAGTCAGGTTCATGGCTTCCTTCCTCTTCTTCTGTAACAAACAGAAACAATGAAGGAGTGCACTTGTGCCCACGAGAAAACTTCTCGTCGCAATTAAAACATAATCCCTTCTCCCAGCGAAGGGCCAACTCTGTCGGTGACAAGCGTTTAAAAGGAATAGTGGTAGTCTAAGGTTTGGTTAAGCCCTGGTGCAAAGAAGGTTCAAGGGAAGTGGCGGATGGCGAGGGAATGGTTTGTGTGGGAGGGAACTTCGTGGAGCATGTGTTCTGACATCGACCATCCCAAAGCTTCTCTTCATGAAGCCTTGCAAAGGAGACTATGTGAGTCAAGGATTGCGGTTGCATCACCTGCACTTCCCGTCGAATAGCGGGACTTAACCCCGAAATGAAACAACTAAGCACAAACGGCGCCAGAAGTCCTATGACGCGGTTGGCCAAAGCTTCGAACTCTGAAAGATACACCGTCACTGATGATTGTTGAGTCAACTTACACAACATACTAGTGGGATTTTCGTATGTTGAAGATGAAAATCGTGTGTGGAGCGCATGAAGGAATGCGGGCCACGACGACAACTTCCAATTGCGATACATCCACTGGAACCAGGCTAACGTCGTCCCTTCCATGTAGAATGACGCGATTGTGAGGCGTTCATGATCAGGTGTTGCGTGATATTCAAAGAATTGTGAGATCTTGAATATCCACCCTGCTGGGTCAAAGCCATCAAACCGAGGGACCTCGAGCTTTAGGCGGTGAACCGTACTCATGTTGGTTGTTGGTGCAGGAACGAACGAAGACGAAGGACCCTGAGGATTGGTCTGCGATGTTTCCAACTGAGTCATCCTCTGGAGAAGCTCGTCGAACCTGGATGATATTGATGATGAAAGCTTAGCGAAAGCGTCCTCCCATCGGTCAGTACTTGTTTTCGAACGAGTGCCGTCAGCCATGGCAACGATGATGAAAGCACCAATGTTAGTAGCTGGTCTTCGAGGCCCAGCAACCTCCTCAAAGAGAGATAAGAGAGGGAGATAGATGAAAGGAGTATTATTTCTTCTTTTTTTGCAAAGTGCTTTCAAACATTTATAGTTTGTTACAAAAGGAACCAAGCTTAACGGCTATAACAAAAAGTCTAACTGCCAGTTAGTTATTCTAACATAAAGCTTCTAATGGTTGTATCCTTCTCAAAGTTGCTTGCCTATTTTGGGTACGTGCATGGCTTAACTATCGAGTATGTAGTCTTTCAGGTGTAAGGGAGTATTACTTTGCCTTTTGGACTTTGCTATTTGTAACTCGTTTCGGCTAGATGTATCAATTGTTGTAAATACTTTTTTTAATTTCTACATATGAAAAAAATATTGTTTTAAAAAATTATTTTATTTAAATTCCTCGAGGCTTTCATCTCCGAACAAATTTTGTAGTGTTGAAATCAATTTGCTATTTTGTGTGTGTGTTATTTGATTATAGATTCCTTATTGTGGTTAAGTGGTGAGTCAACTCGTATTCACATTTCTTATCCAGTAAAATGTAAGCCGATTATGTCCAAACAAAGGGATTTACAAAGATATCTGCTCTCTTTACCCTAAATAGTTATAAATAAAATTCAAACTAATAATCAGGTATATATTAATTACCCATTACGTGCTATCCTATTTAAACTTGCCGCTTGATAAGTTTTTATTTTTTTTCCCCCAATGGCCAATACCAATACGCTTGTATTAAGCCATCTTACGGTTAAAACAAATGTTGTCTCCGTTTTTATTTATAAGATTGAAATTTGAGATGATATTTTTTTTATAAGATTCAATTTAGAATATTTTTTGTTTTAATTATTTTTAGATTAAAAATATTTTTTTATTAAAAGAACAAAAAAATGTATTAATAAATAATTAGAAAAGAGAAGTATTGAAGACAAAAATAAGAATAATTTTAGAAAAAATTATAAAATATATACCAAGTCTAGTTCCTTAAATAATGAAACAATACACCAAAAAAAGATGGTAATATTAAGAAGAAATATGCCAACAATAAATCAAATTTTAAAAATAGACGTCAACACCCTAAACCTGCAAGACACCGACCACTCTTGTTAGCAATTATATTATTCTTTGCTTTCCCTCTCTGTGTGTCAAGCAAAATGTAGTTGGAGTACATCAAAATTGTAAGGGGAGATCAATGATAAGGATTCTTCCACCAAAAAGATAAGGAAAAGAATTTGGAAAGCCGCGTGTTTGACCTCAACTACATCTTGAAACAAAGTATTTTAACTTTAGCATGTTTATTTTTTATAAAAAAGAAAGAGCTTAAAATCATAATGTTGTTAAAAGAAATTCAAATAGTTAATGCATGGAAAAAGAGTATCATATATATCTTGACATATATGTGTGTGTGTGTGCATGTTTATTTTTTATAAAAAAGAAAGAGCTTAAAATGTTGTTAAAAGAAATTCAAATAGTTAATGCATGGAAAAAGAGTATCATATATATCTTGACATGTGTGTGTGTGTGTATTAGTTCTTTTTTTATAAAAAAATGTGTTAGTTATTATTGGCAAAGTGATAATAATACTTTATATATTTTAGTGAAGTTGAATATGTATTTCATATTTCAAATCTTATCTAGCTATGTGTTATTCTCTCCAATCCAAATGTTCCTGAGGACTAAAAATGATTGATATGAGCAGCGGGGGATGTATGAAGCATAAGCATGGAGTACGACCATGAAATGGATGGAGAAACGGGGACCAAAGGGTGGGAGTGTGTTGTGATTGAAATTTGAAAGAGAACAAACTTACGTGGTGGGGTTTATGAAAGTGGAGGGCGCACGTGGGCATGATAAAACTGCCATTTTAACCAGTTCTGTTCTGTTTTCCCTCCTATGTGGACTGAAAAATATTAATAAAACATAGGTGAAGGTGGGGGTTAAAGCTGGCAAGATGAACGGATTGGATCTATGAAGTAAAGCGTGAAACATGGATTGGGTCGAACCGGTCCATATTTTATTTGGGTCTTTTTTTTTTTAAGTCTAGCAGCTTGTTGGAAACTCATTTTACTTTTCTTAGTCTAAATTATACAATTTCATAAGAAAAAAAAAATTAAAAAATTGGACCAAAATAGATTCGATTGAATTTGGGTCTAGGTTTCTTGAGTCCAATCTTGCTAGCCAGGTCCATCACACCAACCCAAATAGGATCGATTTTATTTGGGTCAACATTTTTTAAGTTCAGCTTAGTCCAATCCAATACATTTTGTTAGCTCTAGTGAGGGTGGACCACCTTAATAGATAGTCTATTATTAATTGTAATTTTTAATTGTTAGATTGATTTTATTATTGTAGGTCTACTATACTTGATTCTCCAACCCCTTCTAATAATCCCTAGCCACTATTTACTATTGTTGGGAGGTGATTTTTGGCGACGTTATTTATTTTATGTTATCTTCTTATTTCTGCGCCACCATTGTCCCTTCTTTCCTTCTTTTTGATTTCTCCAAGTTGGATCCCTTGTAGACCCATGAGGAGATGATGAAACAACACACTAGACCCTCTCTAGTTATCACTAGTGGCAAATTCAAATTTTTTTAATAGGTACAAGAAATAGTTTATAATATTTTTATAAAAGTAAAATATTACCACACATAATGTCATGACAAAAGAAATCCAAAATATTTAAGCTTCTAAAAATTATTGTCTTCTACGCATTTTCATACTTTGAAAATGTTCTATTATTTTTTTAATTCAACCATTCATCTCTCATGTGATTGCATATTTTATTCTTTACAAAATTCATTGTAGAGAAATATCTTTCAATTGTAGCATTTGTCACAGGCTAGGCAAAATCAAAGTTAACTTCACCAGTAAGTATACCATCTGATACACGATATATTTTTTAGCTTTCATCAACATTTGAAAATATCACTAATCCCATTTAACTTTAAAAGTTGATCATCAAACCAAACATCTTTGCTAAATGTTTCAAGTTGATTTTCAAGTCCATGAGTTTCAAAGAAGAAAATTTTGATGGATAAAACTTAGCCAAACAAATCAATTTTCCTTATCAAATGCAAAAAATGAATCTCTTGGGTTTAAGCTTGACACACAAAGAAGTAACTCAATGTTCACCTCAGTAAATATATCGTTTAACTCTTAAAGTTATCTATCAATCACTTGATAAAATAACTCAACTTGAAAGTGATGGAGATTTAAAACTTTTTGAAATTTATGCTTTAATCTTCCTTGTGTAATGAATGCATCCTCCATATTTGGAATGTTAATATCTTGTTACTCACAAAACAATGAAACTTCATTTAATAAAGTGTGTCAACCATCATTTCTCATTATTTGTAATCTTTTCTTGCACACTCTAACTAATGTTATAACATTTACAATATTTTGATAACTTCTTTGTAGTGCTTGAGACAATTCATTAGTGATCCCCGATATATTCCTCATCAAGTGCAAGTTAAAAACGAATTCAAAAGAATGTATAGATTTTAATAAATGACTTGCTTCAGCACGTTGCTCTAAGCTTATGCCATATTCCTTGACAAATTCATGGACATCAATGATGCAATCCGCCCTAGGAAGGGACCAGTCACTAGAGTCATGAGCAAGAGGCTCCAAGAGGATTGAGCTATAGCTGTTGAAGAAGGCCCTAGGGTTCTCATGAACCTTAGGGTAGATTTCTATGTCCATGGACCAAGGTTGAGTCCAATTATCTTTGTACATATTAGATTAGGATATTATTATATTTGGTCCTTGTATTTAGGACTCCATAATGTAGGTAGGGTACCCTAGAAATATAGGACTTTTCAGTCCTTGTATTTTAGGGCACCTAGACTAGTTTTTGTATTAGGGATAGTTTTGTAATTTCACATGCACTAAGTGAATAGTTGATGTGTGTGCTGGGAAATAAATTTAATTAAATTGGTAGGAGCCCAATCCAATTATATTTTAGAGGGGGAGGTGAGCATTTGCTTATTACACCCCATTGCCACATCATATAGTCACACTTTGTGCATGTCCTTCATTCTTTACATGCCTCATGACACCTAAGCACACTTAGTGCAGAATCTTGAAATTGATCTTGGATTAGTGGGCTGAACCATAACTGAAATTCACTAATCATAATTAGTGTAATTTTGGTTCCAAAATTTGGCTCCACAAATTCAAGTGAAATTTGAATTGAAATTCAAATTTCCCTCCAATTTTGTGTGACACTTAGGCTATAAATAGAGGTCATGTGTGTGCATTTTTTCAACTTTGATCATTTGAAAATTAAACTTCAGATTTCAAAGTTCTTTTAGAGCATAAAATTTTGTGCTCTTCTCTTTCTTTCCCTTCATTCCGCTGTCATTCATCTTCCAAGAAGTAAAGGAATTCATTGATGAAGAAGATCCTAGGTCTACAAGCTCCAATGGAGCAATCAATCACTGAAGTACAAAAAAAAACAGAAGCTAAGTAGCATACCATAATGTGAGCCTCACCTTTTATCTCCAACTCACTTAAATGTTGTTGATCTCCGAAGACTTAGGCCTTGTGAAGGGTAGTTGTGAGTTTCTACTTTTTGGTTTTCAGATGCAATTTTCAAAACAAAATGTGTTAGGCAAAATGAAGCTAAATTGGTTTTTAACTCAATTTCAAAATAATTGTACATTCATTATCAAAACCAAGAAAAAAGGTTTTGTGAATTTATTTTTAATTTTAAAAAATAGATTCTAACCCTTATCACCATACCATTATTGTTGCCCCTGCCATTATCCCCATTGCCAACACATCACCGTCATTTCTGCCTCCACCGCCACCACATCGCCATCGTTTTCACCTCCACCACACCTCGTCATTGTCACCTCCACCACTACCACCATTGTAACGTCCTAAAATTTCTATAATTGGAAATGAATGTTTGATGTATTTCTTGTGTTATTTGATTATTTGGTTAATTTGGATTAGTTGAAGGGTTGTATGAATTATCCTTGTGCAATTCCAGCCAATAGAGAATTTTTGCTCAACACGAAATGTCACGCTTAGTGCCAAAAGTTGAGTTTCACTTAGCGAGGCGAGCTGGGTAAGCAAGATTTACAGATTATAACTACATTCTTCAGTGTGAAAAAATATGATTTTTCACCCCCCCCCCCTCTCTAAACCCTTACCCAAACCCCAAAACCTCAATCTCCACCACCCATGACACTTTAATTGGAGCGTAATATTTGAAACTCAAATCGAGGATTTGGTAGAGAACAAAGCCCTCGACCCTTCTTCAAGGTAATTGTGATTTGTATGCCTTCTCCTAGTTAGTTTGAGCCTATCTTTGTATCTCTTGTGATTTGGGTACCGCTATTGGGTGTTTTTGCGTTTCCTTTGAAAAACTCTTGAAACTGAGACATTGTAAAAGTTGTCTTTTAATAAAATAGATTTCATTTTTGTGACCTTTGTTGAACCCCGATCACATTGGCGTGATCAAAATTTCAAAATGATGTCTCTTTGATGTAGAACCCAAAAACATCATTTTAGTCCCTTTTAAAACTGAATGGGTATTTGACCTCGAATGTTAATTTTAACCTTATCTTTGAAGTCTATACTAAATTATCTTCGATTTGGTATATGGAGCTCTGCATTTTGACCAAAGGACGTGGACCTGAGAGATCTCAAAACAATGTTGGAAGGAGCTAACAGAGAGATATAGATAGGTGAGGAGAGTTTATTGTTTGTTTATAGCGTTTGATATCATAGTTGAGGTCAGAGAGTCCAATTATGGGGATGTATGTTCCCTGTTGCATGCTGGTTTTCAAGAAAAACTATGTTTTAAACTAATAGGATGTGATATACTTGATATTGATGAATGAAAATTGTGAATGATGTTGTTGTTGTAATGATTGGAATTTTTGGGAAAAATCTTAATTACAAAGGAGACTCTGACCAAACTTTTATATCTATTCTTCCATTTACTTCTTTACTAAATTTTAAATGGGCATAAGAGTTTGTTTTGTATACCATAGTTCTCCTCTTTAATTTAGAATTTTCCCTAAAATATCAGTCCCGTGGTATTATGATTTATTATGATGTGTTGTGTATATTGTCTGAAAATCTGGGGAATATGAATCCCAATCATGTGTTATATGTATATATGTGGAATTTGATTGATTGTCGATGTTGAGGATGACATTGAGATGAGATGATATTGTTGTTGATGACATTGAGATGAAATGATATTGATGTTGATGATGACATTGAGATGAGATGATGTTGATGTTGATGATGATGATGACATTGAAATGAGATGATGTTGATGTTGATGATGTCATTGTGATGGATGTATGTTGTGTATGTACCTGGGGGGTGCAGTGACCATGTTGGATATTCCTAGAGAGGGAAGGTGATTGATTTAAAAATTATAAGCATCTCTAGAGATGGAAGGGGATTGCTTAGAATTTTTAACTATCCAAGGTCAGGTCAATGCATTGATGGTGTCCGTGTTTCATACTGCATAATTGCATGAAAATAATATAAACTTTGCTAGTAAGTACCTGTGGTTTTTCATGAGGAAAATGTGAGTTCTTTAGGGGTATATCACTTGATTTGGAACTCCCTTGAGACTCATGCTGATCACCATGGGGGGGAGCGTCATGTGCACGACTGGGTAACCTAGACACTTGCTGCTTAGTTTTCCTAAATGAGAGTGTCATGTGGGCACGCTTAGGCTATTTCCTGACAAATGGTACCGCATTGCATTTGAGAGTTGAGTTCGGTGCATGCATCATTCTGAGCATAATTGATTTGAATTGTGGAAAAAGTTGATGACCAATTTTTTAAGTGTACTGATGGATAATTGAGAATCATGATAGTTATTGTTATTGTTTTCTTGCTAATCATTTTCATCTGGTGTTTGTTGATCTTTTATAATAAACTCACCTTGCAATTTTGTTCTGTGTGGTTGGTATCTGTAATGATCGCGAACCTTTGTTCGTGGGAGCATATGAGTAGCAGTAGGTGATGTTGGGGGGAGATTCTCTTGTTGGAGCCGTCAAGCCAACGTGATAACATTGGAATTTATTTTAGGAGAGAGTTGTGTTTTGTTACCAACTCTTCCTTAGTTGGTTCCTTTATTTTTTTTATTGGGCGTGTAAATCCCAGGTTTAGATACATGTAAAAACTGAATTATATTCTGACATGTGAATGAAGTATAGTGATTTAATATATATGTATTTGTTCTCTTATTTGTGTGTTGTTTGGTGAATGTATATCGCAAAAAATTTACCCTTGTTTTCATAATCAAATTAATGGAGTTTTTACTTAAAATTGAAATGTTGCATTTTAAAGTAGTGATATCATAGCGATGAGACGGGTCGTTACAACCATTATCGCCTCCACCATTCCACCACCATTGCACATCACATTTCTCGCCTCCACTACAACCACATTGTCATTGCCACCACAACCACCACCATTGCTGCTGCCACCATTCCACTACTTCCATCGTCATTGTCATCGCCGCTACCACTATTTTACCGCACCACTGTTGTTGCTGCAACCACCACCATTTCACCACTGCTATCTCCACTACCATTGCTGTAACATCCCATTTTTCATAAACTAATTTAAAAAGAATTTTTATTTATAAATAAATAGAGTTTTAGAAAAATGATCAGGTTTTTATAAATAAATAAATAATGAAAAATATTGATTTGAAGGAAAAAAAAATTGATTTATTCATTTGATAGAGAATAAAATAGAGTTTCTTTTTATAAAATATTAAAAATAAATAAATAGAGTAATAATAAGTTGTGTGTACCCTAGGTATAAATAACAGCAATGTTAGGTCAGTTTTCAGACTGACGATGCATCCTCTTTCCCTCATTTTCGTTTTTCTCTCTTCTCCTCCCAAAACTCTCTCTTTTTCCCATAGGCCACCAAACCTGTCTCAGAAAAATGACGATCTCGAACTCATTCACCATTAGATCATCGTGAAATTTAAATACCAGGTTTTCAACCCAATTCCGAGAATTATCACCGTTGGGAATTTTGATATCATTTCTGAACTGAGAGAAATACCCTTTGCATCGTAGCCTTTTCCTTTCCCATAGAAACCCAGAGCTGTCTCGGTAAAACTACGGTCCCGGTTTCGTTAACCGTTGGATTATCATGAAAGTTTGATATATCGTTCGAAATTCAATTATGCACACCTTCACCGTTGGGATTTGTATGTTAATATTCGCGGAGGGAGAAAAAGGAATCGCATGAAGATAGTACAAATGGAGACTTCAATCACTTCTCAATCTCTCTAATGTTTGGGAACCCTATCAGAGCAATCAGAGAAAAAATTGATGAATCTCAGGATATTGCTAGAGATACCTCTATCGCTGTCGGAAGACACGTGAGTTCGCTTAGAGGTAAGGGATAAGTTATTCACAATTGAGGATTAGTGAGAATATGCGTAAGGATCCTTAGAGGGTCAAATTGGGATTTATTTTTGGATGTTTTATTATATTGAAATTCTTCTTGTTGATTATGTGGAATTATGTGAGGGATTTTTACTCCCCATGGATTGAGAAATATTCTTGTATAATTTGTTTGTGCTTTGAATAATATTAGTGTAATAAATAGTTATATTAGAATTATGAAATTATGATTGAAATTGTATATAAGTGATAAATCGAATATACGATGAATTGTAGAATAACATATTACTTTGATATTATAATATTGTTATAAAGATTGAATATAAGTGCAAATTTGAATGTGTTAAATTGTGAGATACACGTAAATATAAGATGGTTGATTATGACATTAATTGTGTTGTGAGCTGTGAATTATACAATAATTTGACCTGTGTTTATATTAAGAAAAATGTTTATGCACAGTGTTAAAGAGAAAGTGTAGGTTTCCTATTTAAGAACCAGTGTTAAATTATAACGCAGTGTGTTAAACGTGTTTGAAACACGAGTGTGAGGTTGTGAATATTGTATAATTCATTAGCAGTGTTTGTAAATGAAATATGTGATGAATTGTGGAATAACATGTTGCTTTGAGATTATGGTATTGTTATTGAGATTGAGTATAAGTGCAAAGTTGAACATGTGTCAATTTATGTGATACGTGTAAACTTGTGATGGTGGATTGTGACATTATGAGATGTGAAATTGTGAATGAATTTTGGTTGTGAATTAGTGTGTGGTTAACACTTGATGTGACATTACTTGTGTTGTAAGCTATAAATTGTACAATAACTCGACCAGTGTTATCTTGAGAAAAATGTTGATGCGCAGTGTTAAAGAGAAAGTGTAGGTTTCCTATTTAGGAATCAGTGTTAAATTGTAGCGCAATTGTGTTAAACATGTTTTAAACACGAGTGTGAGGTCGTGGGTATTGTACAATCCATGAGTAGTGTCTACATGCAAAAATTATTTTAGGGGTTGGACCTGAATTAGGAAGGAGTGGCCCTGACGGACTCTTTAAAGTGTAGGCCTTGGGGGTCACTGGGTTTGAGTGCTCCTTTAAGCCTATGCTGATCCCATATGGTTGGAGAATTCTCGCAAAACATCGTAACCCTGACTGGTCTCCCTATGATCTTACTTAGTGAGAGTGACCTGACAAACCCATTGTGTGGTGTGTCTTGTTATGTACTCCTAAGCGCCCCAGGGTGGTTTTTCACTGACATGGTACCACATTGCATATAGGATTGAGTCTTAGCATAACTGTTATATACGCTTGCTAGTTTTTTATTATGAAATTGATGTGTTATTATGTCTTGATCGGAGTGTGTGATTCTTGTGTAAGGTGATTGATGATTGAAAGGTGAATTTTGAATAACAAAGTGGTGGAATTATGTGAGTTATAGTTAAGTAAGTTTTATTTTGTTTATATGATATGTATATCTAGTTGTCTTGCTTCTCTATTAGTTAGGAATGTAATAACTCACTCCTTGTGTGTTGTTTGTGTTTGGATCCTGTGATGATCTTGAATTTTGTGTTCAGGGAGCAGATGGCTAGATGAAGTGCTTTAAGGAACCTTGTGCTGAAAGACGTCGGGACACAATGCTCTGATAGGATGTGACAGTGGGGCATAAGTTTTTATATTAATTGCATGATGTTAGTCTATTTTTATTTTCTCACTGATTTAAAAAAATATTTTTGTAAATTTTGACGGCCTTATTTTGAGCTGAATATGTTTTAATAAGTTTTAATTGATAATAGTAAAGTGAATGTGAACCTTTTACCCGTGTGAATTTGGTTATCGATATTTTTATATATTTTATTTATTTATATATATGCCAGGGTAGAGGGTGTCACAATTGCCGCCATCACCACCACCACCACCACCACCACACTGTTGTCGTCACCACCATCATTCCATTGCTACTACCACCACCATTCTATCGCCTCCATCATCATTGTTGGTGTCATTACCACTATTCCACCCCACCACCACCCATAGTTTTTAAAACCATATTGGTGATTTACCTGGTCAGGGAATTAGGTGATTGGTCGAACCAATGGGTCACTAGTTGACTTACATGACCTTGTCTTTATTAAATTTTTGTTTTACCCAACCTTAATTGACCTGCATGACCCAGTATGTTTCTTTCCTTTAGCATGACCTACCCTGGGTCAGTGGGTCACTAGTTTAACTGCAATCCTGGTCAAGTTATACCAAGTTCAATGCATGGTTGATCTAATACGCAACTTGACCCAGTCAAACCTTTGGGTCACGGTTCAACTAGTTCGACTAGTCGGATTAGTTTGTGTTTTAAAACATCGTCATCATCATTCCACTGCTACTACCATCACCATCATCATTCCATCACCACTACCACCGCCATAACTGTCACTGTTGCCACTCCCATCCTGCTACCTCTATGTTGCTATTATTTTATAGTAGAGCAAGATAAGATAAAATGGTTGACTCATTTTATTTATCTTCAACTTGTAACATCTTTCTAAAAACTAAGAACAAAGAATAAACCAAAACTCAAAACTGATTTTGATTTTTAAAAATTTCAAAACTAAAAACGAGAAACCACCCCAAATGGGGTCTTAGTTTTTAGTTTTGGTTTTTGATATTTTGCAATACCAAACATGTTTAATAGATGTGACATTTGTATTGATTGTTTTAGTCTAGGAATGGGTTTGGTAGATTAGTTTAGACTTTCTACATGCTTAGATGATTTTCAAGTGTGATTTTGGATTGAATGATTCACTAAGTTTTTAGAGCAATACATGGTCACCATAAGGTAATCGATTACAAGTTCATGTAATCAATTACATTGTGTTAAAACAACTACAAGAAATTTCTTCTATTGAAATTTAACCAAGTCGCATCGGGATAATTGATTACAACATATCGTAATCAATTGCAATGTTTGTTTCAAGAAGAAAGAAAACTCTATACATCGAGATAATTGATTACCACTTTCAGTTATCGATTACAACTACTTCTAAAGAGTTTTGTTTGCTCTTTGTTGATTGATATAATTGATTACTAGTTGGTGTAATTGATTACCACGATCCTGGAAATGCAAAACAAAGGGTATTTGATTGAAATAATCAATTACAAGATTTGGTAATCGATTATAGCGGTTTTATCATTTAAAATCTATAAATACCCTCTCTTGTTTTTTCTCTCTTATGAGTCTTTTTGCGATCTTATCTTCTAAAATCACTTTTAAAAGTCAACAAAGGAGATATTTCTGAATTTCTCATGAGAAGCAAAGATGCCTAAGGATCATGCAATCATCATCATGGTTAAAGCTTGAAGAGGTTCAATCTGAACTATTAGGTGTATTCTATCCTTTAACTGATTTCTTTCTTCAAGGTTGATCCTGGTTAAGGTTACCAAGCATAGAGTTGATAGGGTTTCAACTCTTAGGGTTCTCCAGTTTTAGGGTTCAAGTTTGAAGGGAGTTTTTGAATTTCTTTAGGTATGTATTGTGTTTGTAGTACATTGAAATTCATAGTGGAAATATCCAACTAAGGTTGTTGGATATAATTGGATGTAGGTCCTCTTGAGGACTGAATTAGTATAAATATTGTCTTTGACTCTCCTTTTCTTTATCCTTAGTTTTGTAATCAATGTTGACAATTGAAATTGAAATTCATTTTTGATTCAAACTTTGATTTTCAAGGTTTTTGTGTAAATTGATTTTCCTTGTTCATAAACTTTGTTTGAGAATCAATTTTTGAAAATATTATAAGGAAATATTATTATCAATAATCATCATTTTATCAACATCACCACATACACCTCATCATACAATGTTTATATCATCATCATCAAGAAATCAACCAACACGACTCATGACATTCATCAATCACCATAATTATCTCATCACCAGTTTGTTTCATCTCATAAAAAATAAGAGCATAGGCCAATCAAATCATATAATTATGCATCATTATACCGATATAACAACTTTCCACTTCATGTTTAAGGTTATCAAAACATCTCATAAGTTTTAGGTTATTATCTCATTTGTTTTCTATTATGAATCTATGACCTTCATAGCTTATAAACATGATAAATAAATATATAGTAACTCAGTTAAGTTGGTTGTTGTCTCATTTTAAAGCTAAGAATATTATTCCCAACTTTTATGTTCACCCAAAGACTTAGTTTGGAAGAATACTAAATTACAATCTATATGAATCTTTTACTTATTATCGAAAACTTGACCTTTCTTCACTAATTTAATTATTTCTAGAGTTATACACAATATTTTCAAGTGAAACTAAAGCCTAAAAGCTAACATCCAGGGCTACAACTTTCATGAAGATCATCTTCCCTAATTTCCACTGAAAGATTGAATTTTGGTCCATTTAGTTGACTATGTATTACTATAGTCGACTAAATCTAGCAGAATTGTTCCAAGGGCTTTTACTTATATAAATAGTCGATTATCAATAAACCACTTTCTGAGTGGTATTTTATGTGATTTTTTGTGCAATTTTTGCATGCATTTTCTTGGCAGAACTCACCTTTGGACATTAGTTTTGTATTGTAGAAGTACAATCGCTCAGTTGAGTGAAGGAGTTGAAAATTGCACAAATTTATGAAGATTTAAAGACTCTGTACTTAATCACTACCATGGTCCAATCACCGCAACCGTGGTAATCAGCACAACCATAGTAAGATGATAACAACCCTCCCAAAATAGCCCCAAGGATTCAATAACAGTTGTGGTAAACTCGCCATGGTTGTGGTCAATTCATGAGGGTCGTGGTCAACCAAGAAGGTCATAGTCAATCCATAATGACCCAAGGCTTTAGCGTCACTTCTGACCATAGTCATGGTGGATTCACCACAGGCATAATGCGCCTTTTCATGCAGTTATCTCTAGGAAGATATATATATGGAGGTCTTAATTTTTATACAAATCATCTTGAGATTTATTTTTATCTTTTGCGAATTTGAGAGAACCTTGAAGATTTTTTAGAGTTAAAAAATGTGAACAACATCACTAGGACGGATTGTGATCATCGTTCCTACCTATTGGTATGTCTATGTCTACTTTTTATAGCATTGCTAGTTTTGCTCTGATCATGAGTGACTAGTCTCCCTAGTCTGGAAGTTATGATGTAACTATCCAAATGTACTTCTCTTTATGCTCTTAATGGAATTTCTCATTGTTTTATGTTAGTTAATTTTCTTTCATATTTTAATGTATATTTGGAACCATCCATTCTAATACTTAATAAATTATATAGTAGTGATTATCTGCATGTAATTGGTAAATCTAGGTAGAGAATGTTTTGCACCAAATTGCATGATCAAACTGTTTGGGATATTGATTTAAGGCAAAAAGCATATTCTAACCTTGATCATAAGCTTTAGTTTAGTTGATTTTGGGGATAAGTAATTATTTAAGGAAGGAATTTTATTAGGATTAGGATTGGGGAAAAATTGGTACTAACCCCTGGTCACTCTTATTATAAATCAAAACCTTTCTTTATATCCATTTATTTGCTTTCTTTTAAAAACCAAAATCATAAAAATATCAAATTCTCATTTTAATAATCTCTATTGTTAGTTTAATAAATTTGACTAAATTGGAAATACAACTGATCTTTTGGGTTAAATATCCGAACTTTCAAGTCCATTATTACTATTGCGTAGGACACCCTTGCCCTTATGCAAAAAAACATATTTTATGCATTAATTATCACATCAAATAATTGACTATTTGCGAATCTCATTTAGAACACAACCTCTGGAACTTCAAATAGTCAATTACCAGGCTACATAATCAACTATTTGTGTGAGCTAAACCAAAATTCAACCCATGGAGCTCGTTTTAATAGATTATAGAACATTATAGTCAACTAAAATAATTCAAGGGAGCAAGGGCTACAAATTTCACACTAAAAACCTGAACTTTCTCAAACCTAATACCATCCCACACTATGTGAACATCACCACAATGAATTCAAGCATGCATAAGAAATTCTCAATCATCAAATTCCATTTATGTTCATACATATCATCAAATCAACACCCAAATCTCAAAATCACATATATCAACATCAGACCATCAACATAATACATAATAATCATTCTAATACATCACAAGGCAGCAAAAAACAAGAACAAGGTTAATTTCCCTTACCTCTATAAACCAAGGAGCAACCTTTGAGAGGAAGAAAGGGAAAAGGTGAGGGCTTTGGGTCCAAGATGAGACTTTTCCTACTACCACTCAGTCACCACATACCCAGAACACATAAAAAAATAGAAACAACATTAAAACCCCAAAAATGAGTACTTTTATGAATCCTCATGGGTGCTCTATGAAGGAAAACAAAAATAGAGTCAAAGGGAGGAAGAAGAGGTGCTTACCCCTCCATGACTTAGCCAAACAACATCAAAGGGAGAGAAAAAAAGGGCATCCTTTGATCACTAACACCAAACCTTAAGCTTCTAGCATTTGGGTTTCTCTTGGAGAAGAAAAAGATAATTTGTTGCAAATGCAAATATGAATTCTAAGGGTTTGGGAAGGTTTTATGACTCCTACAATTCTCCTTTCCACACCCAGGTTTTCTGTGAGCACACTCACCCCTCAACATATATTAAGGTCCATCATCTAAACTCACTAAATACACACAAACATAAGCACGACATCATCACATAAATAATTAATTTTCTTCAAGCACTAAATTTAAATTTAACTACACTTACTAATTAATTACGGTTACTAAATTATGCATTATGAAAATCACAGTGTTACATTAAAAAATAAACAAAGGAAGTAATAAAACCGTATTTGCTCTTCATTTAAAAGTAAATTTATTACTTTATCGAGTGGGTATAAAATAATGAAGTAATTAAATATTAACAATTTTTTAAATAAAATATGAAACTTGTCAAGGACTTGACAAGTTAATGAGGAGCTCTCCCGAATCTTATTCTTTTAATTGTTTTTAGATTCTGCTGTCGTAACAAATATCTGTTGCTTACATTTTTGTTTTGATTGTAGATTTTTGTTATTCCTTCTTCTTCTGGGGGGGATCCAACCAACTCTTCAACATCCACTGACACAATATTGGAATTTTATTATTTTAAGAATTATACTATAAATTTTTAATTACTTATATATATTTTTTAAAAGTTTGGTGCACTGATTGAAAAAAAAATATGATAGAAAATTGATTAAGATTGTTTTGATACATAGAGAAAAGGTCACAAAGAGACACTAATCAAAAGAATAGATGACATGATATTTAATCTAGTGAAAAGGATGAGAAAAAAAAATTGTCAAGACAAATTTTAAGTTAAATAATATTTTTTAAGTTTTGGTAGTCATGTCAAAAGATGTCATTTAATCTATATAGTCAACTTCACCTAGTATAAGATTTTGGTATTGATATTGTATTTTTAAAATTTTTCTTTTCATTTTTATGTTTTTTTTTTTAAATGAGTTTTAGTCTGAATAATTTCAAAATCATTATAATTCTTCCCAATTGTTATGCATAAAGTTTGTTTTTATCCCTAACCAATACCAGAAACCAATCTTCTGTACTTTTGAAACTATTAGGATTCAAAATTAAATTTTACAGCATAAAACCAAAACCAAAATTGAGAAAATTTACTAAGACAAAAATTTATTTTTTTAAGTACTTTTTTATTTGTTATAAAGACAGCTCTATCCTTGACCTTATGCACATTATACAAATCATTAGAATTTTTTTTAGTGGTCATGATCCTCTCGCATGAGGAGGCAGTATGGTGTACAACAATGCACACGTGAAAGTGTGGTGGAAGCAGATGACTCAGAGAGGCCCACAACACAGAGATTTGACCACAGAAGCATTGCATTTTGTTTCTTCCGTGAGCCAAATTAGGGTGGTGGTGTCTGCTGTTTCCAAATTTGCTTTTTTTTTTTTTTTCTTTCGAGTAGTAACGCGGAAAATAAATTTTTGAACCATTTCAATTTTTTTTTTCAAATAAAAGGTTGATTTGATGTTGTTAGGTTGAAGACAACATGCTCAACTCACATACTTATTATTACCAAGATTGCAAGACAACAATATCTGAATATCCATTAGTCGATCACATTCAATGTTTCCCACCGTATCCAACCATCATTTTTTTTCCTTCTTAAAGAAAACAAGTGCACAAATTAAACATGACAAAATATTAGAGATTCTTTTAATATTTGAAATTATTTAAGAGCTCTATCTATCTTATTATTACTTTGGTTAAATTATTTGGTTGTAACTAATTAATTGTCTTTATAAAAACCCCTTACATGAGTTGACTTACTTTGTGGATTTTTCATTCATGATGTAACATGACATCGGTTTGGTATAATTTTTTTTTCATTCATAACTGTCCTTTAATTCCATTTTAAATAATTTGCATTAAAATAAGTATTAAATTAATTTCTTAGCATCAAAAATATTTTTTAAAAAATTAAGTAGGTCTCTATATTCTAAAAGTTTGTTTAATTATTCATTTGATTTTCTGCACAATCTTTATCTTCTTCTCTTTACACTTGAAAACTATTCATTTTAATTCTTATGCATATATTTTTTAGTCTTCACACTTATATTTTTAAATTCATTTTATTCTTTACAATTTTGGATGATAATGACTAAAATAGATTATAAAATAAGTTTATAGAGAAGATTTTCTTATACATACCGACAGGAGTTTAATTCTCTAATTATGTATATAAAAAAAACTTTATTTAAAGAGATAAAAGTTACTTTAGTGATTTCTATACTTCAAGAATTAATCTCATAAATTTTGATTGTGAACATAATTATTATTAAAGAGGACCCAATAATGTTAACCAGTTCGAATGGGCTGAGTTGATTTCCTGATTAGATTGCTAACTAAAATCCTATAAAAATAAGAAGTAATAGCCACCCAAGATCAAACCCAGCACCCGCCCAACACAATCAGCCGGCGCACACCAACCACTAAGGCAAGACACAACAATTGTTATATTTTTATAAAAAAACACACACACACATACATATATATATATATATATATATATATATATATATATATATATATGGAAGGAGATTTTAAAAGGAAACTTAAACCCAAGATCTTGGGGTGTTTTAAATAACATCAAATATAACATGCTTAAGGATATAATATAAATTATAAATTATAGTATATATTATTCGTAATATGGTCTCCCTTTTATCGTTTATACTATATTAAAAATAATAGTAATAATACTATATGTCTATACTATAATATTATACTATAATTTTATTAAAATTTGAAGTGTGAAATCATCAAATTATGCTAATTATATTATTTTTTAATTTTTTTAATATATATCGTGTCAAACTAGATTAATTATTGATCCATCAACTTGATCACTGATTTAGTGTCTTAATCAAATTGATTTTTACAATATTGACAATAAAAATTATAACTAAGTAAATTAATAAATTATTTTAAATTGAGTCTTTAAATTAGAATGCCAAAAATCTAAACGGAATTTTTTTTTTATCTTATTAAAGTATAGGAAGTGGTTTAAATTTTTTTAAAATAATTGAAGTACTGAATAATTAGAGCAGTTATTAGTAGGTTGCCCCACAAAGACCCACTCTATCATTTCATTTTGGGTTTAAGCTGCCAGCACTTTGTGGATATGACACTTTAGGGTAGAGAGGGGAAAAAGAAAGTGGAATCCCTAAACTGTAATGTCAAATTAAAGACTGGCTAGCTGTAGCAGTTTCCACATTGCAGTCATCAACAAAATCTTCACTTCAAATGATTAATAATGGACCAACATCATTTACTAATTATTATAACACCGATTGCCATATTATTTCATATTTCTCTATGTACATATTATATTTGAATAATCTTATTTTAGCACCCTAATGCTGCCTTAATTCATAGCTTTTGCATAACTGAAAGGATACAAAACTTTACTTTTACCTGAAAGACTTCATTTACCCTAAGTCATTTCATGAGCCAAATCTTCTGTTCACACAGTTTTACTTAACAAATTATGCAATAATGAGGTTAGGACTAGGGACAAGTTAGGCAGACAAATGCTTTGAAAGATATACTCAAGTGTACAACTTGCTGCACTTCTGTGTAACTGTAGTAAAAAAACAAAAGGGTAATTCAAGCACTACTCTTTTTTCTTTTTCTTTTCCTTCTTTATTTATTTTTAATGAATATGCAAAAGCCAATCTATATTGGTGTTTTACTCTTCTTTCTCTTGAATCTTCCCTGCAAATCTAAGAAAACTGACAATTTTGAGAGATTCTTTCTGTTTGCATCCTCTGGTAGTTATGTGCTTGATAACATAACAACAGAACAAATCAAGCTTCCTTTTATAAAATTCTCACTAAAACTTGAAAGGTACATAAAAGATTCAGTTAAGAAAAATGTTTTGAGGGGACTGATTCCTGAATCAGTCTTCAAAATAACCATCACTGAGTTAACCCTTAAGTAACGTCCAATACCATATGCGTTGTTATCCAGATTCATAAAATGCACAATCTATAAACAAATTAAGTGAATTAATCAGATATATATAATATACCTTTCATGAATGCTTTTAGTCCAATGTTCTCTTGATTATACTACAAAGTAAACCAAAGAGGAAGATGAAGGTAAGAAAAGATGATGAAGGTATCATAATGACTATTCCAAGTTAATCAGTGCAAAGAACAAAGAGTGAGTAAGATGGATTTTGGAGATATGATTTGTTGATATAGCTATCATTATAATCCACGCTATTCCGATATACATATATAGCCCAGCCATGAAGGCCAGCAACCCCATAGTACAAAACTTGTTATACTCTCTCCCATGATATCTCGCCGTTTCTATTTACACTCCACCATGAATCAGAGGGAGAGAGCAAAGAAAGAAAAAAGGAAGAGAAAAAGAGGAAAAAAATAAACAAGGAATAAAAGAAAAGAAACATAGAAAGAAGAACTTTTCTTCCATTGCCATGCTGCTTGTGGAACTTCTTCAAGTCTTGAAAAAACTAGTCATGCCAACAGAGGAGCATGACAACACATCTTCTTATAATGTATAGCCTTGCCCTTTGCTCTCTGAGGACTCCTCCAATTCCTCTGTTGGATGATATCCTCCTCTTTGAGCCTGTCATGGAAGCACTATCCATCTTCATTTCTTCAATGAACTCTTTTAGAAATGGAAATAAGGGTGTTCTCTTTTCCCTTTTTTTTCTCCTCTCTCTAGAGCTTAGAACTTGTGTAACTTGGGTGTGAGACTTGGTTTAGAATTGGTGTGAGGAGAGGGTTCTTAAAGAGCCTTCAGGGTGTGGTCCTAACACACCTTGGTCTAGTAAAGGGCCAGTGATGGGGCATGAAAGGGAGTGCAGTGCCTCCAAACCCACCAGACAGACACCAATTGGACCCCACCCTCACCACTTTGGAATCCATACCCCAATAAGGGGGAATTGATGAAACAAATAAACAAAGAAATTGAATTCAAGCTTCTCTCTTTCTTGCATATTGCCATGTCTCACGCTACACTAATCCTACGTGTATAGGCAAGGCACTACCCACCAGCATAATGGGTCTGCCATTAAAAAAATAAGGTATTACAACAACAACATACCACATGGATCAACGGATCAACTCGCGTAAGATTGTTCCAACTTAATCAAATATCTCAAGTTCGAGTCTTGAATATACAACTGTGTTCAATACTCTAA